>NC_058411.1:19255388-19600125 GCF_002201575.2 Neomonachus schauinslandi
CAACAACAAAAACTAAAGCTTCTGGAAATGATCCTAAGGGAAAACAATACATGAATAAATCTCTATTCATGAAAATCTATGAAAATTTGGTTAGAAAACCAAGAGTCAAATGGGAAGATAAAATATTCAAAGTGATAAAAAATGATCTACCAAGAGTCCTGTATCTAGGAATGTTGGCTTTCAAAAATGAAGGCAAAGTTAAGATAAATATGATAGTCATCCACTAAAACATATTTTCAAAAATATATAGTGAAGGGGCACCTGGGTGGCTCAGTCAGTTAAGTAACCAACTCTCAGATTATGATCTCAAGATCATGAGATTGAGTCCCACTTTGGGCTCTGCACTGGGTGTGGAGCCCACCTAAGATTCTCTCTCTCTCTCTCCTTCTCCCTCTGCCCCTCCCCCAGCTCCCAGCACACATGTGCTCTCTCACCCTAAAAAAAGAAAAAAAGTGAAAAACATAATTACAATCACAGACCCAAATGTAAAAGTGCAAAGTTCTAAAACTCCTAGAAAATAACACAGGAGAATTTCTGTATGACCTTGGGTCTGGCACTGACTTTTTAAATACAACATCAAAGTCTTGCTCCCTGAAGGAATAAGTGATAAGCTAGACTTTATTAGAATTAAAGATTTTGCTCCGTGCAAGACAATCTCAAGAGAACTAGAAGACATGTGACCACTGGGAAAAATATTTGCAAAAGTATATCTCATAAAGTACTGTTATCCAAAATATAAAAATTGGGGCGCCTGGGTGGCTCAGTTGGTTAAGCGATTGCCTTCGGCTCAGGTCATGATCCCGGAGTCCCGGGATCGAGTCCCACATCGGGCTCCCTGCTCAGCGAGGAGCCTGCTTCTCCCTCTGACCCTCCCCCACTCATGTACTCTCTCTCTCTCATTCTCGCTCTATCAAAATAAATAAATAAATCTTTAAAATATATATATATATAAAGAATACTTAAAACTCAACAATAAGAAAATTAACAACTTGATTTTAAAATGGGCCAGGGGTGTCTGTATGGCTCAGTCAGTTAAGCATTTCACTCTTGGTTTTGGCTCAGGTCATGATCTCAGGGTTGTGGGATCAAGCCCCATGTTAGGCTCTGTGCTGGGTGTAGAGACTGCTTAGGATTCTCTCTCTCTCTCCCCTCTGCCCCTCTCCCCCTCTCTAAAATAAAATAAAATAGGCCAAAATTCTGAACAGACACCTCACCAAAGATATATAGATAGCAAATAAGCATATGAAAAAATGTTCAACATCCTATCTCACCAGGGAATTGCAAATTAAAACAACCATGAACTACCACTACACATCTATTAGAATGGCTGAAACCCCAAACAATGGCAATACCAAATGCTGGTGACGATGTGGGACAACAAGAACTGTCATTCATTGCTGGTGGGAATGCAACGTGGTACAACCACTTTGGAAGACAGTATGGCAGTTCTTACAAAACTAAACATTCTCTTACCATATGATTCAGCAATCATGCTCCTTAGTATTTACACAAATGCACTGAAAATATGTCTACACAAAAACCTTCACATGGAAGTTTATAGCAGCTTTTTTCATAATTGCCAAAAACAAATAAGATGTCCTCTAGTAGGTGAGTGGATGCATAAACTGTGGTACATCCAGACAGTGGAATATTATTCAGTGCTAAAATGAAATGAGCCATCAAGCCATGAAAAGACACGGAGGAACCTTAAATGAATATTGCCAGATGAAAGAAGCAAATCTGAAAAGGCTAAAAAATTTTATGACATTCTGGAAAAGAGCAATGGAGACAGTAAAAAGATCAGTAGTTGCCACAGGTTAGGAGGGAGGGAAGGATGAATTGGCAGAGAACAGATGAATTCCAGGGCAGTGAAACTATTCTGTATCCTATCACAGGGGATTACTACAATAGTGGATACTATAATACATTAATATATACTTGTCCAAACCCATAGAATGTACAACACTAAGAGTGAACCCTAATGTAAACTATGGACTTTGAATGTCCATGTACCTTCGTCAATTTTAACAAATGTATCACTCCAGTAGGGGATGTTGATAATGGGGGAGGCTGTGTATGCGTGAGGGCAGGGGATATCTGGGGTACGTCTGTTACTTATGCTCAATCTTGTAGTGAACCCAAAACGGCTCTAAGAAAAATTAAATCTATTAAAAATCATTAAAGAAATTAAAATGTTAAGAAGAGAGAGAAACTTTATACAAATAAATAAATTTCCTTCCACAAATTTTTAATAAAACATTTAGTGTTTGGATGCCTGGGTGGCTCAATCAGTTAAACATCTGACTTCTGCTCAGATCATGACCCCAGGGTCTGGGATTGAGCCTCACTTCTGGCTCCCCACTCAGCAGGGAGTCGGCTTCTCCTTCTGCCCCTCCCCCTGCTCGTGCTCTCTTTCTCAGTAAATAAATAAAATCTTAACAACAACAACACATTCATCGTTAAATATATGCATGGTATTCTGCTTTTTGTGTTAGGGACTCAAAGTTGAAACACAGGTGAGTTGTATCTACAAGATGCTCACATTCTCTTTGGCCAGATGAAATACATACACACAGAACAATTTTTGCAAGCCATGTAATGGTGACTACCATAAGGAAGATTTAAGTGAAGTTTAATGGGCTTTCAAAAGGAGTACTTAACCTCTTTCAGGGAAAGTTCTTTGAGGCAGGTGGCATTATCGCTACTCTTTGAAAGAAGGAAGGACTCTGGAATGTATATAAATGCTGAAGGTCTTTCCTGGTGGAAGGAACTGCAAAAGTAAAGGCATGTGGTTTAGACAGTGGAGGTTTAAGAACATATGTAAACCAAAATCAAGGATTGAATTCCCGAGAGAAAGCTTGAACACGCAAAATCGAGGGGGGCAGACTGGAGTAGCCAATCAGCTGTGCAGGTGAGGCAGTGATGAACAGGCTAATCCCAGATGGGAGGAGGGAGACTTCTTTACCTGAGACAAGAAGAGGATAGATAAATATCTGAAGTAAATGGAGGTTGAAGAAAGAGAATTCAGATATATTTAAATCATTTATTTCACTAAACTTCATAAAGCAACATGTTTGGCAAGGGATCAGAGTGGTCTGGATACAGTTTAAGGCTTGAGATCAAGAGGAGCTTCAAAGAATGTACAGGAAATAATGTGACAAATACCCTATTAGAGATCATTTGAAGAGGCAAGGCTATCATGTACAGTTGAGCATGTTGTGGCTGCAAAACGGTGCCCAGATGAGAAGGCAAAGAGGGGGCTGGACACGCTGCCTCAGCCTGTGTCCACTCCAAGGAGTGCCTTTCTTTAACTCACACAGAAGTTCCAAATGGGCCAGTAGTGGCCCTGAAGAAGATCTAAAATGAAACTGATGTTTAGGTTTTATTAAATACCTATACTCTTAAGTGAACCTAGAATACTTGGCTTAAGAGAAATAAGTGTCTTTGTGTTAAAAAGTAACCAAAAATTTAAAGTGGCCATCCCTTAAGTTCCATTAGCCCTGCGGGACCCCTGAGGGGCGAAGTTGGTTAAGGTACAGACTCTTGGTTTGGGCTCAGGTCCTGATCTCAGGATCATGAGATCGAGCCCTGGGTCTGGCTCTGTGCTCAGCATGGAGTCTGCTTGAGATTCTTTCTCTCTCTCTCCCTCTGCCCCTCCCATTTGTGCACTCTCTCTCTTTCTCTGTGTCTCTCTCTAAAATAAATAAATGAATCTTAAAAAAAAGAAGTCCCGCTAGCCCTGGAACTAGAGTGCAGTAAGGCATTTCAGAATCACGATGTCTAAATTCTGTAGTGCAAGCAGCAGTCACTTTCAGAAAGTAGGATTTCCTTCCACCTTAGTTATGTTGGCAACATTCCCAAAGCTATTGAGCAGTCTAAATAATTTGCCAATATATTTACAGCGTGGATTTGATTAGATAAACTTTCACTTTAGCCAAATGGCTTTTCTCAATCACAGCTTGGTTTGGACTTCCTATCTTAAAAACATAGCTGGTGTTTCCTGGAAATTCTTAATGACCAGTCTGGTAGGCGAATTCTAAATAAAAACACATTCTTCATATCTTATTTTAGGTAAATTGTCTCTTTCAGGAGTAATTCAAGTAGTTGAAAGTTAAAGGCAGTATCGTATTTAGATGGACATAATTTCAATACTGAGGGCAGCACTCAACCATCTAGTTTATAATACCTACGCCTCAGTCAGAGACGAGCACAATCAATCTTAGCCCACTGCACTGGGGATATAGAGAGATTATGCAAATATGAGAAAAGGAAGAGAATATTTTGCCCTTTTTACAACACTCTTTGTTACTATTAAATGTCAAACTATACACGATGTACTATTTCACTTCCAAATTTCAGAATTCCCAGACTAATAAAGAAGCTTAAGTAGTTTAGAATGATTATAGCCTCAAAGGCATTTAGGTAGGCTGCAGAAATCGTGCCTTCCCACCTCTCCCTGGCCTGCCTTGGTGGGTGCTGCAGGGAATAAACCTAACAGAGACAATGCAGAACAGCATGGAGTACCAAATGATCCCATCAAATTGATTTTCAACTGGTGCCAATCAACTGAAATGAATGAACTTTTTAGTCTGGAATCATTTCTCTCTTGCATATTGAGATAATTGATTTGATGCAACTGGTGATTATTCTCTGTGTGTCTGCCATCCAGTATAAATAGACTTACCATTTCTATTTGGTGATGAACAAATAGCCTTGGCCTGTGCGTGTAACCTACGTATCACCCATTGCAGTTTCTGGGCTGTTACAGGTACGGAAGTAGGGGGCTTTGTCTATTTAAAGAAATCCTCAAAGTAAATGCTCAATATAAATCCCAAGTATTATTCTCTTTAGAAAGAAGTGTTTCTTTAAAAAAGGTGGTTTTATAGAATTTGGCTTCCCTAATTTTCATAACGGTTCTGAGAATATAGTTCCCTTCCCTTCAGCTACACTGACTTCAGAACTTCTTTTCTAATTACTCAATAAAGAGGCAGTTTCTTTTATTTTTCCAATTTTTATATCTCTAGGTTTTTCCATAATTACAGGCACAGATATCCAATTTGTTCTACCCCTTACTACTAAATTAATTAGCTATCTTTTCATAAAACTAATGTCACCTCAACTTTGTGGCTTTTTTTTCCACCAAAAATCTCTGACAATAATTTCTGTTGTATCACAAAATATTTCCTTAAAAAAGTCAATGAAGTTATAAAGAAAAAATTAAATGCTGTTATGCTGCCCCATACTCTCTTCCACTGTCCCAAATCACTCTTCTGGCTGCAAAACTGTCAGGCACAGCATGACACCTGCTAAAAATGAGTTCAACCCAGCGTCTCGTCAGATGTAGCCCATGTTTTGTGCTCTCTGATCTTCTAAAAAGAACAAACAAACCCTGAGCGTAGGCAGTTACTTAGATGGTTCTAGGGAAGCTGTCATTTCCGTGGTAGCTTTTTTCTCTACTGCAGAGAGAGGCTGAGACTAAAAACTCCTGGAAGAAAAGAGAAAAATGAAATAGCATCACTAGCATGTGGATGAATATCAAGCAGAAGAAGATACTGGGCCACAAAGCAAAGATGACTGTAGGTGCAAATACAAAATGGGAAGAGAATATTTGAGTGTTTTAGTGAATATTCAGAGTGAAGATGATGTGGGTAGCGTAATGTACAAAAATGTTTCATTAGTGAAAATCATACTTAATGCCGTTTAGCTCTCTGGTTATAAAATGTTTAAATATTTGCCTAAACTACCCTCTCTGGTCTATAGAAATTATGGAGACCCAACCAAAACATGTGTGTAAATGTGTGTTTGTGTGTGTATAAATGACTCTAACATTCATTATATTGAAGGGAACAAAATGCTTAAAGTGTTGAACAATACACAGGAATCTATTTTCTACAAAATACTTGAGCACAGTGATACAAAAATACAAGTACACTCAGAGCAACATTGCTAGTGATAGAGGAAAAAAAGAAAAGCAATTGAGAGAGAAGAATTACACAATATCCACAAATGGAAAACTGTGCAGCCATTAAAATAACTGAATTAGATTCTGACTTAGAAAAATATCCACTGCATATTGTTAAATGAAATAGCAAGCCTCGAACAAAACGAAGAATCTGATCCCAATTTGTTTAAAGACCCAAAAGAAACTGTAGTCGAACATGAAAGATGCATATTTATATGCACAGAAAAATTCTCAAAGGATAGTAAACACAGAACTATTAAGGGAAAGAAGGCAGAGGAGGGCATACCCTTTTACTATATACACTTACATATTATTCGAATTTGTTAAAGCCAACATGTTTTTCTTGTTTAACTAACACAAAAAGATTAAAAGAAAAGTGTACATTGCGGAGTAAGTGCATTTTTAGATAGTTCAGAGGGGAAGGAAAAGTGTCAGACTTCCAAATAGACCCTTCCATTTATATTTCAGTACCTCTGGCTGTTTTTTAAAGGTCATAAATATCTGTAGTTGATGACTACAGAGTGACTTATCTATCCTTTCCCTTGGCTTTGAAGTCAAGAAATATGTGTGTGCCCCTCTCCATATGCCTCCTTTCTGCACCCCTGTTTTCCACGTGGTCTGTTGTTACAACATCTTGGAATCAGCATAATAAAACCCCAACTGTTGTCTCTTGACTTCCAATTCTGTGATTAAAAGGGAATTCAATTACAGTGCAGAGGGGTATGCAAGGTGTATGGGTATGGAGCAGTGAGTTCAGATGTGGCACAGAGAGTTCTGGCAAAGTGTGGCTCCAAAGCAGACAAAAGCAGCAATGTTAAGGGAGTGAGTTTAACACAAAGAGACATGGGAAAGACACTTACTTATTTAATTTCTATTGAAGAGGCAGTCGCATGTTAGGAGAGAAAAGGAAGATTTAAAGTATAACTGTAGAAAATTAGTTTCTGGACACCTTCAAAGACTCATAAATATTTGGGTTCTCCCCCATCACCACCCCAAAATTTCCTAAATCACAAATAGTGCAGGCATCCCCAGTGACAAGAAAGCAGGGCAGTGACAGATGCTAGCTGTCATGTAGATACACAGAAAAGAAACGGTCAGGCACACCGTTTAATGTTCTTCATTAAAAAGCATGTTACATGAAAGGGAGTCCATAGTAAGGGGACCAAACTTTTAAACACATGTTGGTTTGACTTACATGCCAGAGCAGCTACTGTCTTTATAATCAACGTGTACAGAGTTGCAAAAGCATCCACGTGGCACTTTCAAATATGTTTTGCAACTTTTTCCATGTGGTTGGCAGGTTCTAGCAAAGCATAAATTAACTACCCATGTGTTTGTCATCCCATTACATATTGCAGCCATATGATGATAAGAAACAAGCGAATACTTTCCTCACTATTTTCAGAAGGATTATATCCAACCTTTGGATACAGAAAAACATTAAAATGCACATAGTGATAGCACTGAGATAGCTATACTGTGGTATTAAAAAAAAATATGCCTCAGGTGGGCTAATCCCTGTACAGCAAATATGTGTCCACTTCTTTCTATCATCACTGCCAAAACTGCATTTGGGTATTCCTACTACTACCACTTAAAATGTTGGAATAACTATCTGATTCAAACCCCTATGTCCAGTTTCTCCTTGACCCAGAATGTCTTACGTCTACCACTGCCAGACAAATCTTTCTTATGCCTAGTTTTTACAGAGTTCTGAAGTCTTCCATGCCTTGCTCATGCCTAATGAATTTAAGAATAAACCCCACAGCCTTCCACTGGATGCTTTTTGTCACAAAGATTCAACTTACCGTTTGTGTCTTTGTTGTTTTATACCTTCTACCTGAAATCCGGATAGCCTTTCCCCACCATTGCCTTTTGAAGTTCAACCAATTCTTTTTTTTTTCTTTTTAAATTTTTATCTTTAACTGAAGTCGAATTGACATACAATATTAGTTTCAGATGTAAAACATAGTGATTCAACAATTCTATGCCACACTTTAATTACCATCTGTCACCACACAAAGTTTTTATATTATATTCTCTCTATTTTCCATCCTCATGACTTACTTATCTTAGAACTGGAATTTTGTACCTTTTAATCCCTTTCATCTATTTTGCCCAACCCCTCACCCCTGTCCCCTCTGGCAACCACCAGTTCTCTGTATTTATGAGTCTGTTTCTGTATTCTATTTGCTTGCTTGTTCTGTTTTTAGATTCCACATATATGTGAAATCATATCTATTTTTCTTTCTCTGATTTATTTCACTCAACATAATGCCCTCTAGGTCTGTCCATGTTGTCACAAATGGTAAGATTTCATTCTTTTTTTTATGGCTGATTTGCAGAAAGCCCGGGATTTCATTGTGGAGTAAGATACTGAACTGAGTCTTAATCTTCTACTTTCAGTTGTCTGAAATGGAAATAAATATCTACATTTTGAGAAAGAGCACCAGGAACATAGTGGTTGATAAATAATTGACAACTGTCTCATTTTTCCACCAATGACCATTAAACGCAGATTCTACCTTTATATTTTAATTTCCATTTTCTTACTGTTATGTTCTTTCCAGATCTCCCACTTGCTCTCTAACATAGACTAAATGCTTTTCAGGAATAAGGAAATAGGAACAGCTGCTGTCTGTTAGTGCATCTTTTGTAGTTAAACAGTGCTAGGATTTGGAAGCAGATCATTCAGATTTCAGTCTTATCTCCTATGACCCTTACGAATCCTACTCAAAATCTCTGCCTTCAGTTTCCTCAGACATAATATAGACAGTATCTGACATAGCTTGCAGGGCTCTTAGTAACTCAACAGATGTAATATATGTAAAATGCCTGGCACAGTGTGAGTGGTCGATGGATATTTGTTGAAAATAACTAACTGGCAGGTACAGGTATTTATCTGTGTTACTCTGCATTTCTATGTAAACTGCAATCAACACAGACCATAGTGAACAAAATGAGTGCAATTTAATGAAAAAATAACTAAACTTGTACCTGAAATGTTCTTACTTTTAAAGATCCTTCTGGTGTTGTTGCCAATGTTTCTTCCAGCAAAATCCTTAATTCCTATTTCTTAATTTGCTCATCTCTTAATCAAGGGGGTTCCATTAAATTGTCTCTAAGATCTCATAAGGCATTCTTCAGTCATACTTTTAAAAAATGTATACCCTAAAAACAAAACAACAACAACAAAATGTCTACCATGCCTAACTCCAGAAAGGAAAAGCATCCATCCCAATTTCTTGGTCACTCTTATTTGAATCAGTCAGAATATGCCAAGTTATGTTACGGAAACAACCCCAAATCATAGTGGTCTACAACCACAAAGGTGAGTGTCCCCCACAGGACCTGACCAATAAGAGTATGCAGCAGTAGTCATTGTGGTTGCTGGGTTGGGAGGGTGGATACATTGCTACATATCAATTAAAGAAATAAAAAACCTCAGGACCTCTCTCCCTTTCTCACTCTTTAAACAGTTTCCTAGGTTTATTAATTACATTTCAACATATCCAAAGAATAATTAAAATTCAGCAGTGATCGATCATTTTCTATCTCTAAGCTGCAGCAGGTAAATTTCCACTGGAAAAAGCTAGGGTCATGTACGGTACCAAGGGGATTTTTTTTCCTGTTTTGATTATTCTGGGAAGGAAGATTAGTGGGGGAGAAGCATAAAGCCAAACCTGTTCAAATTAATCCAGAAATATACAATATGCCAAACATAAAAGGTCAAGAGATTTCTATTTCTAGAATATATGTAGCTGGTTAATTTATAAGTTAGGTTTCTCTTAAAGCCTTTGTGATTTTATTAGGCTATATCCACTAAGGAAATTAAACATTTCAACTTTGCTTTGTGCATTCAACAATCAGGGTCCATTCAGTTGCATTTTTTTTTTTAAATTTAGGCCATTTTATCATTGGTAGTCAACAGACTCAAATATTTAGACCTCTATCTGTCATTATCCAAAGATAATGAAAAAAAACCCATATAATTGTAGCCTCCTATTTAAGAACCTTTATCTATGATTGAGGCACCATTCAAGTATAAGTCACTTCTTGAATTGTGGCTAAGCTTTAGAATCTCCTTTTAGTCTAAGTCAAGAATGTCAATTTATGAGCTTATTGAGGAAAAATCAGCGCTTAGAACATACCTGAAATTTACAAAGGGTCAATCCTCATTAATGTAATTTGCAATAAGAGCTAAGCAGAATAAATAACACACATTTTAATTGGGAATCTCTATTAGTAAAATAGTCTGTGCACAACAGCCCCTAACTGGCACAGTTTTCTTTATGTGTTCCATGTCTAAAAGGCCTATAGCAGAAAGAACGGGTGGTAACAGGAATTGTTTTAACAGCAGTACAAAGAACTAAGGAAAAATCAGACCCATCTAAAGAGTGAACTATTCATATAAAATTAGGGCTCCCTTAGTTTTATGACAGTAATATATCTTCTTAAAGTTTCCCTACCCCTCAGGAATGATTAGAGGGCTTTTAACTTATTTTTAAAGCCTACACACACTATGATACCACATATTTTCTTAAATCCCTATCTCTTCTGCATCAGCTAATAAGCATGCCACAGAAAGGATACTTTCTTTATTTTTTTTATTTTTTTTAAAGATTTTATTTATTTATTTGAGAGAGAGAGAATGAGAGACAGAGAGCACGAGAGGGAAGAGGGTCAGAGGGAGAAGCAGACCCCTTGCTGAGCAGAGAGCCCGATGCGGGACTCGATCCCGGGACTCCAGGATCATGACCTGAGCCGAAGGCAGTCGTTTAACAAACTGAGCCACGCAGGCGCCCCAGGATACTTTCTTTAGCTTTAGATTTGAAGGAAGTATGTTGGTAAAGAATGAAGGGAGTTGTTCTTTTTTAAGTTTTGATTAGTTGAAGTAAGTTTTAGTTTATTAATTAACAAAAATGGAAATAAAAGTGCATTAGATTGTCTACAACAAAATGATCAGGACATATTCCCCTGGATGAAGTGAAAGTAAATGTAAATAATAATATTTCACTTATTAAGCAGTTCAAGTGTCCTACAGTTATTCTCATAAGTATGTAATGAATATATTTATTACCGAAAATCAGAGAGGAAAAAAAGAGAATCCCGCAATGCAAAGAGTTGTGATTTAGATATCAAATATTCCTCTGGTTCTATTCAAGGACCAAAAACAAATCATAGTGCTGTTATTGAAAGATACATTTTTTTAATCTCCCATTTATTGGCTACCTGAGACATTCTAGACAAGTCAGAAAAAGTCTTGATGGACCAACTTGTCAATAGACATAATAGAGCCATTTTAACGTCAGTCACCTTGGCAAGAGGAACTTGGAATCAGAAAATGTACTGACAATTGTAATGTAGTTTCCAGTGTGTGCTTCCCAGAACCTTCACCGATGTTAAAATAACTTATTTTCTTAATAAGAAGAGAGCCAGAATATAAGAGAGGGATACAGTCAGAGGCAGACCAGAAGAGAGAAGAAGCGACAAAGAGAAACCACAGAGGCAAAGAAATGTGTATAGACTATGTATCAGCTCCACACCTGTGTAAATTCACAAGGGTTCCATGAACTCAAAATGCTCTTCAGTCTTGACCCAAAGCAAAAGAATATTACTTTAGCGACTATCACCCGAGTGCACAATCCTTTTAAAAATAGATCCTTTGTGAATTGTATTAATCACCATGTATGGAACCTTTCAGTCCGAAAGGTAAATTTCAAGGTGTTGAAGCAACGTCAGTATGGAGGGTGTTGCTTTTGGAAGAAAGCTGTCAGGTCTTTCAAGGGTGCTGTCAAGTACAAGTTGTCAGTATGAATAAGAGACTTTAGGGGCACTTATAAGAGGGAGTGTGAGGGTAAATGTTTGACGAGGAAACGTGGGGTTAAATTGCCGGGAGCCCTCTCTATTTTTTTTTAATTAGAAATTCCATCTAGCAGTTTCTAGTCCACAGGGATTCTGAGGCCAAATCTAGAAGAATGTGTTTACAGAACGACTGAAATCTGTAGGGTCAGGACCATAGCAACATCAATAATTAAAAACCAGTTTGACTTAAAATTAGTGTCATTAATTGTGTTTTAAAAGTTAACATCTTCTGAGAATTTCTCACCCTCAGAGTTTCCCTCCACCCTCCTACTTTGCTAGTTAAAGAGTGGTTAACACATAGCTGAAAAAGCCAACTGTGCTGGAAACCCAAATGACGGTACTTGTTAGAGGGGAATAAGGCATTTGGCCTGTGCGTGGAGAATGAACCGGTCAGACCAGCTCACACCACCCACATGAAGTCTGCAGAGCCACCTCAGTTCATAACTTTCACACCACTCTGTGTTTTGCTTTGGGTTCCCTTAATTCAAAGCCTGTGATCTTTGGAAATGGTTTTGTTTTCCCATGGTCTTAGCCGGGCTTCCTAGAGAGCAGTGCCTGGCAACAGCTCTCCTCCCCAGCCTCACTTGAACTCTAACAACAGACCTCTTGTAATGACTCCAGCACAGGGGTAGGATTAGGATATTTGTCCAAGAGACCTGGCTTTTCTCAGTCTCACACCTTCTGATTTTGAAAAGAAGCAAATTTGTTCATGAGTTTAGAGAAGACATTAATTCTCCTGTTGACCCTTGGGCCCTGACTCTAGAGATAGCAGGGTCATTTTTTAAATATTCAAACCTTCACGTGCTACCAAGATTCCAGCACAGACAGCTAGTTTCATTTTTCAACTCACATCTATTCAAAAGGGTCAAAATAACAGTCTTTGTTCTTTGGGGCTGCTATAGCAAAATACCACAGACTGGGTAGATTATAAATAACAGAAGTTATTTCTCACAGTTCTGGAGGCTGGAAGTCCAAGATCAAGGTGCCAGCATGGTTGGGTGAGGGCCCTCTTCCAGGTCACACACTTCTAGTTGTGTCTTCACATGGTGGAAGGGGTAGGGATTTCTCTGGGGTCTCTTTTATAAAGGCACTAATCCCATTCATGAGGGTTCTCCCCTCATGACTTAAACACCTTCAAAGGCCCCAACTCCTAATACCTTCACTTTTGGGGGTTGGAATTCAGTATACGAATTTTACAGGGACACATCTGGACCACAGCAACAACATTCCAAATTCAAAGTTGTGTATGTGATAAGGGAACTCAGAAAGTAAAGATTCACCAACCAAATGACCAACCTGGAAATTCTATCAAGCAAGTCATCTTCATGTCGACCAGTATGTTCTAAACAACAGGACATATAGGATAGAAGGAATTATTAGCTTCTACAGTGACCACAGATTTCCTTGATCAGATCAGGAATATACTATGACAAGCCACACAAGAGGAGATCAAACATCTCAGTACCATGTAATCTCTCCAGATAGGCTCGTGAACATCATGAAGGCACACACACAGAGTGCACCTGCCACAATTTCAGGGTACTGGACACTCAAGAAATCCATGAGTTTGAACTGAAGAATCAATGATGGTGAGTGCCAATACATAGTTTTTGTCATATTTGGAGGTAAGAAAGGCTTTGGTTGGCCCTTTTTCATTGGGAACATTCTATTTTTCACCACTTCGGTGCTCATCAGTGAAATGACAAATGTTAATGCCTATGGCTCATGCTTGTAATTCTGTATAATCAGTAAAATATCAAATTCAATTCAGTGTAATCTTAGAGAAAAAGTATTTCATTTGTTCTTCAAGTGTCTGCTTTGAAATTTGAAAAATTATGATTGAAATTTTAGCTCATCCCATGAGTAGAATATGAAAATATTTAAATTAAATAGCTAAACAATGCATATAACATACAAAGGATAGTCAAGAATTAGTTCACTCTACCCTTTTTGATAGTAAATACATAACCTAAACCATCTGTGTATGTGTATATGTGTTCTCTTTTATTTTTTATTTTTTTAATGTGTTCTCTTTTAATCAGTGTATCTATTCTATGAATTTACCAAGGCCACTCAAATGAATATGTACTGGTAATTCTTTGGGAAAATGACCTATGCACATGAATTAAATTTGAAACAATCTCCATGAACATCTTCATATGTATATGATATGCATATTAATTCTCTGCTCCAGGAAATTGTCCTGTATCACAATACTTGATGTGTATACCTTTATTTCCAGACTTTATCAAAGAGAGAAGAATCTCATGCATTTTTCTGAATATTTTACTCAGAAACTAATGTCACTAAGATACATCATGACCAAAGCAAGTAGTTGTTTTCCTCTTCCTTTTACAATTTATGAGAGAGGTTTGGTTGTGTTACTTATATAACATATGTATGTTAAGTAATTGAAATAAGTACTTGAATATATGTATGTTATCCAAATTTAAAGGATGTTTTCACTTTCAAAGATTCACTTGGTTAAAATCACATGTTTGCACAAGTGTGGTCTGGAGAAGATTGTGTGTATAGACACATGTGTTCTTGGTATGCAATATCATTACAGCCTCCCGATGTTATTTCTAATAGCCTTTATAACGTATAGACCTTATGAAAAGCAGCGCTGCCAGATACCTAATTTAGGATGCTGACCTATAAAAATGAATGCTAATTTTTAAGAGCAAAACTTAATAATTAAAAACAAACCTTTTTTTACCAACTATGCTCATTATTTTTTTACTATTGTTTAGAGTTTACTTGCCTCAAAAGTATCATCATTAGCATAAAATACTAAGTCACACTTAAGACAAATATGGAATGTCAATAAAATCAGGCAATGTGAAAGGATTGTGTGCCATTAAATTAGCACTAAGTAGTTATTAAAACTGAATGCTAATATCTGTTTTTAACTTCATGGCAGCCAAGTTGAAAATAAAAAAAAAATGGGATAAAATGATAGTTATACCATTTAAAAAATATTAAAGGCACATATCTACATAGATGCTTTTAAATGGCAAAATATTCCCCATAAACATTATTTATTTCCTAAATTGAAGTTAAACATATCTATTTTTCTGATCGTCAAGTCTATTTCAGTACTAAATTCCAAGAGGAATTTGTTTTGTACCATGTTACATGAGTATTATTAAATAAATTCTACTATGACCCAAAAAATTTGCACAAGATATAGAAATCACTCTTCATCAGATTATCTTTAAATTATTATGGCATAAACTTAAGTATAAAAGAAAACCTTTTATGGATAGACCTCTATTAAAATTTGTACTTCTGTACATATCTAGCATTCAAGCCTAACTGATATACTTTAAATACAAAAGGCATGATGACTAAGAAAGACAGCTTCAGAGTGAAGACTTGTTTCAAACCTAGTTCTGCACTCTACTGCCCATTTTTCATTTCATTTACACTCTGTTAAAAATGGTGTAACAAACATTGGAAGTAAACGTGATAATGTATGTAAATTACATGACACATGATGCTTACGTGAATGATCTATTCTTCCTAAGGAGTCAATACTTTGATTATATAATAATAGCACCTTGAATTTATAAAATAATTTATAACTTAAGCACTTATATGCGCATTAATTTGTAAATTTCAGTATTGTAAGACATGATTATTTTTATCCACCTTTGTTGAGATATCATTCAGATATAATATTTACCCACTTTAAGTATAGAACTGGATGTAATTTGATAATTTTATGCAGTTGAGTAATACCACCATTATCAAAATACAAAATATTTTCATCACCCTAAAAACTTCCTTTAAGTCCCTTTGTAGTCAGTCTTCTCCTATGACTCCTAGTCTCAGGCAACCACTGACATACTTTAGTAATTATACTTCTACAGTGTCGAATTATGTACAGTGTTAGGTGAAGGGTACAGCTTCTTTGCTTTATGCTTTTACTCTTAGAGGTTTTCAATTGCTCTAGCACCATTTGCTGAAAAGACTGTTGTCTCAATGAATTACTCAGGCATTGAATTGAAAATCCATTGTCTTTCTATGAGAAGACATAAAACTACTCCAATGGAGCTATATGTTTGTCTTTATACTAATACCACACCACCTTAATTACTACGGCTTCACAGTAAACCTTGAAAGCAGGTAGTGTGTTTTCCAATCTTTCCTTTTCTTAAATTGTTTTAAAATTGTCTATGCCTTTAGATAGAAATTTTAGAGTCAACTTGTGAATTTCATGGGGGGAAAAAAGCCTGCTATGATTTTGATTTAGATTACTGTACAGTCACCTACTAATTTTTATCTGTTGAATTTTTCATTGTCATAGAATTCAAAGCTTCTTAGTGATTTCCTCTTTGACATATGGAATATTTAGAAGTTTGTTATTTATTTTCTAAATATTTCCTAGTATCATTTTATTATTGATTTCTAATTGAATTAATTTTGGTTGGAAAATATTTTCTCCATAATTTCAATATTTTCAAATGTATTAAGAATTTGTTATAGAATAACATATGGCCAATCCTTAAAAACATCACATGCACTTGAAAAAACATGTAGGTTGCCATTTTTGCAGTGGTTATATGTATTTCTAATGAGAAGTCAATTAGTCATCAAATCATTGATTCCATTTATGTGCTTTATGTAATTGGGTCATTTTTCTCTTCCTGATTTCAAGATTTGGCCTTTTTTGTGTGGGAGAGAAAGTTTCAACAATTTGTTGTATGGATGTGCCGAGGCACAACGTTTTTTTGTTTTTCTGCCTTGTTTTTGAGAATATTATATGTGGAATTTCTGTCTTTAATTAAATTGAGGAAACCCTCCCTCAACCATTATTTTTTTTATTTTTCCTTTGGTTCATTCTATATTTCCTTTCCTTCTAGGACTCTGAACGACTATTTGATATTATCTAAAAGGTCCTGAGGCTTTGTTAGTTTTTTAATAGTCTTTATTTTTCTGTGTTCTTCATATCAGATAAATTATTTTATCTTCAAGTTCACTGAATCTTTCATTTATCATTTCCATTCAGCTGTTAAATCCATCCAGTAAAATCTTAAGTTCACTGATGGCTTTTTTTTTTTTAATTTTATTACGTTATGTTAATCACCATACATTACATCATTAGTTTCTGATGTAGTGTTCCATGATTCATTGTTTGCATATAACACCCAGTGCTCCTTTCAATACGTGTCCTCTTTAATACCCATCACCAGGCTAATGCATCCCCCCAACCCCCCTAGAGCCCTCAGTTTGTTTCTCAGAGTCCATAGTCTCTCATGGTTCGTCTCCCCCAACCCCGAGGGTTGTGCTGCTGATCACTGCCCCCTCCGAGATCAGTGCTGCTGATCACTGCCCAGTGTAGCTGTTTTTGGTATTATGTCCCCTTCATTTTACCCTTCCTACTATCTTCTTTTTTTAACATATAATGTATTATTTGTTTCAGAGGTACAGGTCTTACACAATTCACAGCGCTCACCATAGCACAACCCTCCCCAATGTCTATCACCCAGCCACCCCATCCCTCCCACCCCCCACCACTCCAGCAACCCTCAGTTTCTTTCCTGAGATTAAGAATTCCTCATATCAGTGAGACCATATGATACATGTCTTTCTCTGATTGACTTATTTCGCTTAGCATAATACCCTCCATTCCCATCCACGTCATTGCAAATGGTAAGATTTCATTCCTTTTGATGACTGCATAATATTCCATTGTATATATATACCACATCTTCTTTTTTTTAAGATTTTATTTATTTATTTATTTATTTATTTATTTATTTTAAAGATTTTATTTATTTATTTGAGAGAGAGAGAATGAGAGACAGAGAGCATGAGAGGGAGGAGGGTCAGAGGGAGAAGCAGACTCCCTGCCCAGCAGGGAGTCCGATGTGGGACTCGATCCAGGGATTCCAGGATCATGACCTGAGCCGAAGGCAGTCGCTTAACCAACTGAGCCACCCAGGCGCCCAAGATTTTATTTATTTATTTGACAGGGAGAGACACAGCGAGAGAGGGAACACAAGCAGGGGGAGTGGGAGAGGGAGAAGCAGGCTCCCCGCAGAGCAGGGAGACTGACGTGGGGCTCGATCCCAGGACCCTGGGATCATGACCTGAGCCGAAGGCAGACACTTAATGACTGAGCCACCCAGGCACCCCTATACCACATCTTCTTTATCCATTCATCTGTTGATGGACATCTTGGCTCTTTCCATAGTTCGGCTATTGTGGACATTGCTGCTATGAACATCGGGGTGAATGTACCCCTTCGGATCCCTACATTTGTATCTTTGGGGTAAATACCCAGTAGTGCAATTGCTGGTGGCTTTTATAGTCCTAGAATATCCACTTGGTTCTTTATATTATACAATATTTCTCTGCTGTCAATATCTTCATTCATGTGAGAATATTTTGCTTTTCTTCTTTGAGGAAAACTATAATAGCCATTTCAAAACTCTGGTCTGCTAGTTCCAACAGCCAGGCCATTCCAGAGTCTGTTTTCCTTTCTCTTGAAAATGGGCTCCATTCTCCCGATTCCTCTTATATATGGGGTAATTTTTAATTGTACTCTGTGCAGAATCTGTCATTTTCTCTGATTCGTGTTGCTTCCCCTACTTCAGCAGGCAATTGTCTTAGATAGACTGGAAATGTAAACTCTGTTCCTTTGGTGGAAGCACATCTCAGTCTTTTGTCTCTGGCTCAGCTGTTTTGAGTCTGTACAATGTCCGCATAGTACAGGGCTCCTGGTAGATAGATATGGGATCATCTCTCTGGTTCTGTCCCTCCTAGGGATTCCCTGCTCTCTTCAGTAGCCATAAATCCCTGGTAGCTTCATTTTTTCTGATTTCCTAGGTCAAAATACTGCGGCTGTTCTACCACCAGCAGCACACATTCTGCTAATACCATGATAATTATCCTTGGGCCCAGGCTAAAATCACAGGTTTGAGAATCCTGTTTATATACTTCAAGGCATGTACTCCCACCACAGTCTGTCTGCTGCTGATCACTGCCCGGTGTAGCTGTTTTTTGGTATTATGTCCAGATCTTATCATTGTTTCCTTTAGTGGAAAAGGGGTGGTCAGACAACAACTACTTATGTAATTACCAAAATGTTATTCCCATTTCGTATGTGAGAACACTGGTGTCAAGTCAATTAAGTAAATTTGTACAGTTAACAAGAAATAGCAATGGAACTGATTCTAGCTCTTAATATCATGGAAATATATTCTTACAGTGTCGCTCATTTTCATCTGAGAATATACATTTTAAATTAAATGTATACTTATCGATATCCTGAAAATAAGCAGTTACACTAAAAGCCTGTAGTAAATTTTATAGTTACTGATTATATTTATTTATTTATTTATTTATTTATTTATTTTAAAACTTTTTTTTTAATTTTATTTATTTATTTGAAGAGAGAGACACAGCGAGAGAGGGAACACAAGCAGGGGGAGTGGCAAAGGGAGAAGCAGGCTTCCCGCTGAGCAGGGAGCCTGATGTGGGGCTCGATCCCAGGACCCGGGGATCACGACCTGAGCCGAAGGCGGACGCTTAACGACTGAGCCACCCAGGCGCCCCTACTGATTATATTTAGTTTAGAAACACAAGTGTTTGCACAGTAAGAACTTAACATTTCCAGATCATCAATATGTTCATTCCAACAAACATAAATATCAAGAGAAAAGGGAATTCAATTGTTGTGCTCGGCAGCAATTATTACATTCATATAACAGTTGTAGTAACAGTGAAGCATATGAATAGTTACTAATCAATAAAGACTAATTTCAAAATAATGTTTGTTATATCATAGATGGACCTTGTAATTATTAGAACTGATACATATTTCCAGAGACAGTTGAGTCAGCACAACACACTAAGCTTTATGTTTATAAGAAACTAAGTTGATATAAGTATGGCTTATATATCCAGAAATTTCCATTTGAAGACTAATCCCTAGCCTCATGGTGAGAAATTCTCTTAGGGCCAGTACTAAACCTTTAAATTATTGCCTACCCTAATCTTTTCTTCACTTTCTTCTGTAATCATTATTATGTTGTTGTTGTTGTTGTTATTGTTGTTGTTAGGATTATTAGAATCCTAATGGGTGGCCAAACTAATGGGAGGTACTAAATACATCTACTTTATATCCAGAAACAAGGAAATGTTCCTGAATGAACAAGATGGGGATAGCATTCCCTATACTTCTTTGTTGTTTTTCTGGAAGGACTCAAAGCTACTCAGTCATTTTAACTGCAGTTACTGACTGTGATGGAAAGCAATTTGAATGAAATGCATATTCAAAACGATTTACTTAACCTGGAAGGTAGCAGACAGGGTATTTAAAATAAAGCTTCTGGCATAACATGTGATAAGTTTAATGATCATTGAGCTGGAAAACAGGTGTCAGCTTGCTTCCCTTCCGTTTCTTTTTACCCCCTCCTCCTCCCTTTCCACCTGCTTTTTTTTTTCTTCTTTTCTCCAGCCTCTCCGGTGTGTTTTGATATGTGAATAGCAATTTGCTATCTTCAGTTTATGGAGAGGAGATGCCCACAAACATTGGGAATCAAGAATGAAGAAACACCTCCTGTTCCCACTGCCACTCTTTCCTCTCTCCTATAATAGGAATGCTCTGCTGTTTTATAGGTAGATGGATGTGCTTTTACGGTGAATGCTAAGGTGGTATTCCCCACAGGTATTCCTCAAGGTTAAAGTGTTGGTAACTAATGGGTATGTATGTATTAAACTTTTCATTTCTGGAAGAAAATTTCCTGAAGGCATGTTACCCCACTAATGTTAGATTTCAATTCTTTCGGTATTATAGGATACCCTTCAGTTATTCAATTTTAATTTGGGATTTGCCTATACGAGGTCAAATATTTAGATAAAAGCAAACAAACAAACAAACAAAGAATAAAAAAGCCCTAGAAAATCATCCAGGAAAGTTTCAGGATTAATATGCCAAACACTGTAATACTTTTTCTATTATCTTAGTGCAGACAATTATCACATTACTCCTAAATAATTGGTCTTCTTGACTCTAGTCTTACCCCAAACATGCCATCTTCCATAAATGTTTCAATAACTATCTTCCATAAACAAAGATCTCATGATGTTACTTAACCAGTCACAAATCTTTAACAACTTTTTATTATACTTAGGACCAAAACAATAATTGAGGACTGATATTTCTGTCTCTAAACTTTGAGCTGCAAGAATGCAGGAAGCATAAATTATTCACTCAATCATTTATTCATTTATGAATACATAAAACATTTATCGAGGGCCAACTATGTGCCAGGCATTGTCTAGATATTGTAAGAGAGAACAGTAAGTGACTATAACAGATAAAAATCCCTGCCTTTATGGAGCAATGAAGGGAGAAATGTAATGAACAAATAAGCAAGTTGACATTATAGCATCTTAGAAGATGATAAAGTATGGAAAAATAAAGCAGAGAAGATGTCCCTGTCGGGGGTGAGGAGTCAGTTCTAAACAGGATGATGAGGGAGTTCTCACTGCTATTTATAAGTAGTCTAAGGAGGTCAGGAAAAAGGCTGTATGTGCATCCTCCAGGAAAAAGGGCTCATGGAACCTTCCTGTCACATTCCCAGAGCAGGGAAGAGAGCAACCTTACTGGAACTGAGTAAGAGAGGGAGGGCAGATAAGGTCAGAGAGTTAAATGGGTTAGGAGCTAGGCCAGTGTAAGGTCTTTGGCCCTGACTCTGGGTGAGGCAGGAAGTGATTGGTAGGTTTCCAGCAAAAGGAGGGCATTACAGCTTAAAATGATCACTCTGACTGCTCTTTTGTGAATTAAGTGGAAAGGGGCCAGGGCAAATCAGGGAGGCCTGGAGGTTCCTGAGTTAGTCTAGGTTACAGATTGGTGGACACCTGGAATAAGGTGAAAGCAATGCACAGGAATAGATATGGGTTTTGTGGGGCCCTCTAAAAAAATACAAAATTATTGCTATAAAGTCAGGTATGGAAGTAAATATTTATTTAGAAAAGGTAAAGATACTACCAGTATTAAAAAGCTGACAATGCAGGTATCATAAAAGTCTTGGAATATATAAATTATTATTATTATTATTATTGTTATTATTAGTTGCATGATATACTTCTATGTTACTTTTTCCCTACATTATAGAAGCATTTTTTGAATACCTCCTCATATAATACTTTAGTAGAGAGAATAGAAAGGTAATTCTCTCATTGAAAAAAATCAAAACTTGTTTTTTTGTGGAAGCCAGCTTACATAAAATCTGTCTTTTATTTTTGACAGTGTAGAAAAATAGCTTTTAGTTTCATAATTTCCTCTGCAGTTCTTGCCCTGGCTGTGCCTCATGATGGATGGAAGTCCTCCAAAGCTCTAGTCCTTGAATTTCCCTTCCTTGACCCCTGGAGAAAGCCACTGCCTCAAACACTGGTCCAGGTTGGCCTAATCTTTATCTTCCGGGGTTCCTCCCCACTTCTCACCATTGCTACCACTGGGCTGGTCCGGGGGGGGGGGGGGGGGGGATGGATAAGCCTCGGTTATAATGTTGATCCAGTAGATAGAAGAACCATGATGCCTTCAGATTCTTCCCCTTGGTGTGAATGGTAGGGCCCAGATACTGGTCAAGGTCAACCAGGAGCAAGTGTCGCTCTGGACTTGGTGGTTATAGAAAGGAGTGTTACCAGCATGGTGCCCCCTACTGCCAGCCTCAGGTCCACCACTGGCATGTATGATAGGGCTCAAGGCACTTTGTGCCTCTACCACATGGTTAGATTCCTTTCTCCTGAATCCCCAGAGACCTAGAAAGGCCCGATACAAGTGGGGGACCATAATGCTTAAGTTTCATTACTTTTAAGTTAAAACTACTTTTGGAAGTGGAGATGGGAGAAGTCTGATTCTTTATAAATGTTGGCCGTAGAATCAAGAGGACTTGATGATGGATGGAATGTGTGTGTAAAGAAAGGGAAGAAGGTGAGGAAAGCACTGTGGTTTTAGCCCAAGTTCCTAGAAGGATGGAGTTGTCATTTTTTCAGATGGAGAAGAAAATGGGAGGAGAATATTGAAGAATAAGAATAGAAATTCAGTTTTAGACATGTTCAATTTCTAACAGTCACTGATGTACAAATAGAGATGTCAAGAAAGGCAGCTGGATATGAGTAGGGAGATCAAGAGAAAGGACCAGTAATTTTACCATGTGTATGTAACATTGAATCATCATGTTATATACTTTAAATATATGCAATGTTCTTTGTAAATTATACCTCAGGAAAGCTGGGGAACAAAAAGCAGGATGGGGAAGGACCAAAAGGAAGATATAAACTTGGGAGTCTTCAGCATGTAGATGGGATTTAAAGTAATGCGACTGTGAAATTAAAAGGGAATAGGAGAGATTTCCAAGGACTATGTTCTATGTTGCACTACCATTTTATTTTTTTAATTTTTTAAAAGATTTTATTTATCTATTTATCTCAAATAAATAGAGAGAGAGCATGAGCAGGGGGGAGGGGCAGACGGAGAGGGACAAGCAGACTCTGAGCTGATGAAGGAGCCCAAACGGCCTCGATCCCAGGACCTGGACATCATGACCTGAGCCAAAATCAAGGAGTCATACACTTAACTGACTGAGCCACCCAGGGGCTCCGCACTCCAATTTTAAAGGATCTGAAAGATAAGAAGAACCCGTAAAGGAAGAATAAAAAGGAGTGGCCTGAGGTAGGAAAAAGAAGAGAGATACAGGGAAAGAGAAATACTGCCTGGAAGCCAAGCGAGGAAAGTACATAAGTAATCAGCTTGCCAAGTGCTGCTGATAGATCAAATAGGAAGAGGACCTAGAACTGATCACCGAATTAAAAAACATATAGGTTTTGGGGTACCTGGGTGGCTCAGTCAGTTAAGCATCTACCTTTGGCTCAGGTCATGATTGCTGGGGTCCTGGGATCCAGCCCTGCATCAGGGTCCTAGGATGGAGCCCCATGCTGGGCTCCCTGTTCAGCAGGGAGTCTGCTTCTCCCTTTCCCTCTGCCCCTCGCCACCCCGTCCCAATCATGCTCTCTCTCTCTCAAATAAACAAAGTCTTTTAAAAATATATAGGCTTGGGGCGCCTGGGTGGCTCAGTCGGTTAAGCGGCTGCCTTCGGCTCAGGTCATGATCCCGGGGTCCTGGGATCGAGTCCCACGTCAGGCTCCCTGCTCAGCAGAGAGCCTGCTTCTCCCTCTCCCTCTGCCTGCCACTCAGCCTACTTGTGCTCTCTCTCTGTCAAATAAATAAATAAAATCTTAAAAAAAAAATACAGGCTTCATTGATGGTCTTGACAAATAAACAGATGTGGATAAATACCTCCTTGCAGTATGGAAAGAGAGGGATTAAGCAGCTGGCTTGTGGTCTATTTGTCTACCTTTACCTGGGTGATGTTTCCAGGAAAGCATGAACACAGATGACTCCAGTTTGCACCTCACAGCAAATAAACTAACGGTATTGGAGGAGAGTTCTTATTCATGAAATTATTTTAGTAGAATATCATTGATTTATAGATTTATGAGGCCTAGGTTCCTGGAAAACATCACATAAACTATGTAACTGAGTACAGAATGGAGAGATTTCATTACCTAAATCTTCCCTGTGAGAAACTGTCCATTTTGATAAGAGATCAGTTCTTTTGACCTAGGCAAGAGAGTGCGTCTGACACTGCTGGGAAGGACATCAGGAGACACTCTGCTTCACCTGTGCCACGAAATTATTCATATCCTTGAAATTATTAGTGAAAGATCTCTGTGAGCCTCATGTGGCAATCTGAGTCTTTGCTTTAGCTGGAAGAGGATTCAAGAAAAAAATGAAAGAGTTTAAGTCCCCAGGATATTTGCTCTTAATGGGACTAGGAGAATGAGGCAAGTATAGAGGAGATACATAGTCAAGATAGGTTTTACTCTTAATGTTTTGAAATTCCTTTGAATTATCTAGAAGAATTAAAATCAGGGGAAACCCAACCTACCTTCGGAAATGTTTATATATGTTCACACAAATAATGGACTAAAATGTTTATAGCAACATTATTTGTAATAACTCCAAGCTGAAAGCTACCCAAATATCCATCAACAGAATGGATCAATAAATGATGATACCGGGAAATATCATACAGCAATGGGAATGAGCAATCTACAAATAAATGATGATACCGGGAAATATCATACAGCAATGGGAATGAGCAATCTACAAATACCTGCAACAGTATGAATGGCTCTTATAAACTTAGTGGTTGAACAAAACAATAAAGGCACTAAAGATCTGTAAACTAATAATGTAAAGTACAATACATTTATATAATGTAGTGTGTTTGTAATGTATAAAGTACAAAAATGGGCAAAATAAATTTGTTTTGTCAGAAGTCAGGATACTAGTTATTTTGGGGGGCAGTAATTGGAAGGGGTCAGAAAGAGAACTTTAAGAATTCTTACGATGTTGTATTTCTTGATGTAGTTTTCACAGATGAATTCAGTTTTTGGAAATTTGCTGAGTTGTATATTTACCATTCAGGTACTTTCCTGTGCATGTCAATAAAATTTTCTAAAAAATAGTGGGCACAAAGTGGCTTCACATTCCCCTTATTCCACTTTCAAGGCCTAATTAAATTGGGCCCTCATAATAGCAAACTTGATAAAGAAAGGAGAAAAGAAGGACGTAGTGATCTTTATAGTCTCTCTTTATCTCCACACTTGGTCCCAAGACAGGAAGTTCTCACAGCTGAGCATTCTTGCTTCAAAAGGATATCATGACTTATGACGTGATGTCCGTCACATTATTTAGATCATATCTTGACAGAAACAGATCCTTATCAAAGGATATTCTTCTATAAATAGCCATGCAATATGCATTGTTCTCAATTTATGATTGGTAAAATGAGGAGGCATAAGATAGAGTAGCCCCACTCTTTGGACTAAACCTTGCTTCTCCCCCATCCCCAACCCATTTAAAATCAATGACGGGGCCTTCTTTTTGCCCTACCTTGCTCCACATATTACCTGTGAAGCCCAGGTTACTTTTCATCAATTTATTTGTTTAGAACATGGTGATTAACATAACATAATAAACACACACACACACACACACACACACACAAACTTTGACCAAAAAAAAAAAAAAAAAGAACATTAACTAGTTAACAGTAGAAGCCTTTATCTTTCTAGGAGTCTGTAAATGTTTAAGCTTGCTTAGAGAGACTCAATGAACTAATATGTGAAATTACAACATTCTTAAAGCCAGGTCGATAAGGAACAACATTCCCACTGTTAATTTAGTATATTACTCAGAGTTCACACACTAGTTTGATGATTACTTTCGAAAGTGTTCTCATCTTCACTGGTGAGATAGATACAACCCTGACAGCTCTGAAAATGATTAAGATCCACCTGGAAGAGCTGAATCTCACACAGCCATAGCAAGAATACTCCCCCCCAGGTAATGTACGATCAAGTGCATATATAAGACATGGACATGTCAGGTTAAGTCACACGGGGGGATAGGGATGCTAAATGACACAAGAATGGATTAGACTATAAAGATAAAGGGAATTACATTGGGGAGATATGGTGGTAGGCTGGATAAAGAAGGGAAGAACACAGAAATATGTGATTTGGGCGTGGGCGGGTGGGAAAATGAGCAGGCTGGGGCAGATGGTCTGATGGGTCTGTCCACTGAATTTTGTGTATGATTCTTAGGTCTAGAGGAGTTGTAGGAGCTCACTGAGGAAATTTAGGTAAAGATTTTATAATGGCTTACCAAAGATTAGAACATTTTTTTCCCCAGCAAATAGACAGAGAAAAGCACTGAGGACATTTACAAAGTCTTCATATGGCATGCCCAGCATTGGGTGGATGGGACACTGTCACTTAAGCTAAGTTGAAATCTATGGCATTGATTCTATGGAAGAAAACCTGCTAAAACCTTAATCCTCAAGAGGAGACTGAGGCATTCAGCAAGTTTCAAAACACAGGACTTGGCAACAAGGATGGAAGTTAGAGCTGGACTCCCCGGCCGGTCACAACAGGGACCTTTCGCAACAGAAATAAAAATAGTATGGGGTACAAGTATGGAGATTAGGGTGTCTCCTCCAGGCCAGGTCAGTGGAAATGATGGGGTTCTTTCAAATCGGTGTAAGCCACTCCTACTAGATCTTGGCATATTGAGAGGGATATTAAGGTCCCAATGCCAAGGCAAAGACTTATAGAGATAAGGGGAAAGAACAGAGAAGTTTAGAATTAGGCTGGCCCTGACTCTTTTAAGATCAAAATCCTGTGGCACTTTTTGATAGTTACTTTCATGTGTCAACTTGAAGGGGTTTTTTGGATGAGATTAACATTTAAATTAGGGAAATTTGAGTAAGGAGACTGCCCTCCAAAATGTCTCATCCAATCAGTTCAAGACCATACTAGAACAAAAAGTTCTGCCTCTGAGCAAGAGTGAATTTTCCAGCAAACTGACTTCAGACCTCATCAGCACCCCTGGCTCTCCTGGGTCTTGAGCTTACCTGCCCACAAGGTAGATATGGGCTTGCCAGTCTCTACAGTCACGTGAACCAATTCCTTATACTAAATCTCTCTCTCTCTCTATGTATATATTTCTCTGGAGAATCCTGGCTAATACACATTTGACCCTGTACCTCAAAAATATAAGACAATTTTGAGAGCTGAAGAGTCAGATCAACACTTTGGAGGGTAATTCATATTATTTATTACTTTGGGATCTACACAGCTGCTTGGTACTATATATTCAGTAATACATACTCAAATGTAAGATGAAGTTTGTTGAATAAAAACAATATGCAAAAGTCTTTTTTTTTTTTCCAGAAGTGTTTGAGAAACAAAAAATCAATCCAACAAATAACATCATTTAAATTAATGTGAAGGATGCTAAGTCTAGAAAAGAAATAATTTTGATCATGGCTAGTCTGGTTTCCTAAGTTTTAGTTTCTGCCACCTTAATTTACATTATGTATGTTATTTTCCTAGTTGCTAAGGATATGCAATAACCACTGAGAGAAAGCCACTGCTTTTGTCAATAATAATCACAACTGAGTCTACCAATGATTTTCCCAGTGTTAACACCATTGGCAGAAATTTTGAGAATAAATAAAAAACAAAAATATGAAACACTTCCAACAACCTCCTAAAAAATATTTTTAACTTTGCAACCTTGTTAAGCAACTTTCTTTTCAAAGCTCTGTCCCTAATTCCACAAAGCAAAAACTCTGAGGAACTAATATTTTCCTCAAGTGAAATGTACACTTAATTTTTCCATAATGTCAGGGTGCCTGGGTGGCTCAGTCGTTAAGCGTCCGCCTTTGGCTCAGGTCATGATCCCAGGGTCCTGGGATCGAGCCCTGCATCGGGCTCCTTTCTCAGTGGGAAGCCTGCTTCTCCCTCTCCCACTCCCCCTGCTTGTGTTCCTGCTCTCGCGATCTCTCTGTCAAATAAATAAAATCTTAAAAAAATTTTTTTTTCCATAATGTCTATGATTTAGGATGACTTACTAACCTCTCTAGGATATCAAGTATCCTACCATTTTAAGTGCACAAGGGAATAGGGACCATTGCCATGGTAATATTACTCTTGTTGTCCTCAGAAGGACACAGGAGTTCAGTGAGACCAATCTTTATTTGTAGCCTCTTCCCCTCACGATATCAGAGAGTGCCTATCACACTAGGGCTACTGTCTACCTGAGATGCCCTTCAGAGAACTCAGTCTTTCATTGGGGCTGGGAAGGATAGAAGGTGGCTTGTTCTGTTAGCAATTAACTGTTTCCTAATTGTCTTGATATATTATATATGTATTATATATAATATATATTATATATATCATATATCACATCAGTTTCATATATATATGTGATATATATATATGTGTGTGATACTTCTATTTCTCAGTCTTTAAAATAGTTTGGTTTGTTAATGGTATTATTGGTAAGGCTTTCAGTCAATAGTAGGCTATTAGCAGTCAAGTTTTTGGGGAGTCAAGTTATACAGGGATGTTTGACTGCATGGGGAGCCAGGGCCCCAACCCCCATGTTCTTCAAGGGTCAACTGTAGATATTAGTCTTTCTACAAGGGGAATGCTTCATTTGCTTCTGTTTACCATTAGCATACTCACGTCCCTCCAGGAATTCCTCAGCTTTCCCTAAATCTAATCCTGCTCAAAGTCTCGCTATGTCAGTTAAATGACTTAATATACGAAAGTGCAGTATTTAGAGTAGGCCAACTGCTCTTAAAAATCAACCAGACCTCTCAGTGGCTTAACACAACACATTATCGAACAATGCATGTCGGGGAATGGGGTGGATCTGCTCTAAACATTCAGGGACCCAGTCAGTGGCTCTGCCATCTAGTGGCTCTGCCATCCATCAGGTCTTCAAAGCCCATCCTTTATTTTCTGCATCTCACTGACAAAAAAGAGGAGAGAGAATATATGGAGAAACGCACTGGAGACTTTTGAGGGCAGGGTTTGGGAATGTATACATCATGTTCAACATCTAACTGTTATAATTTAGTCACATAATAATAAGGTTAGGTGGGACAGGAAAACGGTAAACAGTCAGCTTTCTACAAGTGCTTAGAAAAATACTTGGCATAAGAACTCAATAATGGAATTTATTAGGTAGGATCCACTATTGAATCAAAATTGGTAAATCTGTAAAGTCATCATGACCCAACTAAACAAAGAAGGATTCAACTATCCAAGATACACTGATGGGGCTCCACGCTCAGTGGGGAGTCTTCTTCAAGAGTCTCTCCCTCTGCCCCTCCACCTTCCAAAACAGATAAATACCTCTTTTTAAAAAAGAATATATTTAAGCTCAAAATCAAATCAGGCAGAACTGACAACTCAGGTTGGACTCAGGCTGGACACAGTTGGGAATATGTAGCACAGTTTAGTGGTGAGGGACTAGAAAATAGGATAAATGTGAGTGGGGCAAAGTGGGCATAGTGGAGTGAATTCAAAAGAGAGCAAAATAAAGATGAAATGTACTTTCAATAAGAAAGGGTAACTAAGTGTAATATGATTGAGACTGCAGAAGGAAAAGGAAATTAGCATAAAAGAAAGGCATGCCATTTAAAAATGGGGACTAAGAATATACTAAAGATCTAGCAGTGGATAAAAGGAATGATAAACGTAGGAGGAACTGAGCAGGTTATTATGTTCTAAAAACTAGGAAAAGGCTAGTTTTGAGGATGTCTGTGCATCGTGTCAGGGTGTTCCCAGCTAAATGGAATTCTATGAAGTATAGTGGTTATTCCTGGCTAAAGAGATGAATTTGCACTGAGAAAAGTGAGCTATTGGAGGCTAAAATAAATTGGTAGATATGGGAGAGCACAGTGCAAATAGAGGTGAACTACCATGACCATGGTGTCCAAGTTACGATATCTGTAGGAAAGGAAAGGAAATTGTGTGCAAAAAAGACACTGGAAGGTCCATGTTAAGTAGAACCTTCTGCAGACCCTTTCTTGGTCGTCTTGACATTTAATCTGCATGATCAAATTCTGAAGGTTGTTGTTTTTTTTCCTGGATATTTTGTTGTTGGTGGTATTGGTGTTGTTGCTGTTGTTTTGAATTAGGAAGGGTTTCCTACACTATATATTTTTGTAAAGAGATGGCTAAGAGGAGAGAGAGGTTTGGGAGGTTGTGGCTATCACCAAATGGGGTGACAGAGGAAGACCCCCTGCTTTGTACAGAGCCACTGCAGAGTCCTGCCCCCTGTATCTTCCTTTGCAAAGCACTGGGTATAGGACTGGATGTTTGCTTAGATCCAGTAGAACTGTTTTTCAAATAAGCTGAATGAAATCTTAGTGACTCATTTAGAGAAATTTTCACATAAATTATACCTCTTTAGAGCCTCATTTTTCTTTGCACTTCAGAATAGCTGTGGACAGTACTGAGAGTAAGTAGAGATTATGTCCTTATTTTTTATAAGAAAAACAAGACCCAAAGAAATAAAATTACTGTCTCAAAGTCACAGATCTTCTAATTGGTGGTTCTGAATATGAACACTGATTTATCACCCAAACCTCATTTTACAGTCATATTGCTGACATTAAAAGCCAAATTAATCTCCTGATGACAGCGCATGTAGGATTGCCCGGGAGCAAAAAGGTTTGCCAAGTAAAAAGACGTCCTGTCAGGGAATGCATGCATGCAAGTGCACACACACAGCTGCACACTCACACGTGTGTAAACACATCACTCCCAGTTATAACTTAAAGAGAATCAGCGCAGTAGACAACAGAGGCAGGTGACTGATTTTAAAATATTTAGTACACAAATGAGGTCAAATAAGATTTCAAATCTTCATTTTAATCCATCCAAGTCCAATACATTACTGACAAATATATCTAGTTTAAAGAAAAATAACAAGTTGGGTGGCATTAGGTTGGTAGCTAATATAGCATGGGCATTTACACTGAATCTGGAATGGGAAACAGAACCAAAATGCTATAATGACTTATTTTATCCTTTCATTTAGTCATTGATTCAACAAATATTTACAGAGTGCTTCTGATTTTCCAAACATTTTAGTAGATGTCAGGTCAGAGTGAAAATGTAAATTAAAAAAAAAAAAGCACAACTATTTTCATTAAAAGTGTAAATATTATCACAGGTATCCATCCGGTTAATAAGCATTATCATGTCTTTGGACCTAACTTTGCTTACTTTTACACTATTCTCTGCTAGATTTAATTAACAGCATCTGTGAATTATCAAAACAACTGAAATAATATAGAGGAAAAGTGGCATACATCATGAATCTAGCATCTTCTCTGCCTCAATTTATTTGTTCATTTTTTTTTTCCTATTATAAATCCTCAGGCTTCCTAATCTCTTCATCTGTCAAGCTTGACTTTATTACAAGGCAGGCTCTTATAACAATGAATGCGGTGAGTTGGTGTCTCCCTCGAAAAAGGTGTTCAATCAAAGAAGGTCATTTTATTCTGATTTGAGAAAATTTAATTATCTCTGCTGTCCTGATATTTGCATATTTTACCCACAATGCACCATAACACATTTTTCCTTCAAAATTATCATGACCTATAGATGAGTCATTTTTATCCTTGTGGCTACTGCTGAGGAAAGTGATGGACAGATTGAGAAACTTCTGCAATTACTGTTTCAGTCATATCTAACTGAATATATGTTAGGGCAGAATGGAGGCAGGAGATTTCAAATGTCCTGATCTGAATCTTTTTTTTCTTTCACCAAATCTGTCAGCCACTGTAATAGCATTGATACAATCTCTGAGTTGCTTGTCTGCCATTACACATTTTAAATTTAAACTAACTTCCCTTTTTGTATGTATCTCATATTTCCTAAAGCAGTGGGCTAGTAAGCGGAAAGGTACACACTACGAAATGGGTAGGTAATCCTCTCCTCATAAACATCTTGAAAGATAAAGCAGAGATACACAAACGCAAAACCAACCAAATAAAACAAAGACAGAAACAAACAGAAACCTATTGCCATGACATTGTTAAAGTGAACAGTGGGGGCTTATAAACACTGAGTATCTCACACCACATGGTGCTTAGAATAAGGAAATCATCTTAAGCAGGTTTTGATTAATGAGATGCTCGAGAGGTTAACTGGACGAAATTTTGACCTGGATTTTCTTCTAAAGGCTAATTATAAAGTTTGTGTAACTCAGTCTATAGCCCTAGAAAACATCACAGTTCCAGAGCTGTCATTCTTTTCCCACTCTATTTTTACTTATTATTATGTTTTGGTTTTGGTTTGCTTTTTAGGATGGGAGAATTGAGTTTAGGATCAACAACCCAGCCTTGAATTGTGATGAGATTCAAAAAAGTCCCCATCATCACGAGCAGATCTCTGACAGCACTAAATTTTATTATTAATAACTATACAACTCATCAGCATGTGAGACAAACTTACCTGACACTTTTGCAAATGAAACAGCTCATCTTTTTCCTAGCATACCAATAAATGCCACCTACTCCTCACATTCCCCACATGAACCGAGTTCAGTTACAGAAAGGGAGACCCTTCCGTATCTTCACTTTTATGAACTCATATGATTTTTTTTTTTCTGAGCACGAGAAGACTTGTTTCAGAGCCTGTTGCTCTTCTTAAACATGCTTAAGGAGCTTTTTGTTTTGTTACTTTCTCCCTTTGAAGCAAGTTAACATTTCTTTTTATTATTTTGATAGGAAACCTTCAAAAGTTCTTGAAGCAAAATAAGCCTTCAGATACAAGTTTTATATCTGTAAGAATGCCATTCTTCTCTGATTTACCAAGATTTCCATGAAGGCAGGTGACTTATTTCCTTTGTCTCCTTTCTCTAGTCCTTACCTCTCGAGTGGGTGATATAAATATTTGTCAGAAGATTTTTTTTAAATTGGAGAATATTACTGAGTTCTTATTATATAATAGATCTTGTACTATATACTTTTATGTGTATCATTCCATTAAAGATCACAAAAACTCTGTGAAGTACATAAAATCGTTATCTCCATTTCTAGAAGATGAAACAGAGAGATTATGAAATTTACCCAGGTAAGTAAACAACAGAGCCCAAGATCAATCTAACTAAATTTGCCAGGCTCTAAAGCCTATGCTTTCAGCCATTAGTCAGTCGCCAATGGAAACAACTCTACTGGGTGCCAAATAGGTCATGTGTTTCCCTCTATTCCTCAGTCCTCCTTGCTGTTGGGGCCTCATGAGCCATCTAGCAATGGGATGTGAACAGAACTGCTATATGCTATTTCCAGTCTGAGGTAACTGAGGGTGGGATGAGCATGTATTTTTCTCATTTTCTTTCCTCCTGCTACAGCCAATCTGGAAGGCACACATTGGCAGTATTCTAAAGTGGCGGAACCTCCAAGTGCCCAACTTTCTGAGTGTCTAACATGGAACAAAGCCACCCTCCACTTCCAAAACGTGCTTTAGATGATTTGGAGGGTAATTTGTTACTTTCGCAAAATCCAACCTTTCCTGACTAATATAGTGTCCTGTGAGAAAGAAAAAAACAAATTATTTAGTGACTAAATGGGTATATGATTGATTTCATTGGTTCTGAGTGAGTATATATTATATTAAGGATACCTAATTCTCATAATTGTCAAGAGATGACATCACACACCTCACATAAAAATTTATTGGAAGTTTTGAGATTTCTTTTTTTAAAAAATATTTTATTTATTTATTTGACAGAGAGAGAGAGAGACACAGCGAGGGAGGGAACACAAGCAGGAGGAGTGGGAGAGGGAGAAGCAGGCTTCCCACTGAGCAGGGAGCCTGATGTGGGGCTCAATCCCAGGACCCTGGGATCATGACCTGAGCCGAAAGCAGACACTTAACGACTGAGCCACCCAGGCACCCCTGAAGTTCTGAGATTTCTTAGTGGAAGAACAGAATAAAGTATACAGATGCCATTAAATACTATCAATATTAACTTTTTGAGAATATTTGCTTAAGCATTTTTTTCCTTCCTTTTTAATCTAAGAGGATAAATACTATTGAACTTTTAACTTTAGGGGGGAAAAGGGTGACATGATATTCTGGAACTTTTTATTCTTCAGTTAATTACATTTACTATTCTATCTGATTATAAGCCACTTCTAAGTCAGGCCTATCTGAGACCTACAAAAATTGGGGAGAAAAAGGTTCAAGTGCTGGGGGACTTATCAGGGTGAAATGGGGAGAAGAGCCTGCTTGATATAAGCTGTAGATAAGGTCTTACTCTACATAAAGATTTCAAGACAAACAGGAGTCAGAGTTTCAAATAGCATTAGTCTCTGCAAAATATGACTCATTCACATAATGAGGTTCAATTTGTTCAAACTGGAAAAAAAAGATTTGTTAGTCACAGAATTATCTTTTCTAAAAATGTGCACAGAAAATACCATTAGAAACTTTACTTTGGGAGCAAAAAGAGTATATGTGTCTCAGTCCAGAGTAACCAAAACCATGGAATATCAATCACAACATGTGAATAGGTAAATGAGTGAAATCATGTAGCTAAAGCTGTTACTTTAGGCTAGGAGCCAGGAGGCATAGCTGTTGTTGTTTTTTTGTTTTGTTTTGCTTTTTTGTTAAAGATTTAAAGACAGGGAGAGAAAGAGAGAGCATGCACATGAGCAGAGGGGAGGGACAGAGGGAGAGAGAGAAGCAGACTCCCCACTGAGCAGGGAGCCTGATGCTGGAATCCATCCCAGGACCCTGGGATCATGACCTGAGCCAAAGGCAGACACTTAACCAACTGAGCCACCCAGGTGCCTGGCATAGCTATTTATACGATCATAGGCAAGTCATTAACATGCCAGGTTCAGCTTTGTGTAATTTGTAGAAATTTGTGTAATATGGCAAATTAATGTCTGAAATATCTCCTAGTCTTAATATTCTGAAAATCTCTAACTCTTATAGCATAGTGGTTAAAAACATATGCTCTGAACAGCTTCATAACCTGATACATTACCTAACCTTTTTATACTTAAGTTTCTTGACCTGTCAAAATTAAAATAATAATAGATCTGTCTCATAAGGTTATTGTGTAAATAAAGTTAAGATAATGCAAATAAATTCTGAGAACTACTTAAGAAATAAGAATGATTTTTGTAGGTAAAAGAATACGTATTTTCAAAATTGTTCATGCCCTACCAGATGCTGGGGAGGCAAAATTTTTCTCTGACCCTTTAAGGTACTTTTGGCTGGTTTAAGAATTAAATTGACATGAGACAGATTAACAGAAGAAAATCAAATTTATTTATGTATGTATTGGGGCTCCATAAAAAAATATGAGGCCTAAGCAGCCAAGCAGTTGAGGCTCATATACCTTCCTCAGCTAAGAAGAAGGAGTTAGAGGTCTGGGATTTAAGAGGGAAGGCATACAATTCATAGGAAAAAGAAAAAGAATAAAGGTTTGGTAAACAAATGTTTGGTGGTCCATACAGAAACAATGGGACACAGAAAGAAATTTTCACAGACTTTGTTAATCTCCTCCCTATCACATCTAGTTCAGATTATGCCGTACTTACCTATGGTGGTAATTCCCTTCCTGGAGCAGGTCCTCTATCTAAATTCTTTTGGGCAGTTAGAGGGAAGTTCGAAGGTTCTTTCTGAGCCTTCTGTTTCATAAAAATAATCAGCCTAAAATAAGTCACATGCCAGAGACACATTTTGGGGTGGCAAATTATTCACCCCTACACAGACAATTTGGCTAAGTCTTCCCCTAAGAAATGATCTAATTTGAGGTTGGCTAAGATTGGGTTTACTTAATGCAGTCATCAATTGTGTAAATCATCAAGTTCTTATATGTTAATTCTAAATGTCTTTGCTCATGTTTATTTCCCTACAGAGTTTGATCTCATGTTCTCTTCAGAGTGAGTTGGAACTAGTTGAATGTTACTAGTTCAGAGCATATGTTTTCAACCACTATGCTATAAGAGTTAGAGATTTTCAGAATATTAAGACTAGGAGATATTTCAGACATTAATTTGCCATATTACACAAATTTCTACAAATTACACAAAGCTGAACCTGGCATGTTAATGACTTATGCATGATACTATTTTGGCACATTTACATAATTCCTTTATCATTATTTTTTAGTTGAAGTAGTGCACCAATGAAAGGGTTCTTTAATAAAGTTACTGTCCTTTTTTTAGGGGCCAGTTATGTCAGCTCAAGAGATTTATTCATTTTCTCTATTCTTAATATGATGTAGATGAGCCTTAATCCTCAGCTGGAAACTGATCTAGAATGGGGAGGGGGGGAACAGGTGCACACCAAAACTGGAAGAGGTTTCCTTGCACTGTTTGTCACTGTGACTATAACAGTCAGTGGTCTGTTCGCAGGAAGCAAAAGCATAATAAATAGGAAGCCTGGAGGATGGGAAACCTCGTTAAGTGACAACAAATGAGGACTCTGCCAAAATTTTGGCCTTTCTCAGATGATTTTAAAGGAATTCAGTAAAGATAACTGGGTTGGTGTTTAAACAGAAGTAAGGAGAGGCAAGCAGGGTGGGAGGGATAAGAACTCTTACGGAAAGGTAAGTGTCATAGTGACACTCGCTTCTCACTCTCTTGGAAAAAACATTATCTAGGGGCGCCTGGGTGGCTCAGTCGGTTAAGCGACTGCCTTCGGCTCAGGTCATGATCCTGGCGTCCCGGGATCGAGTCCCGCATCGGGCTCCCTGCTCGGCAGGGAGTCTGCTTCTCCCTCTGACCCTCCCCCCCTCATGCTCTCTCTCTCTCATTCTCTCTCTCTCAAATAAATAAATAAAATCTTAAAAAAAAAAAGAAAGAAAAGAAAAGACATTATCTAACTCTGCATTTTACTTTAATACAACCTTTCTTTTATGAAATCAGAGGAAACCTATATATATATTACATCCTTTAACAGGAAAGGCTTTTCTTTTATGTATCTAGGTGTACCCTCTATTTCTGGCCCCTAAATTCTAGATTAAGCAAGAGAAATACGCTTATAGTCTACCTTTGTTTTTCCTTCCTTTAATAATATGGAAGGAAGAAACATTCTAGTATAAAAGTCAGAAAGATGTGTATTGGCAAATTAACAACAAACACACATATTGTGGAATCTACAGATGTTCTATGGCTTAAAGGTTCCTTATTTCTACAAGTCCATATGATTTTCACTTGCTCGGCTCAACAGAATCTCAACATACTCCCATGGGATGTTTCTGCCGTTACCTTCCAAAAGGGATTAATTAGTACCTGCAAAAGTCATGCTGGAGTGTTGGTAATTGCTCAACTACTTGCAGAGACTACAGTCATTTCCAGAAGGAGAAAGGGTGATCTGCTGCTGATATAATAGGTGAGCTTTGTTTATCCACTCCAACATCAACTGAAAGACGAAGGAGAAATAACTTCAGTAAGGAATTTTGCAATTAAGAGTCAACGTACGATGTTGCTTCTTACTAGAACCTTGGATCGCCCAGTACTGTTTGTTCAAGCTGAGGCCTGCCTGTCTCTTTCACAGTGACAGCAGCATCTGACACATTCAGGGCAGGCGAGGCCATAATCTGAGCCAAGAGACTAACTAAAAAGAACATAAAAGGATGCTAAATTGGGCTGGCGAACAAAATCAAATGACTGTTCTTTTCAAAATCAGTTCTAACATTGGATCTTCTTAATCATCTATGGTGACTGTAATAACACTGGAAAATATCACTGCATAAAGGATTAGTAAACATTGCTAAGAAAGAACTAGCCCAAAGATAATAAAATCATATTTGGTTCAGAAACCTGATTCCCTATTAGGGCCTCCCTCCTTATATATTCAACCTTTTTGGCTTTTTGCAATAGAAGACAGCTCTGGTTTGCCAAATCATTGCCTGATTTAATTATTCATAATAATCATCTTTAATAATATGGATAAAAATCTTTATTGTTTTTTTTCTTTTTTTTTTTTAAAGATGTTATTTTTATTTATTTGACAGAGAGAGATAGAGCGAGAGAGGGAACACAAGCAGCGGGAGTGGGAGAGGGAGAAGCAGGCTTCCCGCCGACCAGGGAGCCCGACGTGGCGCTCGATCCCAGGACTCTGGGACCATGACCCAAGCCGAAGGCAGATGCTTAATGACTGAGCCACCCAGGCGCCCCTTTATTTTTTTTTTTAAAAAGATTTTATTTATTCATTTGACAGAGAGAGAGCACAAGCAGGAGGAGTGGCAGGCAGAGGGAGAGGGAGAAGCAGGCTTCCCACCAAGCAGGGGGCCCGATGCGGGGCTTGATCCCAGGACCCTGGGATCATGACCTGAGCCGAAGGCAGACGCTTAATGACTGAGCCACCCAGGCGCCCCTTTTTTTTCTTTTTTTGCTTGGCGGGGAGAAGAGTTCTTTTGCTCTTAGTGAAACCTACATGATTGAATGTATTGTACAGACGACTGTCACAAGCAGAGAGGGCTTGTTCTTAGCCACATGTTCTCACTCTGCACAGCTCTTTGCTCTTCAATTATGCCTTCTTAGGGACGCTGTCCCCTGTAGCCTCATCCCTTCATCCCTTACAACTTCACGAACCCAATTCCACTTGAGCCTGTTGTGCACCCTCTTCTCGAACGAGGACAAACTGATTTAGCTTCAGCATTCCATTCCACTGCACCTTTCCCAACTACAGTTCACATTCAAGTCTGGGAAACCCTCCTCGGTAATATAAGCAAAGCATGTACTGGCTGTGTCGGTTGTCAAAGAAAACGCAAATCCTGTCAAATCGTCTCAATGCCTACAACATTTATAACATGGTTACAGGAATTGGTATCAAAGGCACTTTGAGAATATTTTTTCCCTAAAAGCTTAGGTAAAATTTAACTCATATAACCAACACGAAACCCTGATCCTCCAAGGTGGAGTGGGAGAGTTTCCTGGATAAATTCAGGCAGTTTTCCAATTCATGATTACTTCCCTCTAGCAAGGGCTGATCACTGTAAATGTGTTGCCGGGATGGCAGACTCTTCTTTGGCAGAAACCCCAGAGTAAATAGATAATGTGCCTGGGAAACCAAGTTCCCAATCCTGGGAAGGTCAACCGAGATGGACTGCAAGAAAAGTCACTTTTCAATCCTGCTCACTTCTTCTTTGGGAAGCAGTGCCGGGAAGCACAGACACTGGCAATACTGCTCTTCAGGTAAGTTTCACTCATTAGCAGCAGTAGCAAACCTAAGAGGCCGACTGCAATGAGCAAACCGCAGTAATGCTGGTAAACAAGTGTTCACACCTGTTAACAGCTGCGCGGATTTGCTGCAGCAGGTGTGCTACGTAAACTCAACTCAACGCCACATTTATCACTTATTAAGTTATCAAACTGCATCATGCAGATGATCCCTCTGGCTATTGTCACAAATAAAGCTGGGTGTCGTTTGTCAGGGGCCTCAATTAAGTGGATGTACAAGCACAATGTAAATCAGAGATCATATCACATAGGCTCCAATTAAAATTCTGTACTATAAAAAATACTCCAAAGCCATAGTCCTGGATGACTGCCACAAACCACTTAATTCTAATATTTTTAAGAAGCCAATGGAAAACTTTCTTGATGATTTTTTTTGCGGGGGGAGCAATCACAAAGGCAGAGGCATTTACAATCGTGTGAATAATTGTGATGAAGAGATGTAGATTGCTGATTAAATTGCTGCAAAGCCAATCAAAACCAGACCTGCCAATTTGCAAATTATATTATAAATTCTGTGGTAATGATGGGAGAGAGACTGGGTGGCAGAGTTTCTAGGTACTACTTAGGCAATTAATCTGATTGTAAATTTCTTCCACTGCCACATCACATACTTAGTAAGTTGAATACTCCTACCATAGATAGTGAGGCCCTTGAATGCTGAATCACAGAATTTACGAGCTGGAACGTACCTTAGGAGTTGTCAAATATGTCCTCCCTCTGATACAGTAAGATTTTCCACAGAATGCCTTTCAAGTCACTGATGAGCTTCTTTTCAAATATTTCTACCAATCAAGGACTCAATATTTCACAAGAAATATATTTTCTCTCTGAAGATCACATTCCTCAATTAAGCTAAATTCTACTTCCCCATAATTTTATATACTAGTTCTATTTCAATCCATTTGTTCCTACTGCTTCCCACAAGAATATAGGTTTCATGTGGGCAGAGGCTGTGTCTGTCTTGTGCATTTTTTACCTACATCATCTAGTACATGGCCTGGGAGCGGACAGAACCAATACATATGTTTATTGAATGAGTGAAACAACGTCTCAATAATCTTGAGGGGTGCCTGGGTGGCTCAGTCATTAAGCGTCTGCCTTCAGCTCAGATCATGATCCCAGGGTCCTGGGATTGAGCCCCGCATCAGGCTCCATGCTCCACGGGAAGCCTGCTTCTCCCTCTCCCTCTGCCCCTGCTTGTGTTCCCTCTCTTGCTGTCTCTCTCTCTGTCAAATAAATAAAATCTGAAAATGTTTAAGAACAGTTAAAAATCCTTTAATTCACATCTCCTCTTTCAATTTTTACTCCTACATTTTACCATCCTGATTGCTCATCTATGGGCTTATTTAACTCTATGTATATGTGAGTGTGTGTCTTGAGAAAGAGAAAATATGCCTATGCCTTCCCATATTACTGCTAGTATTCCTTGGCCATTAACAACTTTAAAATGGTGTAATCACTTTCATCTAGTCAGGAGTGCTTTGTCCTAGTGTGTCAAAGTCATGGTCTATAACTCATAGATGAGGACACCATCTAAACTGTGATTCAGCAAATCATCTTGTCTCTTTCAAAGTCACAGGTTTAAATAAGAGCACTATTAAAAACACCATGTATTCCTTCATTTCTATCAGTTTCTTATGCAGACCTTGAAATATACCGATAAAATAGTCCCCATCAAAATGAAGACAACAGATTTCTAACTGATATCACAGAAGTCTGAAGGGACCCTCAAAATTTAAATTATAGTGAACTATACACTTTGCCTTTTTTTAAAAATAAAACTGGAGACTTCAGAAAGTTAGAAAATCCAACTTTTTATTCCTCTTTTCTAATTTATTTGTACTTAATTCTCAGAATTGTTAGCAGCCAGAACTGACATTTTTGCCAATCATGAACAAAGACTATGAAAACTTCCTGGGGTCAGCACTTTCTAAGAAAAACTAGTGAGTATTTATTTAGTATCTACTGAGTTCACACAACGAGTATTTATTCAGTACCTACTATGTGCAAGAAGCAATTCTAAATACCATCTCTTATAAAGATTACAGTTGGGATAGGAGGAATTGGAGAATAAATACAAAAAAATGAGTAAAAAATATATATATGAGATAATGCTAGTGGAAAAAGAGACCAATCTATGTGTTCTGGCCAATAGGTGGGAGTGACGATTTGTTGCTCAAATACTGTAAAAGTGACATTTGAGTAAAGAAGTAAAGGAGGAAGGGGTCAGAGTTATGTAGATAATTGGGGGAAGCAGACAGAACAGGCTTTTTCCAATGCTACTCAAACCTTACAGTGCATATAAATGAAGGCCATGACACAAGGGTCCACAGATAACCCCAACGGGGCAACATAATTTGTTGGTATAGTCTGATGATAAGAGATATGAAGGGAAGAGGAAAGGAAAGTGATTTTAGTTAAAAAAAAAAATCATAATCTTTTCTATAAAATAGACAAGCATTTCCCCCAACCCTTAATCTCAGGATAATTCTCAGTCTTTGTGATTTTCATTGATGTGGCCATTATTTGAACCTATTTTATGGTACATTCTCATTTTCATGTGCTATCTCACTTTTGGATACCATTAGGTGCTAACCGTGTAAGTGCCAAGAATATCATTTGGGAGCCTGCTTCGCATCAGAATTCTAGAGCCAATTTCGCATTCAGAAATGGATGGGAAAGATTTCAGGAAAGCAACTGAATTTTCATACGGGTGCTCAAATGAAACCTTGAAGCTATTTATTTGAATTTATTTTATTGCTACACACATATCATATAAATTTGCATTACCTTTTATAATACATATTTACTTATTGGTCTCAGCCCTCTGCTAAACCAGAAAGGCAAATAGATTTCATAGAAATTCTAATTATCCAAATTAAAAGATCTTAAGTGATTGTAGGGTATGTTATGCATGCAGCATATGTGTGTGAGCTTTCCCTCTCCCTCACACATACCCTTCTGGCTGATTTCTGGAAAACAGATAAACCAACTGTGGTGGAAAGGAAACGCCTATTAGAGACAGCATCAAATCTTCCACACATTATCTTCTCTCCTCCTTCTCTTGCCTAGGTAACATAATTCAATTCTGCCTTGGCCATTCACCTTTGACAGAAAACCTTAAGGCGATGATTCTGTGAGGAAAATCTTTGATAAAATAATTCCATCCTTTGGATATCTTGGCCTTGTGTATTTATCATCATTTAGAAAAGTGGCTGAACTGTTACCTTTAGGACGGGGACTTAAAAGAGACTGAATAAATGCTGAAAGTCTTTAGTTGGCTTTGCCCAATACTTTGGGTTGAATATAAAATGGATCACAGGAAATCTATTTTTTTTTCTTTCTGTGCAAAGCCATTCAACATTTATCCATTATCATAGAAACAACTCAATTAGCAGCTCTTGGGGACCAGAATATAGCCCTACTATCTACACCTTAATAGCATCTATTTATCATTGCAATCTAATTTCCAGGTTGAACTGAATGTAAATGGCAGTTGCCCATAGATTTAAAAAAAAAAGTTTAAATTGTACTATTTTAGTTCCATTCCCATAATGCTTTTCTGGTATACATATTAAAAGTTTTCCTCTAATTCACACTCTGAGTTCTGTAAATTAATACTGCTATTCTGATTTCAGTTAGACTCTTTAATTTTCAGATAAATCATTTGGATGAAAGGGAACTGTTTGCCAGTTGGAGCCTGTTTGCATTATCAGTGAATTATTCAGCAGTATTCTCCCCCATGGTGCTCAGAATATCAGCCCTGCTTTTCCCTTCCACCCCCTGGTGGTTTTTTTTTTTTTTTTTTTTTTTTTCCCTTCTCAGTACTGCATCTGAGCAGAGCAGAGAAAGCTGAGGCCATGCAGGAGGAGGACTCCATTTCTCTGGGGCAGAGGGTCAGGACAGGAGGGCCTGTGTTTAATGCCTTGAGTAGCAGCTCTCTCCCGGAGCAGAGGAAGGGGAGGAAGAATTCTCACTGCCAAAGTACAGGAACATGAAAATGTTCACCATCTCCTGCGTCACAACTGTAGGTTGAACACGCTGCTTCTCCTGGACTCTTCTATTTCATTCTCCAAGAACAGAAGATGGGGTGGAAATCTGTGCTGGAAAGAGGAACTGCAAAGAGGGTGGTGCTCAGTTGCAGAATAAATGCAGACTGTTTTGGAGATCCAGCCTGGCCTGGCACTCATGGAACTGGAGGGAATTACTTGGGTTAGTGGAGGAACTCACAGCGCATCCGTCATGGCATTCGGGATGGCCCCTATGTGGTCCCGTTGTCCCTCCCACAGCCCACGTTGTAGCCTTTATCACTTCAGCTTTGAACTGATGACTTGATTCGAGCCACTGGCCTATTCCCACTTTTCTGTCCAAACCCTCATACTCTGCCAGATTATAATCTTCCTACAAGAGAGCTTTGCATGAGTCCTCTCTCTGTTTTAATGCCTGCAATTATCCCTGCATTGATCCCTGCAAGATAAAGCTCATACTCCTTAATCATAACATTTGATGCATTCTGATCTTTACTTTCCCTGCTGTCTTAAGAAAGGCCTCTGTGCATCAACAGATGAATCGATAACGAAGATGTGGTGTATATATATATATAATGGAATATTATGCAGCCATTAAAAAACCGAAATCTTGCCATTTGCAACGACGTGGATGGAACTAGAGGGTATTATGCTGAGCGAAATAAGTCAATCAGAGAAAGACATGTATCATATGCTCTCACTGATATGCGGAATTCTTAATCTCAGGAAACAAACTGAGGGTTGCTGGAGTGGTGGGGGGTGGGAGAGATGGGGTGGCTGGGTAATAGACATTGGGGAGGGTATGTGCTATGGTGAGTGCTGTGAATTGTGTAAGACTGTTGAATCACAGACCTGTACCTCTGAAACAAATAATGCATTATATGTTAAAAAAAAAAAAAAAAAAAGATATAGGAAGGAAAAAATGAAGGGGGGGGGAATCGGAGAGGGAGATGAACCATGAGAGACTATGGACTCTGAGAAACAAATTGAGAGTTTTAGAGGTGAGGGGGTGGGGGGATGGGTTAGCCTGGTATTAAGGAGGACACGTATTAAATGGAGCACTGGGTATTATATGCAAACAATGAATCGTGAACACTACATCAAAAACTAATGAGGTAATGTATGGTGACTAACATAATAAAATAAAATTAAAAATAATTAATAATAATAAAATTTTAAAAAAAAGAAAGGGCTCTGTTCATCCAGCCTGGTGGGTTTTTCTTTTTCTGAAAAGATAGAAATGTCTTGTTCTTCTACAGTTGAGGAAAGCCTTCTTACCTCTTCTCCATGTCACATCTTTTTCAAAAACCAGCTTATGCTCTGCCAGGCCCTTTAGGACACACACCCTTGGAAAAGTGTCCTGACCAATCTTACTTCTCAAGTCTCCTTCTATGCCCTACTATGGTGACTGCAGGCTTCTTTCACTGTTGTGCGAGGCTAGGCTTGCCCGTGCCTTAGGCTGCTTTTAGGACCACTACCCAGCATTCACCATCTTCCTCCCTTCCTCATTATCCTCTGTCTCTTGTGGGTCTGGTAAGCTTTTACACACCCTCCAAGGCCCAACCCATTTATTTACTTTTCTGGCTCCAGATTTTTCTCAACACAAACCCCAAGAAGAATTAGATTCCCCTTCAACTGCATTCCCATTCATCTTTACCTGTACATTTTTAATTGCATGCATTCTTTTTTTTAGAGTTAGTATTTGCATGTTTTCCTCTTGTACGTCTTAACCCAAGCTGCAACTCACTGAGGACAGAAGATGAGATATACTTACTTGTCCTCCAACCTTAGCATAGTAAGTGGCTCATATATGGTGCTCAGTAAGGGTTTATCACTAATAACAGTGTGCTTTAGCTTCCTTTTTCATAAATTTGAAATGAAAGTAAATTCCCCCCTTCAAGTAATCACGATCTTTTCATCTATCTCATCAAAACCAATAGTCTCAATAAATGCAGCTCTTATCACCAGTGAGTATCTCTCCTTCTCAGGGTCTCTGAGCACTGGGTAGTTGAAGAGTAAAGAGGTTATCCTACCAGGACAAGCTGAAAAATATGCAGAGCTCTCTTAAAGCAATTCGACAGGCAGGAAAGAAAATTCTTTCTGATTTTTCATAAAGAACAGGCTGGGGGTGCTGCACAGTGACAAACTGTGATACTGACCTCTCAACTATCCTCCCAGGGAATAAAGACTTTCCCATACCAGGACTGGCATTTAAAAAAATTGATAACAATAGCTGTAACTACGGGAACGCTTCACTCCCCCAGTTTTGAATTAAAAGAAACATCAAATCCCAGAGGGATTTGTTTTATCATCCCTAACAAAAGGTGCTGCTCAGAAAAAAGAAGAAAAAGTGACAGCTTGTAAATTATGAGACATCCATCTGATGCAGGTCTGTCAGTCACACAGTCCCTCCACCAAGAAGAAAGAAAAGTAATAACAATTCTGGGATCAGGAAACAAACTCGAGAAATGGAAATTCAGACAGCCATTCCTGTGGTTCTTTTTTGCACTGGTCCTCTCAAAACCTACTTCATCACAAACACTGGAGAAAGGTAACAAATATTAGTGACAGCGTTTCCTATTCTCTGCAGTTCGGCAGACAGAAATGAAGGAATTACAGTATTGTGGAAGATGCTGCTCTGGAATCATTTGCATTCCAAATGGGAATGGAAAGTTAGGGGGAAGAATTATATCCCTTTCAGCATGTTTTCAAGCTAAATTTGGGAGACCGGCAAAATCTGAATAAATTATAAAGCCTACACCAACACCTTAGTGATTTAAACTGAACCCAATTTCTTTTAATGTTCCCAAATGACTATCTGACATCTTGACTTTTGTGTGTTAACAACATTTAGTACTGTTCTTTTTAATTACTGAATTTCACTACATTAGATTTAGAACATAAATACTTTTTCAAAAGGAAAAGAAAGAGACCAAAAGATTGAGCCCACACAGGAAATCTCAAAAAGGGTAATTTACACACAGGAATTATAATCTTTTGAACTATTTTGACTTTAGGATAACTTCTCCTTCTCTCTCTCCCCCTACCCCACACATGCAAATATATACACATACATATATATACATATATACGTATATACATATATATACACACATATATATCTGAGACTTCATATATATATACATACATATCTATATGTGTATATATATATAGCTGAAAATAGGGACTTGAAAGAATTTACATTCTTTTATTTATTTATTTTTTTAAGATTTTATTTATTCATTTGACAGAGAGAGACACAGCGAGAGAGCGAACACAAGCAGGGGGAGTCTTCCCACTGAGCAGGGAGCCCGATGCAGGGCTCGATCCCAGGACCCTGGGATCACGACCTGAGCCGAAGGCAGATACTTAACGACTGAGCCACCCAGGCGCCCCGAATTTACATTCTTAATAGTCCAGAAATATAGACAAAACCTTTACTCCCAGTTTCCTGAATGTCTTTTTTTTTTTAAGATTTTATTTATCTGAGAGAGAGAGAGAGAGAGAGAGCACATGAGCTGGGGTGGGGGCAGAAGGAGAGGGAGAAGCAGACTCCCCACTGAGCAGGGAGCCTGATGGAGCTTGATCCCAAGACCCCAGGATCACAACCTGAGCCAAAAGCAGATGCCTAATCACCTGGGCCATCCAGATCCCCCATGAATGTCTTTTGATATAACCTACTGTAACAGTCAAAGAAGAAAAAAGAGAAAAAGAAGAAATAAAGAAGGAGGAGTTAGAGGAAGAGGAGGAGGAGGAAGAGGAGGAGGAGAGATAATGGGAGCCTGACATGATGGGAGAATCTAGAGTAAGACAGTGAGCAAGACAGATCCTGTGCCGTCATGGAGCAAACTAGCAGGTATTTAAAATGTGTTCAAAATGGTCTGCTTATTCAGTAAAAGTATGATTCAAGGGCCAATGGCTATGTGGCCAATGGCCAGTGGATATGGACACTCAGTTAGAAAAGCAATTTCACATAGAAGATTTACAGACTAGGCCACAGATCCTTGTCACCCCTTCTCACTTCCCTTCTCTGCTTGCCTCCACAATGCTCAACTGCTCTGTGTCTTAATTTTAAAGCAGTTGCTGTAGGTGTGAACTGTGAACTCCCATGTGACAAAAGGACTTGCTAGATGTATTAGTCAGGGTTCTATAGAGAAACAGAATCAACAGGACATATATAGATATATAAGAGGAGTGTATTAGAGGACTTGGCTCACGCCGTTATGGAGGTTGAGAAGTCCCACAAACTGCTGTCTGCACACTGGAGAACAGGAAAGCTAGTGGTGCAGTTCTAGTAGGAGTCAAAGGGCGCAAGAATCGGAGGTCTGACAGCGTAAATCCTGATCTGAGTCTCAAAGCCCAAGAACCCGGAGTACCAATGTCTGAAGGCAGAAGGTGAATGTTCCTGGCTCAAGCAGGGAGAGAGTGAATTTGCTCTTCTTTTTGTTACATTTTTTGTTATATTTGGTCCCTTAACAGATTAGATGATACTCACCCACACTGGGGAAGGCCATCTGCTTTACTGGGTTCACCAATTCAAATGCTCATCTCTTCCTGAAACACCCTACAGACACACCCAGGAATAATGTTTTGCTAGCTATGTGGGCATCCCTTAACTCAGTCAAGTTGACACATAAAATTAACCATCCCACCAGAAAACTGTACTAAGACACTTGGCCAAACTTTCAGCTAGCTTCTGCCTGCACTAGGTTGTGACCTGAAAGGTGACTGAAGTCCCTTCAGCACCCCTACAGGTGGCCGAGTCTTTGAGAAAGCAAACACAGTACTGACAAACCATGAAACGTACCTTGTCCGAACTCACAGTGCCTAACCATTTCCCACGCACTCCCCTTCCGTGACTTTCCATTTTCCCCATAGCCTCCCAGGCCCCTTTTTGTTCCAGCTTTTTCCCTTCTCTCTGGCCCTTTTTTGTTCCCTCTCTGTTCTCCCAACTTTAAAAACCTCAGTCAACTTTGCCTTAGTTGCCATTGGGTTCAGTTTATACCGGAGTCTCTCTCTCTCTCCTGCCACAGTCTGAATAAAATCTGTCTCGCTGCCTTTAACAATTTTCAGTGCTATTTCTCTTTGCTATTTCAATAGGGCATGTTGGCTTCACAGGGAGCAGTGAATGAGTAAAGCTTGTAAAGAAGGTGGATGTTATTCCATTCATAGTGTAAATGGAGAACGGAAGAGAAGATGCTCACCTGAAGACACAGGCTGCCCGTTATCATGTGCACACATTCGCTCAGTGTTCTCATAGCATCTAATTTTTTCAAGAAAAATCAGAAATCAGAATTTTTTAAGTTCATTTGCCATACTTTTAAAATGATACATTACCAAACACTGTACAAATTAGTAAGCACTGTACACACACACACACACACACACACACACACACACACACAAATACCAACTTTCCTCAATTGCTGTGGCAGGGTGTGAATGAGAATGCATATGTGTATAACTCTAAGCCCTCCTGGATTCTAAAGAGCCAGAATAAGAAAGTATTTTCTGTTATTTAATGTAAATTGCTAAGCTCACTGTTGCATCAACTGCTTGAGACAATATTGCAAGCAGAGTAACACATACGAGATACCTGTTCTGTGAACTAATGGAGGGATTCTATCTCTAGAGCTGTCAATCACCTTTCAGTCCTGCTAAACTCATGTGAAAAACAGTCTGTTTCTGAGGCATGGATTATTTGTCTGAATAAACGGGAATGTATGCTCAATGGACGCCATTTGGATTGCGGATGCTACCTCGGTGATAGTGTCTCCTTTAATGCTAGGTAGCTACAGATTTTTAGTTACATTTGACAAAAACTAGAATGCTCTGTTTCCCTTGCGTTAAGCATTTTACATTGTGTTTCATCACCAAATAAAGGATAAAATCACCTTAAGACAGGCATCTACATAAAACTACCAAAGCAAGATTTGTCTTGAATATTTTTATATCCCCTGCTGAAGTTGGTTTCTCCTTCCTGTAGCCTTTCCTCTAAAAAGACTTTCCTTTCTTCTTTCTCTACTTGTTTTCCCTTTTATGTCCTTTGCTGTCTCCTTCCTTCCATTTCCATGGGGGATTAGTAATTAACATAGCAATGTTTGTGAAAGACAGCTCTTCCATTTTATATCATGTTGTCATGATAAACGGCGCCTCCAGGTAAGATGTTATTATTTTCTTTTTAAAGATTTTATTTATTTATTTGACAGAGACACAGCAAGAGAGGGAACACAAGCAGGGGGAGTGGGAGAGGGAGACGCAGGCTTCCTGCTGAGCAGGGAGCCCAACACGCGGCTGGATCCCAGGACCCTAGGATCATGACCTGAACCAAAGGCAGACGCTTAACAACTGAGCCACCCAGGCACCCCTCCAGGTAAGATTTTAAAATGAAACAGAAAATTTGGGGAAAAACTATACTCAACATTGGGCATTGTGGTTGCCTACATGATGTGCATCCCACATGCCACCCCTGGGTAATTTGAATGAATAAGCCCATCTTCCATAAACCCATTGATAGGAGAGTCTTAATTTTTTCACTCAGTCAGAATATTGGTTCTCAAGCATTTGAATCAGAGGGAAAACCTGAAATTTAGTAGAGTAGTAAAGGGGAAAAAAATCTGTAAAGAAGAAACAAAGCTAAGGATTTGGTGGTGCCCATTCTTTGACCCTAAGAAAAAGCAGACATAGAGAATAAGACAGAACTAAAGGAACTGTAGAGAAGTATAGCTATAGTCCTGAAGATATCATAAACTTCAGGAATAAACCCTTATCTGGAGTTTTACCATACTTTTTTAATTATGTGGGACAATATGTAGCTTCTTTATTTAAGCCAGTTGGAGTTGAGTTTGCTGAAATTTGCATATAAAAACACTTAATTGAGGGGCACCTGTGTGGCTCAGTTGGTTAAGCATCTGCCTTCAGCTCAGGTCATGATCCCAGGGTCCTGGGATGGAGCCCTGCATCAGGCTCCCTGCTCAGTGGAGAGTCGGCTTCTCCCTCTGTTGGCTGCTCCCCCTGCTGTGCTCACTATCCCACTGTCAAGTAAATAAATAAAATATTTAAAAAACAAAACAACAAAAATAAACATTTAATTGATATTCTCTTGATGCAAAGTCATTTGAAAAATTTTAAATGTCCCCTAGGCCTATAAAGATGGTTTGACTGAATATATCAATTCTGTCACTTACTAGCCAAGTGGCTTTAAGTAAGTTACTTATAACCTCATTGTCTGAGCTTTTTCATCTGTAAAATGGGTATTATAATATCCATTTTCCAGAACTGCTGGGATTATTTGATAAAATATGTAAAAAATGACTAGAAACTATATAAAATACTTGGTAAGTGATGACAGCAATAAGGAAAGAATTTGGGCTTGGTTGTCCATGAAAGCTAAATAATGGCAAACAGTGGCAATGTTCCTTCAGAAACTGGCCAATAGACAGGAGTGCTTGCCAAGTGACTACTAGTAATCCTGTCCCCTTAACAAAGGCATCTGGAATTTTATTCACTCAACAAATGTTTGTTGTGCATTTACTATGTGACCTACCACTCAAGATGTTAGAGATACAGTAGTGAACATACTGGGCAGCATTATCTGTTTTCATGGTATTTTCCTTCTGATGGAGGTAGTCAAACAAATAAAGTGCACATAACATGTATATAACATGTCAGATGGTGATGAATACTATGGAGGAAAGTCAAACAGGGAAAATAATGGGCAATTTGCAGGAAGAATCAGTTTTATCCTAATCAGGGAGGTGTTCATAGGCAATGGGAAATTTGCATAAGGTCTGAAGAAGGTGAGTGAGCCCTGCAAATATCTGGAGGAAGAGCGTCCAGACTGAGGGTACATTGTGTAGAAAGGATCTGGGGTGAGACTAGGCCCATTGAGTTCAAGGAACTCAAGGAGGCAAGTGAGCAGGCATGAGTGAAGGAAGGGATGAATAACAGGCCATGTGACCCTAAAGGTAATACTGTCCCAGTAGTGACAGAGAGATAAACACAATGCTGACGCCATTAAACATATGACTTGACTAACTTCCTTTGTTTTGATTCCGTTACCTAACATCTTTTTCTTGTTATTAAAATGTTTTAATATTTTCTACTATTTTGAAAAGTATCAAATAGGAAAGAAAAGGAGTCTCCTTCCCTACTGACTTTGCTGCTAATCCCCAATCCCAGGAAAACTCTATCGTTAACTCTTTCTTCACCTGGTTGCCACCAGTATATTACTAAATGATATCCTTAACCCATTACTGAATAATTTGACAACTTTAGAATATTAACCCTTGACTTATTGCTACATTAGATGAAATTTAGTGTACTTTTTTCTGTTCCCACTTCATTTCCCCTCAAATAGACACCTTTCATTTACACCTTTTATAATCATATTTTTAAATAAAAGTTTAAAAATACATCTTTATTTCTTCCTTCAATAATTAAAGACAGTATTTCTTGATTCTCCATTTGAAAAATGGGGGCTATGAGCAGCTCTTATCCTTGTCTTCAAGCTTCCCTCTACTCTCTGACACCATCTTCAAAATTGTGTCATCTGTACTTTTTCTTTTATATTTTCAAAGCTGGTAACATTTACAGGCCCTTCTGTGACTATAATTAATTTTGAAATCAATAAACCTAACTTACTATATATACCTGATCTTGGCCAAAAGGCCGAGAAGCAATCATAACTTAACTATGTAAATATTCATCATTTTCTTTCATCTATGGATTTCTTCCATGGCTCCACTTCTCAGATCCTAATTGTCTTGCTTTATTCTTAAATAGCATTATCTTTAGCTCCTTAATTTTTATTCCTTCCACTTTCATTCCTGCCAGTGTCTCTTAGCCCTATCCTAAACAGATACTTGAGGCCTTCCCTTATTTCTTATCCTACGTTGGATCCACTGTTTTCCTAACCCAATCTTTCTCTGTCCCAACTAAACCTTCTTTTGCCTAAAGTGTATAATTAACTTCTTTTAAAGATTTATATGAGAAGTAAATACACTGAGTACTTATGATTCTGAAGATGTCTTTACTGTGTCACACTGGGGTTTACAATTTTGCTTGATGCCATATTCCAAATGGAAAATACATTTTCCTCAAACTTTAGATGTTTAAAACAATGGTGAGCGCCGTGAATTGTTAAGACTGTTGAATCACAGACCTGTACCTCTGAAATAAATAATACATTATATGTTAAAAAAAAAAAAAAAGAAGATAGCAGGAGGGGAAGAATGAAGGGGGGGGGAAGTCGGAGGGGGAGACGAACCATGAGAGACTATGGACTCTGAGAAACAAACTGAGGGTTCTAGAGGGGAGGGGGGTGGGGGGATGTGTTAGCCAGGTGATGGGTATTAGAGGGCACGTATTGAATGGAGCACTGGGTGTTATACGCAAACAATGAATCATGGAACACTACATCAAAAACTAATGATGTAATGTATGGTGATTAACATAACATAATAAAATAGATAAATAAATAAATAAAATAAAACAATGGAGCAACTCTCAATTGCTAAGCCTGATGCTAGGTTGACTCCTCTGCCTTTAGACATATTTCTTTTCTCAAAAGCTTATCTCATCTTTTCATTTGATTAGCTGAGTTCTGAAATAGTTCAGTGATATGTTTAAGTATGGAATCTTTTCATTCATTTTGTTGGAAATTCAAAAATCTGTTTCTACCTGAAGATAAAGTTCCTTTGCTCTTTTTTTTTTTTAAGTTTTATTTACTTATTTGACAGAGAGAAAGCACAAGTAGGCAAAGTGGCAGGCAGAGGGAGATGGAGAAGCAGGCTCCCTGCTGAGCAGAGAGCCTGATGTGGGGTTCAATCCCAGGACCCTGGGATCACGACCTGAGCCGAAGGCAGACACTTAACCAACTGAGCCACCGAGGCACCCCAAAGGTCCTTCTGCTCTTAAGAATTCATTCCATGATAACTTTCCTTGTATTCTTTGTTATGATTTTTTAATGTTCTTTTAAAGATTTATTTATCCATTTTAGGGAGAGAGGGAGAGAGTGCACGTGAGTGGGAGAGGAGCAGAGGGAAAGAAACTCAGGCCGACTCTGGGCTGAGCATGGAGCCTGACGTGAGGCTCAATCTCACAACCCTGAGCCAAAAACAAGACTCAGATGCTCAACCGACTGAGCCACCCAGATGCCCCTTGATGTTCTTTTTAAAAATGTTATAGTTGGTTATTAGACCCTAGATTTATCTTTTATATCTTACTTTCAGCTCATATTTTATGTCTCTTTTATTTTTCTTTCTGAATTTTTTTTCAGAACTTTTCCTTTAAACCTGTTAATTAAAAAAAATTGTCAACTAAATTTTTTTTTTTAACTAAAAAGATGTCATAAGGTTGAGAACACATGCCGTGGAATCAGATTGCAAGGTCTAAATCCTGCTCTGCTACTTACTAACGATGTGACAAGTTATTGAACCTCTCTGTATCTTGTTTTCCTAATTGGTAAAATAAAGATAATAAGAGTTTCCACTTCGAAAGAGTTACAACAAGAACTGAAAAGTGAATTTATTAAAAGTTCTTGAGACAGTGATATGAACCTCTCCTCAAAAAATATCATCAATTATTATTATTATTGTTTAGTTGTTAACCAAATATTTATTAGGGCTTATTATATAAATCAGACATATTCTAAATATTTTGAATACATTAAGGAACAAAACATCAAAAGCCCCTGAATTTGAGAAATTCACATTCAATTTTGGAAAGCTAGACAAACAAAAAACATAATAAATAAGTAAATTATGTATGTTGGAAGGACACACTGCTATTAAAGAAACTAGAATAGAATAGGGGCATGAGGAATTGCAGGTGTGTATAGTGTGTAGGGACAGGGGCACAATTTTACATGATGCAGTCAGGGCAGGCCTTACATTCAAAGTACTGTTTGAGTACTGACTTCAAGAAGGTTATAAGATGAAAAGTCAGAAGGCATGTTAGGACAAGGGGAACAGATTTGTTTTGTTCCAAGCAAATGTTGTCTTAATGTTCCCCCTTATTTAGCATGTATCTCAAATATTTCATTTTGTAATGATATGTTACTATTAATGATGGATTAAAATGCACTGGGATGGGTTTGGTGGATCTCCACTTTGTGCTTCCAGCATTTCCCTTGGCCTCATCTAGGAAAGTATGAGACTCATGAGAAGTGAATAGAGTTCTTAATTTGGCATGAGGTTAAATTTTAACAATGGGGATAATAATTACCCATCTCTCCCTTTCCAATCCTTTCCAGATTCAAAGTAACTAACAGTGACCTTTTAAGGCCAGCATGCAGATGGTTTGCTGATGAAAGACCTCTTGGGCAAGGACCTAGGAATTGCTCCCCCTTTCGGATGGAAGGCATGAGGGAAGGGCTTCATAATGCCCCTCCTGCCCCACTTGCTCTTTTATTTGAGGCACACATGGCTAAGCAACTGACCTGACATCAGGACTACACACCAAGAGTATCTACCCTTATATGTGATATTTTACTGGTCAACCGATCAAAATAAAGATGGTATTTATTTGTTACTTTGTTAACTTTTTGTTTGTTATGGAAGTAATTTTGTAATAGAAAATAAGGGTTTTTTTTTAGTAAAACTATTCTAAAGACTACAATTACACAGTCTGTAATAACTATATAAACAGTAACAAAACAGTATTACTATAATAAAAATAGCATTTCTGTAAAACAATAATTAATAATATATTTCAAAATGTATATAATTGTAATTTTTTAAAGAGCATCTTTCTATTCTGGTGTGCAGATTTAAACAGTAAATTCCATGGTCTCCTCACCTATAGGTGAATTGGTTGATTTTTACATTAGAACAAGGGTCAGTGAACTAAGGATAGCCTAATTTTTTGTGTAGTCTATGAGCTAAGAATTATTTTTACTTTTTTAAATGGTTGGAAACAAGAACAAAAGAATTCTATTTTGTACCATATGGAAAGCACACAGAATTTCAATTTCAGTGTTCATAAATAAAGTTTTATTGAAACACAGCCCTACTCATTGATTTACGTAATATTCATTTCCTACTACAAAAGCAGAGTTGAGTAGTTGCAACAGAGATCATGTACCCTGCAAAGTCCAAATATTTACTATCTATCTGAGCCTTTCTAGAAAAGTTTGCCAGCCCCTGCACTGGAGTTACCTGGCTTCCTGTAAGAATGATCTTTCACTATAAATTAATAAATAACCATATCATCCCTGCAATATTGGTTCATTTAATTCTTCCCTATAACATAAACATGGGTGCTAAAATATAAAATTACTGAGACTGCAAATATGAGGGCCAGAACCTGGTTCTTGGTAGATTCCCAAATTTAATGAGTTCCATACAGTAAGGCTTCTTGGGATATTGTACTTTAGACATTTTCTGCATCATCTAATGATACCTTTTATAGTATTTTTTCATTTGCCATTTTTCAATCCCATTATTTACAGAAATATTCCAAGGCTCATTAGCTATTTGAAAATTCACAGCTCTGAATTTACTTCGGATGATAAGGCTGTTCTATTACCAAGCTAGTGAACAGGTGTATATATACTACTGCAAGCTTGCTTAAGTACCATTATTCACGCACTATTTAAAATAAGAGTAGATCAACAATGTCTGCTCGTCATTTCGTAGAGAAATATTTTTATTTTCAAGAGTAAAGGTTAAAAAAAAAAGAACGAACTTCTTTGTGTGATGGTCTTCAACATTTGCACCAGTGTGGGTTCAATACCATAAATATTCCATCTGTTTGATTGCGATCCCAGCTAATTTATGCTTAGCTAATTAAAATTAAGTGTGAAGTTGTGCTGTTATTGCGTAGCTATGGTACCATTCAAACAATTGATTTAGATAATTAAGAAAAGCAAGTTTAGTTTAGGAACTAATGCCGAGGCCCAATGCACAGAGAAAAGCTGGAACAAGACTCACTTCAGGCATTCAAACACAGGTTTAACTGGATTATATTGCATGGTTAATAATAACTGCAGGGGATGGGGACCTGAGGCTAGAATTTTCTAGTATATTCAGCCATAATGTGCAAGAAAAAAGAGATTAAGTTGACTTCAGTATTTCAGGCTGTTAGGGTTACATTGAATAATCTTCCCACTATAAATCTGAACATAGGACTTACATATGTAGCAGCTTTTTTCAGTAATTGTAAGCTGCTCTTTATTTAGTATATATTATATATGAAAGTAGTTATAGACATGGGCTCTGACCCACCTTACTTGGATTTGTTTCTAACCCTACCTCTTAATAGCTGTGTAGACTAGAGGCAAATTACTTCATCTCTCAGTAATTTCATTTCTTGTACACATTAATAGTTCGTGAGGATTAAATAAGACAGTACACGTAAAAAAACCAGAAAATTTGTAGCATGATAATTATCATTGCTTTACTTTTAATCTACACAACAACCCTTCCGGGTAAGCATATCATCCATTTGGGGGAGGCACCTCATGGTGAGAAAAGTGAGGGGAGCTATGGTAATGTGGTTTGTAAGAGACACATTAAAGATTCAAAGACAAGATTGTCTGATGATAAAACTCCCTTTCGTTCTTCCTATTTCAGCTCATTGACTCTTTTATAGATTCATCCATTTATGTAAGTAATGTCTGCGGCCCACGCATCAAAGATTTACAGTACCTAACCAGTCTTCCAACAACCCTCAACATTTGACTCATTTAAATTCTGATTTTAACAGTTTACCTGATAAATTAGAAATGTTATCAGGGAGTTTTGGAGTTTAAACCCATTTTTTTTTAATTTGAAAAGGAATGAGGTATGGAATTGTACATAGATGGGGAGTTATTTTTGGTGAGAGTAGCTTTTAACACTCCTCAAATTACATGTACTGCAAGCCAAAAAAATAAAATCATCCATATATCTCTCTGTTAGAGAAAGGAACAAAAAGAACATTAGGATAAGTTTTTAAGAACATCTTAACTGAGGACTTACTTGGAATTCAAGAAGCAAGTAAAAAGCATTTGAATGCATTTTAAGAGATAATTGCTACCAAATAATTTATGGGTGCAGAGCAATACCCAAGGAGAAAATACCACTAGTTATAACCTAGTTAATTAAAACCAAACAGTCTACACGCCTGGTATCGTGTTTAAGATTAATTGGATCATAGCAGAAAATGCACATTATGAAGATCAGATACTAGGGGGAAAGTCATAAAGTTTGAAAACATATCAGGGTATCTTTATCTCTGCAGATGCCTTTTATTTATTGTCAGTGTAAACAGATGTTAATGACATTGTAAGATCTAGAGAGAACTAGGGAGAGAGAGAGAGAGAGAGAACTTCCCTGAAGATAAAGGAGAAAAACAAGAACAGAAAATCTTGTAACTTACATTCACAAAGAGCGTACTTTCTGAAACTAAAATTTGTTTATTTTCTTTGTATTAAGACTAAAACACTCATTCCAAACTTGAAGGACAAAGGCATGGGATGGTGTAGGGGGGAGGGGAAGATGAACAGGGAGGAGAAGTGGTTTGGATTATTGCATCTATTTATTAGCTAACAGTGTTACATTTAGTTCTCTAAGGAGTACAATTTTCTTTGAATCATGCTATTTAGAATAAAACAACATTGCCTTAATGAGGTTGTGCTGTAAAATAATGATTTAAAGAATGAATGAAAAAGTACTACTTAACTCTTGTTTAGGACTCTTGAATATTTTCCCCTTTATTTTTCCACTTGGAGCTCCCATTACTTTATTCACACTGAATTACTGAGAAGTGTGTCTTATTCCAGATAATAAGCTCTGTCAGAGTAGGAACCATACACACATCTTAGGATGTCCTTAATATTCAATATATATTTGAGGAATACAAAACTCTAAGGAGGTGTAAGAATGTCAACAATCCACTTAGAGTAGGGTTGTTCAACCATGGTGCTATGGGCATTTTCAGCTGGGTAACTTTTTGACCTGAGGGCTGTCCTGTGTTTCATAGGATGTTTAGCAGTATCCCAAAGCTCTACCTACTTGATGCCAATATCACCCTCTTCCAGTCACAAAATAAAAAATGTCTCTAGATATCGCTAAATGTCCTGGGGGGTGGCAAGGAGTAGTGAGGCAGGGGGCAGGTAAAATCATCCCCAGTTGAGAGCTTCTGACTTAAAGAATTAACATTTTAGTATATATATATTTAACATATATATAATATTATATATATGTGTATATATATATATATATCATATATGCACACACACACATATATTTACACTAGAATGTGTTGTATGTTCCACTATTCCTGTTGCTGCCATGTATTTCCTCCATCTCTCTTTGTCTCCCTCCCTCTCTCTCTATATATAGACAGATATAGATAGATACAAGATCTCTCTCATTCTTTCTTGTACACACACACAAAGACACACACACAATCCTACCAGAGTAGAATATGAATTCAATATGCCTGGCAGTTTGAGCTAGATAACTCTTTTTCCCCATCCAGGAAGCATCCATTGATATACAAAAATTATGTAGATAAGCGGACCCTCTGGAAAGAACTCATACTTTATATACACACTTAGTACAAGCCGGTTTGATAAACTTATGTGGATGCAGTTGGGTGAAGAAGAAATCACAAGTAGATGGGGAGAGGAAGCAATTCACAAATTAAAAAGTAAACAGTAGCACCCGATGCTCTGAGGAAACTACTTGAACCCACCCATGACCCAGAGACCCTGAAGACTTTCACATATCTCTAGAGAAAGGGAAGAGTACAGGCACTAAAAGTCCTTTAATTCTTGGGAACCCAAGATGTTTCTTGGGTGGAATTCCATCCAAAGACCATAATACGGAGAAGGGAAAGTTATTTACTAACAGAAGACAGTTAAGACCTTGTTTTTTTGTTGTTGTTGTTGTTTTTTATGATGTTATGTTAATCACCATACATTACATCATTAGTTTTTGATGTAGTGTTCCATGATTCATTGTTTGTGTGTAACACCCAGTGCTCCATTTAATACGTGCCCTCCTTAATACCCATCACCAGGCTAACCCCTCCCCCCAACCCCCTCCCCTCTAGAACCCTCAGTTTGTTTCTCAGAGTCCATAGTCTCTCATGGTTCGTCTCCCCCTCCGATTCCCCCCCTTCCCTTTTCCCTTCCTGCTATCTTCTTCTTTTTTTTAACATATAATGTATTATTTGTTTCTGAGGTACAGAGAGATCAGGAAGCACCACTGGTGGCGGTGGGTATACTGACTGGCTCACAAGGGGCAAAAAGGAAGGAAAAGGCCTGATGGTGAAGTGACAGTGGTGAACGAAAAGTGGCAAAAGTCATCAAGGGTTGGTCTGGGATCAAGGAAAAGGGAGAGGAGGCCGTGAGTGTGAAGGCAGCAGGCACAGTACTAAGTTGAGATTGTACAGACAGTCCACAGGGGCTGAAATGGATCTGAAATCTATAAAATATTTCAGTATTGGGATCTGCAACCTGAAGGACAGCAATGATGCGGGTGCAGGTAAAGGCCCCAGGTGTTAGCACAACTTTGATACCCCCCTCCCAAAGTTCTTCCAGGGGTACTACACAAGGAGAAAGAAAATTTGAATAGAAGGTGGAAGGAGATTAATTCCCTACAATTATACAACTGAGGTTGCCAAAGAGCAGAATTTGCTCCCATTCCACTTAGAATTTATCCCAATGATGCAAAGTTTGTTAAATATTAGGTAATATGACAATGTACTTAATGGTAGTAATACATTAAAAAAGAAAATTATGTCATTTCAGTAACTATAGAGACTTGTTCTATGATTTAACACTCATTTATGATTAAAACAACAAAACTCTTATGTATCATTTTTTGAAGGCAAATGACTTACACCAATAAAAGGTATACAATGAAACTCTATAGCAAATATCCTACTTAGAGATGGAATATTAGAAGTGTTGCCTTAAGAGTAATCCACAAAACAAGGATTCACTCTTCAAACCTAGTGTTACTCAAAATCTTACTGAAGTTCAAAATATGTGACAAGAAAAGAAAGACCAATAAGAACAATAAATGGAACTAGAGGGTATTATGCTAAGCAAAATAAGTCAATCAGAGAAAGACAATTATCATATGATCTCACTGATATGAGGAATTTGAGAAACAAGGCAGAGGATCATAGGGGAAGAGAGGAAAAAATGAAACAAGACAAAACCAGAGAGGAGACAAACCATAAGAGACTCAATCTTTGGAAACAAACTGAGGGTTGCTGGAGTGGTGGGGGGTGGGAGGGATGGGGCGGCTAGGTGATGGACACTGGGGAGGGTATGTACTAGGGTGAGTGCTATGAATTGTGTAAGACTGATGAATCACAGACCTGTACCCCTGAAACAATACATTAGACCTGTATCCCTGAAACAAATAATACATTATATGTTAATAATAAAAATAAATTTCAAAAAAGGTATCATCAGGTTAAAAAAATAAAGGTAAGAAGTGGAAAGGAAAAAAAAACATTAATTTTTTGGTATTTTCTTGTTTGTTTGTTTTTTTAGATTAATATAGGATGGGAACTGAAACTTTTCACAGGTATGAAGAGTTTAGGTTCTTTTCTTTTATTTTTTTTTTCTTTTTAAAGATTTTATTTATTTATTTGAGAGAGAGAATAAGATAGAGAGAGCATGAGAAGGGGGAGGGTCAGAGGGAGAAGCAGACTCCCTGCTGAGCAGGGAGCCCGATGCGGGACTCGATCCTGGGACTCCAGGATCATGACCTGAGCCGAAGGCAGTCGCTTAACCAACTGAGCCACCCAGGCACCCGAGTTTAGGTTCTTTTAATGTGGTTCAGCCAAGTAAGAGTTTACTGAGCTTTTCTCTATGTAAGTATGCCAAGTTCTAAACTAGATGTTGAATGGATAAAGTAAAAAATATAAACAAGTACTGTCCTCTAAGATTCCATATGGTGTGAGGGTTAAGAGTTTCAGGGATTAAGATCTAGAGTCAGAAGGAGTTCCCAATCTCAGTTTTGTCCCCTTAATAACTGTGATCCTGGACCAAGTTAAATAACTTCCTTAAATCTCAGTTTCCTTAGGTTAAAATGGGGATGAGGATGATTCATGAACATATCATTGTCAACTTGATCATTTAAATTACTAACATTAATTCAAATCTTCAACCCTTGCTGTATTTTCATAATTTTCTTTTGTAATTATTATTTCCATCACAAATTTTAGAGCCAGTAAACAATTTCATTTTCATCTCATTAGGTAAACATAAGTTAAAATGGCAATGAAATACCACTACACATCTGTTAGAACAGCCAAAATCCAGAAACACTGAAAACACCAAATAATGGTAAGGATTTGAGTAACCAGAATGCTCATTCATTGCTGGGGTGGGGGATGCAAAATGGTACAGCCAATTTGGAAGACAGTTTGATGGTTTCTTATAGAACTAAACATACTCTTACCATACACTCCAGCCATCATGCTCCTTGGTATTTATCCAAAGGAGCTGAAAACTTATGTCCACACAAAACCTCCATATGCATATTTATAACAGGTTTATTCATAACTCTCAAAACCTGGAAACAACCAAGATATGCTTCAGTCAATGAAATTCTGGTTAATCAAGAAAATGAAATATTAGTCAGTGCTAAAAATAAGTGAGCTATCAAGCCATGGAAAGACATGGAAGAAACTTAAGTACATATTACCAAGTGAAAGAAGCCAATCTGACAAGGATTCCAATTATATGATTCCAACTACATGACATTCTGGAAAAAGCAAAATCGAGGAGATAAAAAAAAAAATCAGTGGTTGTCAGTGGTTGTGGAAGAAGGTAAGGGATGAATAGGTGGATCACAGAAGATATTCAAGTCAGTGAAATTACTCTGTATGATATCCTAACAATGGATATATGGCATTATACATTTGTGCAAAACCACAGAATGTACAATACCAAGAGTGAATCCTAATGCTAACTACGGCATTTGGGTGATAATGATGTGTTGATGTGGGTTCATCAGTTATAACAAATGTACCACTCTGGTGGTGTATACTGAGAAAGGGGGAGGCTGTGTTTGTGGGGGGGCAGGAAGTATATGGGAAATTTCCATACCTTCCTATCAATTTTGCTATGAATCTAAAACTACTCTAGAAAAAATAAAGTCTTAAAAAAAATCTGTGGGAGACAGCAAACCATAACCAACCCTGAAGAGCTTGAAATGGCCATGTCAGCAGGCAATAGGGTGTCCAGGATCCAGATACAGGCCATTTTCACTAACATACTAATTGCAATAGAACACTCAGTGTGAATCTAGTTGCTTATTATTCAGTGGCACTAATAAATCAAATTATCCAATGACAGCTGTGAAAAACTATATTTTTCTTTTATAAAAAAGTTCACAGAAAAATGTGAACAGTTGGCAAATTAAAAAAAAAAAGTTGCAAATCAAATTGTAGCAGATTTTGTGATTTTGACCTTTCCTTCCCTACTCCCCTGCCACCTTAAACTGGTAAAACATGAATAACATAGAAAATCCTGACAAGACCACATTAAGGAAAGTGATTTCCTTCCCTTCTAGTACCCTCAAAAAAACACTTATTTTGATAGCACAATCAATGAAATACCAGTTTTTCAAGCTAGTCAATTTCCCTTATACATGCTTCATTCCAAAACCAAATGTTTGGTATGATTTTGCTCTAGAAGGTTATTTTCACCATCTTTTATTTCTAAGCACCATTGCTATGAAAAGAAAATAGATCATAAATTACTACCTCTGAGTCTATGAGTTAATGTACTTCTGTGTTATAAAGGGTGTTGTCAAGTGTTTGTCATTGTTACATTCTATAGGGAACTTAAGTGAATCACTTATGAGAAAGACAAACACAATTTGGCTATTTGGCATTAAATTTAATTTTATAGAATTAAACAGTTATTCATTTAAAAACTTTTTATTTTTTAGAGAGAGAGAGGGCATGTGCTCACAAGTCGGGGTGGGGGCAGGGGTGGAGGGGCAGAGGGAGAGGGAGAGAGAGAATCTTAAGCGGGCTCCATGCCCACTGCGGGGCCCTACGTGGGGCTCAACCTCATGACCCTGAAATCATGACTTGAGCTTAAACCAAGAGTTGGATGCTTAACAGACTGAGCCATCTAGGATACCCTCATTTAAACACTTCAAATGAGAGCATACTGTGTTCCAGAGACAGTACCAAAAGCACAAAGAAAAATAAATTAAAAAAAAAAAAAAAAGGATCCTACCCTTTAGGAAAACACAACAGAATAATAGAGAGATTAATATAACTCATTCCAGCCCATGTGGCAATATACAATGTGTTTATTAATGCAATGTGTACAAGGTCAGGTAGAAGACATACGAATTTAGCTACCAGAGATGAATGGGGAATTGAAAGGGTAGACACTGGTCAAGATAAAATGGAGGTGGGGGTAAATTGTACAGAGAAGAATGAGCCATGCAGTAACTTGGAAACCTGAGATAGCTCAATGCTACAAGCTCTTTGGCCTTGCTGGAGAGCAATTTATAAAACGATTATGCTATGATCTGAATGTCTGTGTTTCCCCAAAATTCATATTGAAATCCTAACTCCTAAAGGTGATTAGTCGATGGGCCTTTGGGAAACGCTATCCAGAGGGTAGAAGACTCATGAATGGAATTAATGCCTTATGAAAGAGGTTACGGAGAGATCGGTAGCCCCTTCCATCATGCAAGGACACAGTGAGCAGGTGCTGGCTATGAACCAGAAAGAGGGCCATCATCCAATCATGCTGGCACACTGTTCTTGGGCTTCTAGCCTCCAGCATTGTGAAAAATAAATTCCTGTTGTATTTAAGCCATCCAATCTGATGCATTTTGTTATAGCTTCCTGAGCGGACTAAGACAGGTATCGGTAGATGAAGCCAGCTCACTTCTAATACTCCAAGTCTCAAAATGAGCACATTTTCCCCAGAAACCCTGAACTCTTAAGTTCCCCATATACTGTCCTCCCAGATCACCTTTAATCATTATAGAACTATTATAGCTTCTTTAATTGTCCTAGATAGGGTGTAAGTCCCATGAGGACAGGGGCTATGCTGTCTTGCTCACCAATGATTCCCAGTATGTCCACAGTGCCACAGTGTCTGATAGGAGTTCAACAATATCTCTCAAATGCATCAATGGAAAACAGAATGAACAGATCTTGTAGTAATGAGATCAGAAAGAGTTATACATAGAAGTTTACTGAAGGTGATGGAGGAGTGGCTAAGGATTTGATTAAAATATATGCTCAGATTTGCTTTCTGAACAGATCATTATTAACGGGCTCCATAATGGGAAGGAGGTGATAGTGAGAAGGTTAAGCAAGAGTTAGGGAATTAGTTCACACACTAGAAAAACTCAAGTATTATAAGGTAATAACAGGTCAACACTGATACATAAATGCAAAACAATGGGTCTTTGTGTAGAGATTCTGAGCTCCAAGTGGGAGTAAAGGTGTCTGCTAGTGTATTCTCAGGGCCTACAGAAGTGCCTGAAACATAGAGGACACTTGCTAAAAATATGTCAGGTGAACGAATGAAAAGAATAGCTGACATGTATCAAGGTTTTACTCTGTTCTATTTCTTATGTTTTTATCCTCATCATTTTCTATTTCTACCCACAATCCCAAGGAAACTTAAGCAAAAAAGGAATAATTTCCCATGCACTAATTTCCCCCACGAGATAAGATTGGAGCTAGGATTTAAAACCAGAAATGTCAGACTCCCAAACCTGATCTCTATCCTACTGATTCAAGTACAGACGCCCGCCATATTTTTATTTTCATATCTTTATTTTTTTATTTTATTTTTTTTAAGATTTTATTTATTTGAGAGAGAATGAGATAGAGAGAGAGCATGAGAGGGTGGAGGGTCAGAGGGAGAAGCAGACTCCCTGCTGAGCAGGGAGCCTGATGCGGGACTCGATCCTGGGACTCCAGGATCATGACCCAAGCCAAAGGCAGTCGCTTAACCAACTGAGCCACCTAGGCACCCTGATTTTTGTATCTTTATTTAAACTTTATCATTACCTCTGCCTGGGTAGACTTGAGCATTACTCAGTGTATTAGGGTTCTCCACCAGAGAAACAGAACCAAGAGGATACCCAGAGAGATATGGAAGAGGAGATTTATTACAGAAATTGGATTATACAGTTATGGATGCTGTGAAGTCCTAAGATCAGCTTTCTGCACGCTGGAGAAACAAGAAAGCCAGCAGTGTGGTTCCAGTCCGAGTGTGAAGGCCAGGGAACCAGGGGAGCTAATGATGCAAGTCCAATCTGAAGCAGCAAGAACCAGGAGCACCAATGTTCAAGGGCAGAAGATGCAAGTCCCAGCTCAAGCCCAGAGAGCAAATGTGTTCTTCCTCTGCCTTTTTGTTCTATTCAGGACTGGATCATGTCTACCTGTACTGGTAAGGTGAATCTTCTGAATTAAATGTTAATCTCTTCCAGAAACACTGTCACGGACACCCCCAGAAATAGTATTTTACCAGCTATCTGGGCATCTTTGGGCCCAGTCAAATTTTACAACACATAAAATTAACATCACAACCCCTTATATTTTTGCAGGTACTTTCTAATTTACCGTACATCTGCACTGCCTACTCTTCTGCTGTATAACACATCATCACAAAATGTGTGGCTTAAAACAATAACATTTATTTTATTCATTAATCTGCAATTTGGGCAGGCTTTGGCAAGGAAAGCTCCTCTCAGCTCCACTGACATCAGCTGTAATGCTGAGATTATCAGAAGCCTTACTCACTCACATGTCTGGGGGGCAGTGAGTCCCTAGCTGGGACAGTCATCTGGAACAACTACATATGGTCTCTCTGGGTGGCCTGGGCTCCCTCACGGCATGGGGGCTGGCTTCCCAGGGTAAACATCTGGAGACACAGAAAGAACTGAGAGGCAAAGAGGGACAGAAACTCTATCACCTTCTATGACCAGCCTCAGAGGTCACACAGTGTCTCTCTTGCCACATTCTATATTCTGTTCATTAGAACGAGTCATTAAAACCAGCCAATGCTTAAGGCAGGTATTAGACTCCATCATTTGATTGAGAAGTTGCCAAGTTTTAGAAAGTCATGCAGGATATTACTGTGGATACTTCTGAAAAATTCAAGCCGCCCTACCAATGGCAGTACCATTGGGAAGTTCCTTTAGAAAGTAGAAAGGATCCTTTATATTTTTGGAAAAGAGCAATTCTTTGTAAGTAATGAGAATATCGGTAATGTACGTTTATTACTCACTTACTCAGAGCTAGTACTCACTTAATCTTTATCCCAAACCTGTAAAGTAGATCTAATCATCATCTCCATTTCTCAGTTGCAGAAATGAAGGCACAGAGAAGTGCAGTAACTTGCCAAGCATTACACAGCTTGTCCAACAATGGAATCGGCAGTCAAGCCCAGACGATCCACTTCCGCTCTTAGATACTACAGTTCACTGACTTTCTAAGAAGAGTCATGGAGAGGGGCGCCTGGGTGGCTCAGTTGGTTAAGAAGAGTCATGGAGAAAAATAGGTTTTTCTGACTCTACAGACTGTCTCACCAGTTTGATCCTCTTTCCTCACACATTCTCGCCCTCACACATTCTAGATTTTAAAGCTCGTTTGAGTCTACTGACAATGTGTTCACTTAAAATATCGACAAAGAGAAACCCCATTAAGCAGCCGAATTTCATTTATTTTGGCAGATACGACCATTCCTCAGGAAGCATTAGCAGCAAAAATACTTGCAGTTCATCAACACTCAAATTAAGAACAAATAAAAGATGTGCAGGAAGAGTACAAGACACAGTTGAAATATTTTCCTAAAACAAAATTATTCTATTACCGTTGATTTCAATTATTTTCTTTGTAAATTGACCACAACCTATATGAAATATGCTAAGGGAACAATCAGAGGATATTTGATTGAGATAAAATTGAAATGGCCCCAGAATTTCTTCTTGAAGACTGCTCATGAAGGCATCAAATATTTAGTCAAATCTTCAGAGTTAATTTTGTGTGGCCTCAGTGCAACATTTGCCAAACACAAACACTTCAAAAAAATTCTAGCCCTATGGGACTGTCTCTTATCAAAGCACCAAAGAGACACATTATTAAGACTATTAAAATCCGGATAATTGGCATCATTGAAAAGTAATGCTAATTTCCTAGTTTTTCAGCACCGTGATCACCATCATCATTATTATCATCATAAAATTCATTTAATGACTGGTTTTTTGCATCTGACACTTATATAAAATACAGATGAACAGTCCTTGACTTCTAAATTCTAATCCGCAAATTACACAACAGATATTGTTACCTGTAGAAATTCTGAAAAGGTTCATGACATTTATGTGCAGGTTTTTGAAAATTGGGTTTTTTCCCCCTGACTTTTGTGTACAGGAACTGACAAGAAAAAAACACGTTTTTATCATATTGTTGGCACAGTCTGATTACTTTATTTGCAGTACATAATATGTCCAGTGAGAAGAATTCATCATCTGTAATTTGCTATTTTAATACTGATGTTAAATATATTGTTTTAATTTGACACAAAATTGTTATGTTAAATGGGTTAACATAGTTTAACATACGTTGGTTGTATTTCAGAATGATTTAGCCCCCTTTAAAATGTCAGACTGTTGAGTCATTTTTAGAATATTCCAGTAATTCACTCAGACAACCTGGGTTGTAGGTGAGTTGGATAATCAGAAACAGCTGGATCAGCTATTCTGCCATCAGAAGATATAATCATAAAAGAGAGAGGTTTATAGATGCAAGTTCATAAAATTTTAGAATAATAAAGTACCACAAAGACTATATAACTAAACTGATATATTTTATAAATGAGGAAAATGTACTCAAGAAAATGACTTTTCCAAAGTCACACAGCTAGTTAGTGTGTATTCAGTCTAGAATCCAAGTCCCTGTTTTCCCATCCAAAGCATCTTCCACTCTGCCTTGCCATCTGGATGAATACATATATATGTATATATATGGAAAAACCAAAACACATGATCCTTCTAGCATTACTTTACTTGCTCTGAGGAGAAACAAACAACAAAACACATATACTGTTTCTATGAGATATTAACTCTATGCAAAAAAAATCAAAAAAGAATCTGACAAATTAACTCCGAAGCTGTAATTAGTCCAAGAAATAGAGTCAGGCCTTTAAAAACCCTGGTTTTGTTTTTTTGTTGTTGTTTTTTTTTTTTTTTTTTTTTTTTTTTACAGTATAGGCTTTTATGCTTAAAAGTTGCAGGGGGCTGAACGGTGGCCACCCAAAGACAACAAGTCTTAATGCCAGGAATTTTTAAACATTGCCTTATTTAGAACAATAATCTTTGCAGGTGTAATTGAATAAAAATTTTTGAGATGAAGGGATTACTCTGGAATATCTGGGTGGACCCTAAAGACCATCACAAATATCGTAAGAGAGAGATTGAGGGAAATCAGACACAGAGGAGAAAGTAATATGAAGATGGAGACAGAGATTGGAGCCTTGTGGCCACAAGCCCAGTGTATTAGTCAGAATTCTGCAGAGAAACAAAACCAAAAGATGTGTATATACAGAGAAGGAGATTTATTTTAAGGAACTGGCTCATGTGACTGCAGAGAGCTGGTGAATCCAAAATCTTATAGGGGAGGCTGGCAGGCTGGAGACTCAGAAAAGAGTTGCAATTTGAGTCCAAAGTGAGTCAGGCTGGAGGACCAGGAAGAACCTTTATTGCAGATAAAGTCTGAAGTCAGAATTTCCTCTTCCTTGGAAGACATTCTATTTAGGCCTTCAGTTTAATTGGATGAGGCCCATTCACATTATGGAGCGCAATCTGCTTTAAAAGTCCATCGATTTAAAGGTAAATCTCATCCCAAAACACCCTCACTGAAACATCCAGAATAACATTTGATCAAATCTGGGCGCCATGGCTCAGCCAAGCTGACATACAAAATTAACTCATTACACTCAGGAGCCACTAGAAGCTAAAAGAAGCAAGGGACGGATTCTCTCCTAGAGCACCTGGTAGGAGCATGACCCTGCTCTATTTTGGATTTGACCTCCAGACTGAAAAAGTAAAGTTCTTTTGTTTTTAAGCCACCGAATTTGTGGCAATTTGTGATGGCAGCCTCAGGAAACAAATGTAGATGTGTGCTTGAATTTTTATTTGTGTGTGTGTTTTCTTTTTCCTAAACCAGACATAATTTATTTTTATTTTATTTTTTAGGCTTTTATTTATTTGAGAGAGAGAGAGACAGGGAGAGAGCACGAGTCAGAGGGAGGAGCAGTGGGGGAGGAAGAAGCAGACTCCCAGCTGAGAAGGGAGCCGGACTCAGGGCTTGATCCCAGGACCTTGGGATCATGACCTGAGCCAAAGGCAGACTCTTAACGGACTGAGAGAGCAGGTGCCCCAAACAGGCATATTTTAAAAATCAAAACCCCCTATATAAATCTCTAAGTATGTGATGTAAAGTACCCCGGGGTACTTAGTATTCCAGTCCCCCCAAATTTCTGCCCCATTACATTAGCCACTGCTATTTTACAAGGACTTTTAATTATAGTAAGTAGGAGTCAAAGTGCCTTTGTGTAAAAATGAGTGAAAATACACTTCCTAAAGAAAATGTTCTTAACGGGGCGCCTGGGTGGCTCAGTCGGTTAAGCGGCTGCCTTCGGCTCAGGTCATGATCCTGGAGTCCCGGGACCGAGTCCCGCATCGGGCTCCCTGCTCGGCAGGGAGCCTGCTTCTCCCTCTGACCCTCCCGACCCTCCCCCCTCTCATGCTGTCTCTCTGTCAGTCTCTCTCTCAAATAAATAAATAAAATCTTTAAAAAAAAAAAAAAAAGAAAATGTTCTTAACTATCAAAACTTATGTAAAGCAAAGCACATGAGAAAGTTTATTTTAGCTTAAAATTAACTGTCTAACATCCCAAATACAAATATGACTTTTTAGACTGAAATAACAAAAGTGAACTCTTCAGTTTGACCCATGTGGGTCAGAGTCTCATCTCCTATTTGTTTGCTTTGGTCAAGTATTTTCCCCTTTCTGACCCACAGTTTTCTCAATACCTATTTTTTTTTAAGTACTTTATTTATTCATTTGAGACACAGAGATACAGAGAGAGCATGAGCAGGGGGAGAGACAGAGGGAATGGGAGAAGCAGGCTCGCCACTGAGCCAGGAGCCTGATGTGGGGCTTGATCCCAGGACCCTGGGATCATGACCTGAGCCAAAGGCAGACGCTTAACCATCTGAGCCACCCAGGCACCCCTCAATACCTATTTTAAAGTCATTATAAGGATTAAACGTGGAAAATAGCACCATTGCATAAACTGAAGTTGATTCCAATTAAAATCCATAGGTGGAAAGTTATATCACACACACACACACACACACACACAACATTCATATATTGATTTACTGCTTAGAATAGCGCCTCAAGTAAGTGCTATTTGTACATTTGTCAAATATATAAGCAACTTCTTTTAAAATTTAACACTTAAAGAAAAAATACAATAAAATGCATTGGGAATAAATCCTACAAGATGCAAAGTAACAATTTAAACAGTTTTAAAACTTTATTTATAATAGTAACCACAGAACAACTAAATATATTGAGAGATAGATACCCTTAAGCATTTGAAAATATAATATGATAATGGTGTTCCCTCCTGCCAGAATAATCTATAATCCAATTCTAGTCTAAATTCCTATGGGAATTCCTCTGGAACCTATAAAGCTAATTCTAAAATTTAGATTGAACAGCAAAATTTCAAGAATACCAAAGGTAATCCTAGAGAAGAACAATCTGGGAGAACTTTCCTTCCAGATAACAAAGTATGTTATAAACCTATAGTATGTAGAGAAATCAGAACCATCATGCATTGCTGGTGGGTATGTAAAATGGTACAGTCACTTTGGAAACACAGTTTGGTAGTTCTTCAAAAAGTTAAACAGAATTACCATATGACTCATGAATTCAATTCCTACGTACATATCCAAGAGAAGCACACAGACAAAAACCTGTAAAGGAATGCTCATCCCAACATTATTCATAACAGGCAAAAAGCAAAACAACCCAAATGCTTACCAATTGATGAATGATAAATAAAAGGCAGCATATCTGAATAATTATTATTCAAAAATAAAACAAATGAGGTACTGCTGCATGCTAAAACATGGGTCAACTTTGAATACATTATCCTAAGTGAAAGAAGCCTATCATAAAAGACCACATATTTCATGATTCCATTTATATGAAATGCACGGAAGAGGGAAATTTATAGAGAAACAAAGTATATTAGTGATTTCTTAACCAAGGAGGAAGAGATGGTCATGGGCAGGAAGAGCTGGGGAGTGAGTGCTAAAGCGTGGGGCATTTCTTTTAGGATAGATAAATATGTTCTGAATTAGATCATGGTGATGACTGCACAATCCTGTGAATAAACTAAAAATCACTGGACTTTATACTTTAAATGAATTGTATAGTAGGCAAATTATATCTCAACAACTAATCAATAGTATCTGCACAGAGATAAACTAAAAACAAAAAACACAACCAAGGGCTTAGAAACAAAAACACTCATATAACCGAACATGATATATTATAGCACTGAATTTTTAAATCAGTGGCAAGAGTTAGAGAATTATCAGAAAATGATTTGGGCATAATATGTTATTCATATGGAAAACATATGAACTTGGATTTTTACCTTTTACTCAACAAAATGACTCATTCCAGAAGGAATTCAACAGTAAATGTTATGGACAAAACTGAAAGCATTTTGTGTGTGGAAACTGTTACACACACTTTAAAAGAGAATTTGGGATTGTCTAGCACATTTGAAGATATGCATAACCTATGTCCCAGCAATTCCACCTCCAGATGTATTCCCTAGAGAAACTCTTATACATGAATACCATGAATACACATTGACAAAAGTGTGTATGCCACTATTATGTGTAATAATGCGAAACAGAAAATCCACAGCTTGGCACTGGAGCACTGCATGGTGACATGGGCGAGTAGCTCAAATGTAATATGGAAATAAAAGAGACGGTCTTAGATTAACACATCAAGTGTAATTCTGACCTATAAAGGCTGAAAATATACAAACTAAATAATATAATATTTAAGATATGCAGAAATATGCAATGGCAGTAAAGTCATGAAATTAAGGTCAGGTGTACTTGACACCTTGAAGTTTCTTGTAAAGCTATACTGTAAGTATATGGATTTTTGCTTTATTATTTTTAAAATTATATTTAAAAGAATGGTAGTTTATAATCTGTTTCAATATATAATTATTATGAAAACAGTTTCTGGTATAGATTTCAGTTGGATGGTGAGGAGGTGAGGTAATTTTTTTAGAAGTTATTTTTGGAGGGGTTTCAGGGTGGTTCAGTCAGTTAAGTGTCTGCCTTCTGCTCAGGTCATGATCTCAGGGTCCTGGGATCGAGCGTTTCGGGCACTCTGCTCAGTGGTCCCTCTACCTCTGCCCCTCCTCCCTGCTCGGGATCTCTCTCTCAATTAAATAAATAAAATCTTAAAAAAGAAAAGAAGTTATTTTTGGAAACTCAGGAATTCCAATTAACCTATTTAGTCATCTTTGTAATTAGTAAAGCTATTATATGAAATAGTAAATGGATATGAGATCTGATCTAAATATAATATAAAGGTTGTATTAAAATTTCAATGTTTACTAGTAAAGAGTAATTTAAAATACAAAATTTTGATAGTTTACAAACTGAGGGAGAATCCTTTCATTCCTTAAAACAGATCACAGAGCTATCCTTTATCTGTTCTTAAGCCACAGGGTTTTATTTGTTTTGTTTCTAAATAGCAACTAATTGAAGGTGGAGAGGTGAAAACCTTTCTTTTGTTGCTCTCCTGAAGAATCAAAATGGACAATAGCCTTTGGGCTGGGTGTGTTAAAGATATGACCTTCGGGGCGCCTGGGTGGCTCAGTTGGTTAAGCAACTGCCTTCGGCTCAGGTCATGATCCTGGAGTCCCGGGGTCGATTCCCACATCGGGCTCCCTGCTCAGCAAGGAGCCTGCTTCTCCCTCTGACCCTGCCCCCTCTCATGTACTCTCTCTCATTCTCACTCTCTCAAATGAATAAATAAATCTTTTAAAAAAATAAATAAATAAAAAATATATGACCTTCTTAATTTATAAATTCTTATAGGTAACATTTACCATATTATCAGGATAAACATTTCAATTAAAAAAAAAATCCCATCAGAAAAAAAGTGATTCTAACATAAATTAACTGAAGTCCATCTCTTTAATAAGCACTCTTTATAATTCTCAGTGGAATGTTTCCTTAAAATCAGCTTTACCAGAAAGTGTGATGAGAAAGTAAATTTTAGTTTTGATTGCTTTAGGATATGGAGGCAGTTCAACATTTCATTCAGGAATTTAATTACACCATTTGTAAGGAGTTTATGGTGGACTGGCCCAGAGCCAGGCTCCCATGCCTTGACAACACACTTAGGTGAGGATGAGATTCTCCCCTCCATATGGCACCTCAAGGAAAGGAGACTACGCATCTGATCTATTTTGTTAGAACTATCTCAAGTTTATTATTAGGCTTTATCTCTTCTTAAATCTTCCATTTCCTATCGTACTGTCAAATTAAAATCCTCATGTGAGTCCATTTTTATAGGTGTACCAGTGAGGGTCTACAGAGTGAGGCTCTGATGGTTTGGCAGTCAACACAGATTCATATAGGAATACCAGATCTGAAGGGAGCTATGAAAAACACGGAGAATATAAGCCAGAGAGAAAGGGGAGAATGGCTTTATTTTTGCTCTCTCATGGAAAGCTCTTTCTTTTTCATAATTACCCAAAACTGAACTCATCCATCCATCCATCCATCCGTCCATTCATTCACTGAGTCAAATAAATACGTTTTGAAAATTACTGTTATGTCTGGGAACTGTATTAGGTACTACTGTAAAATTCCTAAAGGGTTTCCCAAGAAATTTCTCTGTGACACTACCTGGCACTAAAGGTATAAAGGCTATATAAGGGATTGAAGAAGATTAAACAAGTTTGTTTACTATAGAACTTGGCACAAGTGGTGGGAAGGACATATCACCCGAGCAAAGGAGTTGCAGAATGTGAAACAAGTTTGTTTACTGTAGAATTTCTCACGATCATTAAAATAAATATGCATTATAAATCTCCAAAAGAAGTATATTTATTCAGGCTTTTCTAAGGTTATTTGATTGAATAATCATTTTCTGTCTTTTTTTTTATTACAAACAGTATTTTGGAATAAATTTTTCAAGGGAATATAACTTGGAATTATTGATCTAATAAAAGGTTCTGACTGAAGATCTGGTTTATTTCCAATTTTTGTGTTAGTAGAGACAAGACCAGGATTGGGATTTGGATAGATCTAAGGGCTATTGTTACTATGGCTACGTTATATAACTAAGACATTAAAATATACATATGTATATGTATTATATACATATTCTATGTATCTGTAATATTTGTGTATACACACACACACACACACAGATTATATAATAATATACCATAGAAAGTTATTTCGAGGATGACATATAAGAACATATTAAATTAATTAAGCTCAGCACCCTCTTATAGTAGTTTAATAAATTGTAGCTCCTAGGACAATGACAACGAAGAAGATGAGGACAAAGAAAAAGAAGAAATACTCTGACAACAAAACACAGTGTCCCCTATGCCAGGAATGAATCCTGGGACCCTATTTGTTCTTCATGAAGCAGCACTTTTAGCCCCAGAGATATTAGCCATCATCATTCCCAGAATCTTCTTTCCCTGCTTACCTCCTTTCAGCCTCTTTCTTGGGTAGCACCTTTTTTTCCCCCTTCTGTTATCTTTATCTCTAGTACCTGGGAACTTTTTAAAAATAGACATACTGGAAAAGTCAGAGAGAGATTCTGCCTCTTACATGTTATGAGTACCATTCACTGCTCTATCCTTTCTCCAGGCATAGATCTCTTATAACCCACTCCACCAAGTATTCAAAGGAATCAGAGCTAGGAATTTGGAGGGATGGTAACTGAATCACTTATGGATTATATTTTCAATACGGGAGAGCAAGTAATACTAGTAATCTGTCTTGAAACCTTAACAGCCTCCCACTTTGCATGCACAAAAAGAAATCACCATCAAATGGGTACAGGTTTATTTTAAGCAGACACATGGGAATATGCTTACAAAAGACAGGAAGCTGCTTTTTTAATTCACTGAGTTTCATTGGTATTTAATATTAATATTTTTAGCTTTTGTATTCAATGGTTCTTCCATGTATACTCATTCATAAAACAATTGTTTATTGGATACTATTATATACCAGACCCTGAAAATAGGGAATACATTTTTGAAATAATTTTGAATATTTTAAACTTAAATCATATTTTTAATCTACTTAGTGTTTTGATTTCTTTAGGAGCTTAAACGACTTTCATGATGTCAGCTGGCAAACTGAATTATTTCTGTAACACTCGCGTATCATAGCAATTCAAGTGAAAGTTGGGTGTGATTGTAAAATCTCACATCAAGAAATTCATGTTTTCAAAATTCTTTAGCAAGAAAATGTTTTAAAGGCAACTGGTTGCAAACTCTATAACTAATCCCCAAATTTGGAAAACAACACTTGTCTAAATATATTCTTTATGTTCCTGCCAAAGAGAGAGAGATATAAGGGGTGGGGGAAACAAATAATATGATTTTATCTATAATCAAGTTGAATTTAAGGTAAGAGAGCTTGATGGGGAAGAAGCGTTCTCATAATTTAGGAAAAAACTTTTGAAGTCATATGATCTCATTAGTCACCTTCTGCCAAAATTTCAATTAAAATCTCAAGCCATTTCCAAAATAGTCTCTTTGTGCCAAGGCTTAAAAATGACTTTAATGGTCAAACTTCTAACTTTTGCTAAATTCCCTAGAAGTAGTCAAGAACTCAGGAGTTAAAAGGCTGTACAAGTGAACCTATTAAAAATAATAAACTAGGATTTATTTAATCACATGGTGTGCTAGTAACTGACACTGAAAAACAAAACCGAAGAGGATAATATCTGAATAAGTTTTAGATTAAGAAAGGGGAGCTATGCTAATGAAAAATTAGCTCATTAGTAATGAGTAATGACAAAAATTGAAAGCATTTATACATGACCCAAGAAAAACAAATGTGGAAGTTTGGCTTTCTAAACTGGTAAGAATCTGGCAAAACTTTATTTAGACTGGGCCAAAACTTGTTTCTTTCCAGGCTCTGAAGCTGAATCAACACAGACAGAATGAAGTGTAGATTTTTTTTGGACAATTATCTGAAATTTGGTTTATTACATATTCTTTTCCAAAGTCCACTATATAATCTCTGCTTAATTTTTTTTTTTTTAACTCCCTCTGTATGATTAGTATCTGGAACTAAAGATGGTGTTAATGGTAGTACAGGGACCATGGGAGTATTCAAAAGTCAATCATATTGGTTTGAAAACAAAACAAAACAAAAAACCCAAAGAAATTTTATGCTGGGAAATGAAACTGACACTTAGGTGTACTGATTTCATTTCTCAAAAAGTAGTGGTATCTGTTTTAAGGTTAAATGGTGAAATTATTTTTTTGGAACAAAAACTGGGACATACGATAGGTTGGACAATTTCTTTCATGTGAGATCATTATAAGAAGAGGTTTACAATCTTATAAAATTAAACTATTGCTAATTTACACAATTAACAAATCACCTTTACTAAAAGCTCTTGTTCTCCCAACCTGAATATAAACTTACATGTAGGGACAATGCTACATTCAACTTGGTATCACCAGTCCTAACAGGTAAATCTCACACCTTTAATCTTTTGAATTGTTGAATACAATCTTGCAGGAAATTAGAAATTTCCTGGAACGCCCCCTGCCCCTTAGTGGTTAGTCAGTTTAAAATTAGGTGGTCAACTCTGACTTTACAAAAATATCTTCTTTGTTGCTAAAGTGTTTCTTCAGAGGAGCTTTCCTCCTGAGTTGTGTGAAGAATTGCAGCAATTACCCATTTCACACAGTTGTGTCTAAATGTAGCAAGATAATGGACTAAGTAAGGCACAGCTAAACTGGGCCATACACAATGTTGCAATGGTTGTTACAGATTGGCCCAGGGCATTGCTTGGTTTACACAGCTACAGCAATCCATACTGCCTTAAGACATAGAGAAACCATGGAATTTACGTCCGCCAGTCTATAAGGATTATAGGACCATCCACCATCCCCAGAGCTCTCTCTGATCTTCTGACGGACTGCATAGACCAGTGACTCTTGAACTTGACAATTATGTGAACCTCTTAAAAAAAACTATCCTTAAAGATAGCTTCAATAATGACTTTAATTATCTGTACTTTGATATTCCTCACTTTGATATAAAACTAAGACTTTTTTTTAAATAAAAATTTTGCTTTTTCATTCTGCATTCTGTTCCTCCTTTGGTTTTTAGTGCCTCGAAAACAATTCAAACTGAATGACTCTTTTCTAGGCAAAAGACATTCTACTACTAAATTTTCTGGTCAGATGGGGTTTAAGGACACTTGACCTTCCTGTCATTTTACAATCGTGTTCCCAGGGAAGGAGAGATCTCTACTATTAACATGTGCTTAAAACATGTGACATGAACTTTAGGACTTTTTACATTATTGGAATGAACCAGTACAGAACAGAGTCTGTCTAATCCCAATCTCGAGCCATCCGTTCAGTTTCTCACTTTCTCCCCCTCTATCTCCTATATTCTCACTCATGATTCATGATCCTACATAATTCTTATATACTTGTTGCTATGAGGCACTTACTTCTGGGTGAGAAGGATGTGTGGGACAAGGCTTCACCTTATTTCTGAAGACATTGTTCTCCCAGCATCTTTCAGAACATACTCCTGAGTATATTATTTCCTATCAAGAAAAATAAAATAGCTTTAAATGTAATCAACAGATGTTCTGTGTTAAGATATCTGTGTTTTAAACAACCACACAAAAAAATCAGTACAACCATCTATACCTGTCATATATATAAAGGTGAATACAGTCAATGAAGAACACAGAAAACAGTGAAAGACAAACTGTACTAAGGCTCCTGTAGGAATGAAATCAGCACATAAATAAAATCAGGGCATTCAAAGGTTTTTGGTAATGGATTTTAATGCCTGTCCTGAGGCTTTTCATTAAGGTTAGTTATCACTATCACTTATTTATTCACTACCTCACTTACTTAGCATAAGTTTTTATATGAATTTGGGAAATGTAGAGGAGTTAAGCTACTGAAAAGACAAACTTCTAATGAAAGAATGCATACCGGCTCCTGGGTCTCAGTTCATGCGCATATTTTGATTGTTAACAATGAACTGAGATAATACATTGGTTTACAGGATTAATGCTGACCTTTTACCAAAGGATTCCTATCACAACAAATCCTATCACTCATTCACAGCAGTGTTGTAGTTAGAAGGGCCAATAGGGGCTACAGCTGGAAAATTAACAAGCTTTAAATATCAATACTTGTGAAATCCATGAAGCATTGCTAAAATCAAATTAGGTATCAAGTTCACAGCAAATCATGGAGGGCTAGATAATACTTCCCTCCCCAGTCCCTGCCAAAGGAACACATCCTAATCCCCAGAAACAGTGAATATATTGCGTTGGCAGTAATTAAGGATCTTGACCTGGACAGATTATCTTGATGGACCCAATGTGTAGTCTCAATGTAACTGCAGGGTCTCTTTAAGAGAGAGGCAAGGGGATCAGAGTAGTTGTAGGGGATGTAATGAAAGGAAAGGAAGCAAGAGGTTGGAGCCATGTGGGGAAGGGGGTAAAGCTAAGAAATGTGGGCAGCTAGAAAGGATAAGGAGCAGATTCTCCCCTGGAGTCTCCAGACGAACTAGAACTGCCAACGCCCTTAAGACTGATTTTAGACTTCTGGCCTCCAGAGCTATAAAAGAGTAAATTTGTATTGTTTCATGCCGCTATACTGTGGTAAGTTGTTGAAGCAGCAATAGTATTAACAGTAAACTAATACATAAGTATAGATCTTTTTGGGGGGTAGGAGAGAGAACCCAAAAGAACCCTGGATAACATTACTGATATTCTTTCTCTTTTTGAGAAAATGTTTGAAAAAAAGAGGATGATATATATTACATATTTCCACAAAGTCTGACATTTACACTGTGCTGGAAAAAAAATGTAATGCCATTTGTCATTCTTCCAAAATCTTCTCCCAATTTCTATTTAATTCTAAAGAATCAATCTAATCTATTTGTAGGCCAGAAAGCCTAAGAATTTTGTTATAGTTATGTCTTCTGTTTAAGATAAAAGGTCATCATAAAATGAGTGCCATTTAATATTTAGGATATAGATGCAAAAATCCATAAGATAATTTTGGGCTTTGATTATCAAGTTCAGAAAGAAAGACTTTGGAAACAATTTGATTTTCACCTGGAAGGCAGAAAATGTGGGTTCTAGCTTCAATCAGCAAAATTTATCTTCCAGTATCTTGATTTTTTTTTAAATAAAGTAACAAATGTAGACTGCAACCAAGGCATCTCTCATCTCTAAAGTATTTTATGGCATAAAGGGAAAGTGAACATTTTTGTTTTTGCTTTTTAATTCCAGAAAGAGTCATAAAATAGGGCTCAAAAGACAAGGCAAGTAGGCTTTCTGAGAATCCCAGAAGACTCTGTACCAAAGAACTGATCCCCAAGATAAGCCTTCACTACGGCTGCTTGTACAGTTACTATGTCTCAATAGTCGTACAATGTTTGCTAAGAAAAAGAAATTGCCATTACAAAGCTATGAGAGCTGGGGTGGTGGATAGCCCAAGGAGGCACAGGATGATGTTTATTATTATTAAATTAAGCATTTAATAAAGCAAGTATAGATCAAGCCCAGCTCATCAGTATAGCATATACAAATGTTTTTCAAAAAGCAAAGTTAATTATTATGTCAAATATGACCTACTTAAGTAGGTTTATCTTATTCTTCCTGTTGAGTTATGTTAGTCTTTTTAGGCTGAGGTGCTAAGATTTCCCTTTTTAAATAAAGTACCTTGTTCTACCTTGTAGCTATCTTGTAGTAAATTTTCAAAACTTCAAACATTTCTGGTATCTTTTTAAAAAGTAAAAAAGAACAAAAACTTTTTTAATTTTTTTAAAAAAATTTTAAGATTTTAAAAATACAAAACATTTTCACTCAAAATGCCAGAAAAAGCCCACCCTACAATAAATTTGAAATCCATGGATTATGTCTTTTTTGAGACAATGGGAATGTTTTAACTAAATTTTATATTGTCTTTGTGAGTAGGTAGAAGGACAAGACCAAGTCTACTGATCAAAACTGACCTCCCTTTCATTGCAGGGAGAACGAGATTTTCCATAATATTGCATAACGAAATAGAAGGCAATGAGGACCTTTACATTGGCAGGATATGTATCTCATTTTATAATATAGGAAATAGTTAAGAATAAAAGCCTTTTGAGTCAGCCTAGGTTTGTGTCTCAATAGGACTTCTTCTTACCTGTAACCATGGATAAATTTACTGAATCTCTCTAGGGATTAATAAAGCCAACCTTCCAGATAGGCTGTTGTGGGGCTTAAATACGGTAATTCATATGAGGCACTTCTCATCACATTCAGTCTCATCAAATCCTCGAATGATAGCTATTGTCATTTTACCAACATTATCATATGTCAACCTTTCCTAACTCACATTAATTGTTTAGTGATAAAAAGAACAGGCAAAGATATAAAAACAACAAAAAAGGGGGGGGGGGGGCTGGATGGCTCAGTGGGTTAAGTGTCCAACTCCTGGTTTCGGCTCACACTGTGATCCTGGGTCATGGAACGGAGCCCCACATGGGGCTCCCTACTTAGTGGGATTTTCTGCCTCTTCCTCTCCCTTTTACCCCTCCCCCCTGCTCACACTCTAAATAAATAAAAAATAATAAATAAATAAATAGATAGATAGATAGATAAATAAAATCTTTAAAAAAAAAGCATTTGGGTTTAGGGCCAAAGACAAAAACCTGACATGAAAGCATTAGTAACAGAAATAATCTTTTTACTTTGGATTTTACAATGTCAAATTTTAAGTAGGTTTTTTTAATTCAAACATCCAAACATTTACCATTTAGGAATACAAATTGAAACAATGTTAGTAAATTTCAGATATATTATTGACAAATAGCTTGCATCTGCAGATTATTGAATGTCAAAATAAGACACTCAGTTCATTTATTATCAAGATGTTTAATGGCATAACTGCCTTTCTCTGATGTCTATTCCACTAAAGCTAAATCGTTCAATCCCCTTCTAGTCTCAACCTGTGGATGAACTTCCCTCTGCTCAATTCTATAACAAGTCAAACAAAGACAGTATATGGACAGCTGAGAATCAAGTCAATTTCGTTGACTCTCTGCTCTGATTCTATGAAATGGCCTCTTCAATTATTCCTTATTTATCTCTTCAAATATTTTCTGTTTATAAGAAATTTCTTCTGTAGACTAAGGCTTTAATAATGAAGCAGTTCTTGACTTGGTTTCCTGCTCACACCTGTCTTGTTTTACTAATAATCCTCTTGGACGCTAGAATAATGTTCTGGAATCAATATTAATCCTATTCAGTCCTTCAATACATCCCCACGAACACTCTTAGTGATTTTCCTTTGTCAAATTTTGAAAACTTGCAGAAATTCCCCCTCATGATGCTCATTGTACCTTCCCATCTGAATTCTTCTCTCATGCCTACTGAAAATCATATCCCCGATTACATGTCGTTCTCTCAAGACCTTTCTCATTCTGAAGCCCCTGCTCTCTGAGGTCTGTTCATTCTCAACACCAGCTGAGACCTATTCCTATTCTGATGATTTACTCAGATATAGTTGAAACAACACTACACTCCATCCCAGCACTGAATAAGCAGCATGTTGGCTCAGGCAAAGTGGTGCAAGGGCAAGAAATCCCAGAGTGTCTGACTGACCACAAGCTGCCTTAGGTCCATCCGCGACTCTGCAGCGTGCTATGACCCTGAAATTATTCAGAAAGGCAGGTTGTGCAGTCAGGAGAGAGTAGTACACCTACAGCATTATCTTTAGTCCAGGACTACCCTGGGTTTATGTAAAGTCACTGCTACTCACCTGCTGTGATCTCTGTGCTCTTGTCAGTGATCTGAGCGTCACTGCTCGGAGTGACAAATTCCTCATCTATAAAAATGAAGATAGAAACCTATCTCACTGGGAGTGAGGATTAAAAATGAACATGGGTCGCCTGGGTGGCTCAGTCGTTAAGCGTCTGCCTTCAGCTCAGGTCATGATCCCAGTGTCCTGGGACCAAGCCCCGCATCGGGCTCCCTGCTCTGCGGGAAGCCTGCTTCTCCCTCTCCCACTCCCCCTGCTTGTGATCCCTCTTGCGCTGTCTCTCTGTCAAAAATAAATAAATAAAATCTTTAAAAAAAAATGAAAAACTTGATGTTAAGGACCTGCCATAATGTAAGTACACAAAATATCTGTTATAATGATAGCAAAAATAATTATTACTACAGGCACAATCCTCGTATTGCTATCAGCTTAAAATCCCTTTCTCACCAGATAGTCTTCCTCCTTCCACATTTCCCCCTCAGGACATAGACTGCCAATAAATGCATTTTTAATCTCTAAGGTTATTGCCTTTGAACTTTGCTTCAACCAAATTCCCTCTACACACAAACGTTAAGGGGCACTATTTTCCCAGGACGCTTATTTTCTGGTAAGGTCCTCCCATTCAACTTCTTCTAGCAATTTCTCCAAGCAGGGCAAATGACCAGTTGCTATAGAAGCTTTAAGCTTCGAACTGTTCCTTGGGGAAATGAAGTTTGGTGCTTGAAACAAAGAAAATAGGCCATATGGAGTAAATGCCAAACGTGAGTATGTGCTAGATATAAAAATTTTAAAGCAAACAGTGTTGCTAAAGTTGTAATAATGGTCCATAGAAGAAATATGTATAAACATACATTATTCAGTCTGACATTTAGTCCTTTGCAAATTGATTCGATGTTTCAGAGCCTAAAAATATTGTGTAATTTATTTAATATTTATATAGCAATTTACATTTGTTAAAATCTTCTAGGACATTTATTACTTTGTGATTCATACTTGCCCAGTGTACAACCTCCTTCTTACATATTAAGGGAGAACTTTGAAATTGATCACTTTTTCAGCCTCACTATGCTGTCATGTAATAAGTTACGGTCATATTAAATACTCAATAGTTCTGTAACTTGTTAAACTCCAATATAAGCTAGCAGCAGCCTGAAGGAAACAGACCAGCATTCACAGGAATGACATCTATCTTTATGCTTTATTTGGCCAATGCCCCTTCCAATGATAGCATCTGATTCTGTTAACTAGGACTTCCAATCTGGATGCATAAGGGTTTAAGAAAATTTAATTGCTTAAATATTCAACAGATTCAACTTTTCAGGTAAACCTGCCATGTTCAAAGCAGAATAAATGATTTTGAATTATCAAACATGCGTCCAAGCTTTAAGAGGATGTCTTGAGTTGAATAGTTTCATTTAAGGCTATTTAACTATCATATTTAATACTTGGCCCAGAGAAGTATAGTGAGTATTTATAGGGTAACTGTATATAAAGTTAACCTGCCTATATCTCTTTTTCTATCTACAGCACAATGAAGATACTGGATGAAACTTGGGGTTTTGAAGAAAGAAGATAGCTATATACTATCCAAGAACATTATGGATCTGACATTGGCTTGCAGTGTGTCAGTAGAACTAAGCTATGTATCACAACCTTCAATACTGCTTCAGCCTTGGATAAGAAATTATAAAGCAAGGCAAGACACAGGGTTAGATAACTATAGTACAGTTTGGTTGCTTACCCTAACTCAAAGTTTTAAGTTAAAGAACACCTTCAGAGGGGTGCCTGGGTGGCTCAGTTGTTAAACGTCTGCCTTCGGCTCGGGTCATGATCAGCTTAAAATCCCTTTCTCACCAGACAGTCCTGGGATTGAGCCCTACATGGGGCTCTCTGCTCAGCAGGAAGCCTGCTTCTCCCTCTCCCACTCCCCCTGCTTATGTTCCCTCTCTCACTGTCTCTCTCTCTGTGTCAAAATAAATAAATAAAATCTTAAAAAAAAAACACCTTTAGAAACTGCCAATTTTTAAAAATCTATTGATTAATATAAGCACACATTTATTGTTTCTCAATAGGAATAACTTGTATTTATGAGACTTTGGTTTTTGTATGATGTTAACTTCATTAAAAATAAAATACTAAACAGTTTCATATATGCTTCATCTTTGGGTAATTTATAAAATTTTCTCTCTTCCCCAGAAAGTACAGGAGAAAGCAAAGTAGTTTTGGCATTAATCGACAAAACTTGCCTTGTAATACTGACTCTGCCACTTTCTAGTTGCAATGATGCTGAGCTTCAATTTTGTCTTCTATAAAATGGGGTTAATATTACACACCTTACAGAGTTATTGTGAGAATTCATTTATGAAGCAACTGACATGCCAAGTGATTATGTAACTTGCCTAAGTTCTCCCAACTAGGAAAGACGCTGCATATATTTAAACTTCTGCCTTTGACATTAAGATAAGTGCCTTTCAAACTACATCTTCCTGATGCTTGAAACAGTACACAATAAACTGTTATGTACTCAACCTTATTTCTGTACAGAATCTTGTGCACGGCTTCTACTAGTTTCATATATTTCTAAGTCATGCATTTAAATTTTCTGTCATGGTGTGTAAATGCTCTATTTGGAATACTCAGAGATGGAAGGAACCCTTTCAGGCTACAAGAATGTTACACAAACCAGTTCTAAGGGAGAGCTAGGTCTTTCTATCACTTAGTGGTTTTAAGTAAGCCTGAAAATTATTTGATACTCCTCCCCTCTAACAGTGGAGCCTGATTCCCCTCACCTTGAACAAGAATTATGCTTAAAAACTTGCTTCTAATGAACAGAATATGGTGGAGGTAATTGTGTGAGACTTCTGAAACTAGAACATAAGAGACACTGCCTTTCCCTGTTCTCTCTCTTAGATCACTCACTCTGGGGGCACTCAGCTGCCATGCCATGAGGGTCCTCAAGCAGGCTTAAAGAGAGGTCCACCTGGCAAAGAACTGAGCCCCCCTGCCAAGAGCCCTGTGAGAGGGCCGTTTTAGGACTGAATAATCCAGTCTCCGTCAAGCTTTCAGATGATGGCAGGCCAAGCTAACAACTTGACTGCAACATGACAACAGAACCTGAACCAGAATCACCCAACAAATCTACCCCAGAATTTCTGACCTACAGAAAATGTGAGACAATAAATATTTATTATTTTAAGCAACTGTCAGGGTAATCTGTTTTCTGGCAATAGATAACTCTAAAAGACAAACACAGAAAGATATCACCTAAGCCCTCTGCCTCTTTAGGAAGGAATCATCCTAAAATCCTTTTCAGATACATATTACAAAGCAAAACAATTTACATGAATGCAGTAGGGGTTTTCAAACAGAATTCAAGGATATAATTTATCCAAGAAAAGAAGTGGGGGAAATGTACCATGTGATACTCCTTTGAGTATCAGATGGTAGTTTGGGGGGAAGCACTTTATCACTTTTCAGAGATAAAACGGAAGAACAAGGGCAATGGTAAATTTTAATTTACATATTCATCTGCTCTCCCAAGGGAATTATGTCCCCCAGGCAACAGCAGAACTAAAGTAAGATTCATAATCATGACTTGAAAATTGATGCTGATCATAAAAGCACAAGAAGGAAAACTTCCATGAGAACTCAAAAATGGTGAAATGTGTAAGCCAACTCCCGAAGGATTTGGGGGTGAAATTCAGCTTTGTAGATCGTGCCTATAGTCCCTACAAGCAAACACAGTCAGAATCTCCCTACAGAGGGGAAATGGCCATGCACTGAGGGAAGCATCCAGCCACCATCCTCTGTAGACAACCTCAAGTCACCCGGGGCAGCTCTGCTCCTTTCCTAAACTGGAATCTTATCTTTTAGACTGACATTTCCAGCCCCATTTTGGAAGAAACAGAATAGTTCCCTCTATAATTTGCTTAACCATTTTAACATTTTACCGTAGTCTATATTTTCAAGGGGAAGAAATTATGCAATAAAATAGCTGTTTAATAATAGTTATTAGTATTATTAATGATACAAAGAATTTTTATGATAATGATAGAACTTTAACACCTTTTGTTCTCAGCACATTGTACCTTTCTTAGGTCTACTCTCCTGTCACTGGAAACACGCCCACTTAGTCCTATCCCATATTTTGGGCATTCGGTAGGCACTGATAGGACTTACTGAAGGAAGAAATATATATACCTCCTCATAGATGAAATGCTAATTGGTATACTGTACTTCTTTGGTGAAAGGCATTGTTTTTTTTTGATCTACAGTATAATGAGATTTATCTGGAACATCAAAGCATTCCATAAAAACTGAGTAAGTGATTTGAACATCAACATAAGAATAATATTATTGTGCCTTCTGAGGCAAGGGGGTAGGGGGACATGAAGCAGCATGACACTTTTTGAATAAGGAGATGATCTTTCTAAATAAAAGGTCAGTACTTTGAGGATAACATATTTATAAGTGGGTAATTTCAATTATTGATTTCTGATGGATTATAAAGATCTGGCCTCTTCTCTTATCAAGAGTTTTGTTTTGTTTTGTTTTGTTTTTTTAAAGATTTTTATTTATTTATTTGACAGAGAGATAGAGAGCACAAGTAGGCAGAGCGGCAGGCAGAGGGAGAGGGAGAAGCAGGCTCCCCACTGAGCAGGGAGCCGGACGTGGGGCTCGATCCCAGGACCCCAGGATCATGACCTGAGCCGAAGGCAGCCGCTTAACCGACCGAGCCACCCAGGCGCCCCTGTTTTGTTTTTTTTTTTAATCTAAGTTCCCATTAGCCTACTCACTGCCCTCACACTGATATTAATGGAATAATATAATTGCAATAATTCCTATTATTTCTTTTCTTCTGAAAAAAAAAAGAAAGAAAAGAAAGAGAGAGAGACACCCAGAATATCTCTAATGATTCCTGCTTTCATGATGGTATCAGTTACAGCAGTACAGGAGAACTGGAGTAATTTCTTCGGTGTGGACAGGCAACTAGAATTAAAGGTCCAAGATCAGCGTACAGACTTAAGAGAAAAATATCAAGAGTGTTTTTTGTAGAGTAGATAGATCTACCTACAGCCACAGAAGAAGTTCCTTTATATACCAAATAACCAATTTAGTCAACAGAAGATTAAATTCAGTTTTGTAAACAAAGTACACCATACTAATAAAGAAAATATGTATTTTCTGGATCTTGCTTCTTGCATTTCTTCACTGGGACCTGGTATAATGGGCAGTAGCTACTGGGGGGATGAAGGCCGCTAGATAAGAAAACTCAACAAAACTAAACAAGCTCATTTTAATGGATTTCCCTTGAGAATGTTTAACAGTAAATTCTTATCTCTTCTAGTCATAGCTCCATCCTCTGTAACTCTTCATCTCCAAATGATGCAGTGAACTGTAAATAGCAATTACAGCTGAAAAAGTTCACGTGATATATACTTACGTAATGCAAATGCACATGTACATGTGCAAACACACAGTGTTAAGTATATCTTTTTCTGAGGGAGCCCAATAGAAGTTCCAAATTCTTATCTTTCTAAATGAGTGACATTTCACATTGTGGATGGAGTACAGAAGAGGGATTGAGTGACAATGCTCCATCACATTGGCCAAGTCTGAATTATAACCAATAGGTCTTCAACAGGTGTTCACGGTACCAGAAGAGGATTTAGGCAGGTTTCAATATTGTTTCACACCATATAGTAAAATGATAAAAGTTTTTCTTTATTTTTGCCTGGAGGTAGTAGATGATTCTTAAAAACACATGCCTGGTGTCTCTGGTCTTTTTTTTTTTTAAATAAGCATGGAATATGAACACTATTAGGAGCAATTAACAAGATGAAGTTTTTGTTTTCCTTTGGGTTTTTTTTTTTTTTCTTTCTTTTTTTTAATTAACAAGGAAAATTTCATGAGCGAAATATCTTTGAATTCTTGGGAGTAACCAGGCTGATTTGTTACTTTAGCATTTTCTCTTTCTTTCACACATCAATTCTAGTTTATCACCAAGTCCACCTGAATTTATCTGCAAAGTATAATCCTGATCCATCCACTTTCCTTTATCTCTCCACACCCTAATTCAAGTCACCATTCTCTCTCACACAAATACTGTGATAGCTTCAATTTGGGCTCCCTGTTTTTTTCTTACCTGAAAATACCCACTGCACACACGACAGCCAGAGTGAGCTTTATAAAATGCAAATTATGATCATGTACCTTCCCTGCTTAAATACTGTTAATGACTTTTACATGACTGACAATGTCCTCCATGTTCTATTTCCTTTTCTATTTCCAAAATTCTTTTTAATATGGAAAGTTTACCCAATTTCACTCCCAGTGGCTTTTCTATTCCTTGAACAAGAGAAATCGGTCTCTGTCATAAGATCTGGTTCTTGCTCTTCTCTCTCTCCCTCTCTCTCTCTGGGACTTTCTGTCTCCTTCCCATTCTTCACATCTCACTCAGAAAGGCCCTCTATGGCTTCCCCAACTAAATTTCCTATTCTTATCCTCTTTGAAATATACTTTATTCCACCAGTCTGTTTAATTGCCTTCATAGGCTTTTTGGTTATCTGGAACAATGATAAGCACATTTTAATTCATAGTTTATGGTCTATCTCCAACACTAGAATGTAAACATCGTAAGAGCAAGAAACTCATCTAAATTACTAGTGTTATATCTGCAGCTCCGTGCACAGTGGTCAGCACATTATTATGTGCTCAATTAATGACAGATGTTGGCTGGTACTTCCAGGAGTTAATTTTGTCATATTCCTTTTGGGAAAACACACACACACACACACACACAAAGAACCCCAAAGGTGGTATTTATACTAATAACCCTAAGGAGAAAAATGTAATAGGAGAAAAATATCTTTTCTGTATATTTACTATGCCAGTGCCTTCATGAACCAGTAAAACAAATTATGCTCCATTAAACATCTAAAAATGAGGGAATGTCTTTCTTTTACAATATTTTTTAATTGCTACAGATTATTGTATCATATATACAATAACATGCAATAATATGTGATAAAATAAGATGTGGCAACAAACGTTAGATGATTTCCTTTTCTATTTCCAAAATTCTTTTTAATATGTTGGTATACCATCATTCTAAGATGTCTACTATAGAAGAAAAAAAAAATACTGAGAAGGAGGGGAAACTACCATGAGCTGGTTTAGAAGATCAACTTACAGCAAGTCAGCTTTCCAAAGAATATGGCTCTTGGCTTGGTCCCATGCCCTTGCTTCCATGCTTTGGATCTCCACCACACTAAGACTCAACAGAAGCTACTGGTTTTGAAACCAGCCAATTGCTTGGCTTCCCCTTAACCTTGCTTATCTAAAGAGAAACTACATCCTATAAAGCATATATTCTTGCTAAATTCTTCATTTAGGGAACTTGTTGGCCAAACTGCATTAACAACTTTGGAGTTTTGTTTTGAAGTAGTTCATTTTGTTTAAAGACTTTTAATTTGATCCTATAACCCAGTTTAACATCAGAGTTTCTACATTTCTCTAATTTTGGAAAGCCTGACAAAATTCAAGTCCAGCCTTTAGAGTTAACAAATTCACTGACTCCGTGTGTTCTGGAACTTTTGTTTTCTCTATGAATTTATACTTGAGAGAAAGTTCAATATAATTATAGCATTCAGGGGTAGTGCACAAGGGTTTAGTCCACTGCTCAGATCTCAGGGGATCTTTGAAGAAGTAAATTAGTCCCAGCTGCAAACCCTTCAGAAACATTGTTCTTATACATGTACTCTGATTTATAATTGAATATTTTAAAAATAAAGAATGTTTTATTAACCTAATAACTTTGATATTTTCTAATTGCCAATATGAAGGAGAGAAAACTCAGGTTTTGTCAGATCTTCAAATGAACCTAAGGAGAAATTTCAGTGCTATGAGAAATAATGTCTTCAATTACTAGGTAGTCAGATTAATAATGATTTAACACCATATTAATGATTTAAGCATGTTTTTTCATATGAAGGTCACATGACATTTTATATTATATTTGATATTGTTTTCTCCTAAGGTGCTTAGGTTTATTATTTTAATTTTCTGTTTTTGATTTATTAAAAAACTCAATATAAATTTTTTTAAACCTTTTTTCACTTAATCTGAACTTTTTTTGGATAGGGGTAGTAGCAATTCAATAATCATTGGATATAATGATAAACATGCACTGAATTCAAGTAAAATAAAAATATTGATTACTTTTCAAATAACCATGTCCTGTGTGAGCTGATGGAGATTCACCAAGGGTGAGGTGTGCTGTGGGGAACCACGAGCTCTGGTTTTGTACCTCTTACTCTTCCATAACTTGATGCAATCATTTGGATGACTGGCATTGAATAATACAATTATGACTATCGTAGATGGCAAAATCATAAAACAACACTATATTTGCTGGGGAAAGTGAAGAGATGAATATAATAAATTTAATTTGGTAAAAATAAATGTAATATAAAATGTGAGAGCTAGCATTCATTTAGTACTGTTATGTGTGACACACTGTACTGGGAGTTTGATGTCACTCAATTCACACCCCAACCCTATGGAGTGGTATTATTATCCATGTTTTATAGACTTGGAAGTCAAAGTTAGGAAAGATCTAGCACCTCTCTCAAAGTCGCAAATCTAGACTTTGAATGCATTTAAGACTTCAGACTTTCCCTTCCCCATCTTATTTTTTGTACAATAGCGCCCTCCTACGAGTGTGCCCTTTGGCCTAAGTGAGTGGCCAGAATATTAAGATGGAGATAATGATTAGGTAATAGCACGCATGAAAATGATTGAGGACTTCAGAGAATCATAAATAAAATGTGAGTCAATAATGAGAACTGTATCATCAAAAATTAAAGTTATCTCAAATAACAAGTACCTAGCACTGAAGTCTAATCAAGGTCACTGCTGGCACATTAGGACCTTTTGTGAGAATGCAAATAAACAAATAAACAACAACAACAAAAAGTGCAGCTCCAGGAAAGTAGAATTGGAAAAGATAACCCCCACAGGACAGAGCAATTAGAATACAGCGCCCCTTGCAGCAGACCAATTGGAAAAAGATACCATTCCTCTGTGTTGACATCCAAGACATGAGGCTTGGGTACAAGATCATGTGCTCCATTACAATCCTCCATATGGAATGCTAAGTTGTTTTCACAATATTTGTACCAACTGAATTTGGAATCTTGTGTGAACAGACATCTAATTTGATTTTTTCTTTAGGTTGGATCTTTTTTGCGGATAACATTCATTAACTAGTAGTTCGTCCTTTCCTCAAAGATCCAAAATGTAGAGATCAGGTGATATAATTTATGATTCAAACTGACAGTTAAGAGAGTACTAATCACTAAGTGAGACATCAAGACAACTGGTGTAAACTGAGCTGCCCCAAGAAAGCTGGGATACATGGTAACCCTACTTCTGGGTTTTATACTATGTATACCACTACTCTAGTTCATTTGTCTATGCTTGCAGCCATGCCACATTGTCTGAGTTAGTAAGGCTGTTGAATAAATCTTGATATCTTATTGGGTAAATTTTTGTTCCTCATTCTTCCTCTTCAAGATGTCCTGGCTAGGGACACCTGGGTGGCTCAGGCAGTTAAATGGCTGCCTTTGACTCAGGTCATGATGTCAGGGTCCTGGGATTGAGCCCCATATCTGGCTCCCTGCTCAGTGGGGAGCCTGTTTCTCCCTCTCCCTCTGCTTCTTCCCCCCGCTTGTGCTCTCTCTCTCAAATAAATGAGTAAAATCTTAAAAAAAAAAAAAGAGTGTCCTGGCTAATTCAAGTGCTAATGTCAATTAATTATCTGATTTCAAGTAATTTGTTTTTCATACTATAGTTTATTTTTTAATGTTTGTTCATTTTTATACTGCATTATTTTACTAGAGCTGCCATAAGAAAATGCCACAAACTGTATGGATTAAAACCAGAAAATTCCTGTTCTTATAGTTCTGAAGGCTGGAAGTCCAAGATCAAGATGTGGGCAGATACGGTTCCTTCTGAAGCCTCTGTTCCTGGCTCGCAGATGGTTACTTTCTTGCTGTGTCCTCACGAGGTATTTTTTCTGTGGCTATGCATTCCTGAGGTCTCTTTGTGTGCCCAAATTTCTTCATCTAATAAGGATACATTTAGATTAAATCAGAATCCACTGTAAGAACCTCATTTTAACCTAATTACCTCTTTATAGGCCCCATCTCCAAACAGAGTCACATTCGGAGGTACTAGGGGTTAGGGCTTCAAACTATGAATTTTAGAAGAGCACAATTTAGCTCATAACAATTTGATATTCATTGTGTATTTAATATTATTTTTGAAATCTTCTTTAAGCATATTAAATTCATTTAGAATTCTGTATTTGGCTATTCAAATGTCTGCAGTTTATGCAGGTCTGGTTCTCTTATTTGTTTCTGCTTACTCTGGCTTCATGTGGCTTGTTTCTTTGCATGCTTTCTGATTTTTTTCTTTGTAAGCTCCTATTTCATAGAAATTTACAGGGATTTTTAAATACCCCATGGGCTACAAAGAGGGTCTGTGATTTTTCTGCTAAATATCTTCTGGTACTAACACATAAGATCACCTTAAATTAGACATTTTGCTTGGATGTTTTTTAGCCTTAAAAGTGGTATGAATATAGGTTCCAAAGCCCCAAGATGGCAGGCATGTTGGTAGTGATTCTCAGCTGATACAATTTTCAGAGCATGTTTTTTTTCCTACAGTACCCACTGCAAAAAAGAAGTTTTTGGAGTTCTTTGTCTCTTATTTTCAGTTAACTCATTAAAAACAAGACTATTCTCCCAGAGATTGTTAGATAATATGAGAAAGCCTCGTCTGTGTTCCATGGACAGTTTATCTGTCTTTGTTCTTCATGACCTCTAATATTTATTTATTTTGCTTCCCATGAGGTCAAACATGCATTTGTAAAGTTTTCTGCTGTTGTTTTCTTTTTTGTAATTTCATTTATATCTTTGGTTTTCTATATCAGAAGTGTTTTTTGCTGGATAACTAGCATACTAAATTACCAAAAAGAGAAGTCAAAGTTTACTTTTCATTGTTTCATCCTTTCCTAATTATTTCATAAACAGTTACACATGTGCTGTAACTATACTTCATATCTTTCACTTCCTATCTTTCCAAAACTGGTGGATAATAGAATATTTGAGCTTTATAAATGAAAGCATTGAAGAATTATGACATCATAGCCCATCTGCCTTATTTATCCTCATCTAATAGAGCTACTTCTCATCTAAGCAATTTTTTCGTGCTATTTCAAACAATAACATCTATTTAGTGAGCACTCACTGCAGGTGAGATATCCTACTCACTGTTATCTGTATATTATTTCACTTAATCCTGAAGGAACTGCAGGGTCATTGTTACTACCTCTATTTACAGATATGAAGTTGAGGCTTATTGGGATCTAGTAATTTGCCCGAGATCACACAGTTAGCAGATATCTCACATTCTCTTCTAAAATCTGTCATCTTTAGTAACTGCCTAAATAATAATAAATCCTTAAAAATTTGTGTTTATATTTATAAAATTCTGCTGAACTTTGTTTTCTGTCACTGAAAGAGCAGTGGTGGTGGTGATGTATGCTTATAATTATATAAATAAACAATATAATACTTATACTTATGAAGCACTATTTCTTGTAAAATCTCATACTGTATTGCAGTTTATGAATCCAATTTATTGGTAACACAATAACTACAAGTGAAAGATAATTTAAACATATTTCAATTCAGCTGGTTCAAGTCATCTACATATGAAATTCACTTATCTCTTACCTCGAACCTTTTTATTGTTAAATGGAGCAGTTCTCATTTTAATAAACCTCATTTTAATAAATCAGTTGAGATATTACAATTACTGTTCTAGTTCAAGTTTAAAAATGCATGCAAAGAAGGGATGGCAAATTATTCTTTATCCACAATAGCCCCAACAAGTTTGAATGAAGAATGTTCAGTGACAGAAGCCACCACAACCCACAACCACTGAAGCCAGTTATCTACCATGTATATTCATAACAAAACTATAAGTTGGAAAACAGCCAGGGGGTCCTTGTTATCTGTTGGTTTTTCTCTACTTACTCATTTGTATTGAATAATCAGTCCACTTTAACTTCTTTTAAAAAAAATTCTGTGAAAGAGATTCGTTTTAAGTTGTGTTTACACAGCGGGGCGCCTGGGTGGCTCAGTTGGTTAAGCAACTGCCTTCGGCTCAGGTCACGATCCCGGAGTCCCGGGATCGAGTCCCACATCAGGCTCCCTGCTCAGCAGGGAGTCTGCTTCTCCCTCTGACCCCCCTCCCTCTCATGCTCTCTGTCTCTCATTCTCTCTCTCGCAAATAAATAAAATCTTAAAAAAAAAAAAAAGTTGTGTTTACACAGGTTCAAATTGGAATACAGTTTTTGTTTTTTTTAAGATGTATGTCATTAAAATGCCGTTTTCCATTTTATTTTATTTTTTTTTACAATTTAAAATATATTTTCTAGCTAAGCAGCTAGGTGTATCTTTGAGTATCATGGACTAAATATGACCACAGTTATAAAAAATTAATAATTTATTTGTTGATTGAACTTTCTGAGAGCAGCACAGAATGTGCTCTTTTGACATGTCATTTACAGCATAAATTAAGATAAGCCAATATTCACTTGAATGCCTACAGAGATTACAGTTGCATTGGAGAAAGTAAAAGCACCCAAAACAACAAAAACAAACAAACAAAAACTGATAAACTGGAACTGGTTCAATGTGCATTCAAGTTCCATTTGCTTCAACCTAAAGCCAGAAGCCAGTAACTGTTAACATCTACGTCAACTGGTTTCATTCTTAGGTAGCTAGGTACCATGGAATTTATTATGATAACTGTAATTGATCCAGAAAGTCAATTGAAATAAAAAATCACTGCACAAAATTTCTCCTGTCCCATTTTTACATAGCATAGATAATATTTTTTCTTTGCCTATGGGAGCTAGCTCACTTATTTTAAGCACAGCCCTAATTTGTAAGGAGATTAGTAACAGTAATTCTGCTTTGCCCATTGGGCCATAGCTGTCTTCTTTGACCATGACAAGCAACATGTTATTTACCATAGAAATTGTAAAATGGAATTGCTCTCTTATCATTTTTATAATAGTTGTATTTAAATTAGTTATGTTTAGCCTTTATCTTATCTAAAGTAGAAATGGAAGGTATAGGGTCATACATGCTTTATCCATTTTCATGTGCCCAGCAACAAACATGCTGTGTTTTACATGACAAAACTCTTTTTTTGTTAAAAAAGAGTACACTGGGGCAAGAATTTAAGTGAGCTAATACAAAACCAATCTAAAACACTAGCGAGCAATTAAAATGCAGACCCTAAAAATCAGAAAAGTGTGTCAATCTATGAGGGTGCAGGTATTAAAAATCTCCCATAACAGCTCCCATTGAAGTACGTCACGTATAACAGTCATGGACAAAATGATGAATGTAGAGTTAACACCCAGTAGAAAATGTCTAAAAGGGATTTAAAATCCACTTCTAGGCAATCCCTTTCACACAAAGCAGAACATTTTATATCAGAAATTCCCAAAAGTTTCCCCTTTGGCACCAGTCAGTGTGGTTCTATAATACCAAAGACTTCCAAGTGTAGCTAGGAAAAAGAAATTAGTGTAATCAGCCAGGGAATGCTGCCTGGTTGTGCAAAGTAAACTGCATTACACAAGGAAAGAAACAGCCCCTTGATGAGCTTCCACAAATAAAAGGCACATCAGCTTGCTCAGAAATGAATTCATTAAATGAAAATGAAAATGTCTTACATCTGAATACATTTATAATTGCATATTACATTTAGAATAAATATTTTATTTTTAAAAACCTGGAAACATTTAAAATTAAATACAGGCATATAGTTTATGAGCTACTAATGATAAAAGGCAACAGATGTTCTAAAAGACACATACTCTTGTATAGCACTCTATGGTTTCAGCCTAGAGTAACCCCCTAAGGTCCTTGGTAACACCTAAATGCTAGGATATCTGTATTTTATATAACTTAGCAGAAGGTGGTTAGGTGTTTCCATTATTAGCTCTGTGCAAACTCTGTAGTTCTACAACATAGTCGTATATTTTAGAAATTCAGTCTTTCTTAAATGAGCATCTGAGAATTATGCCTACTTTACCCCCATAATATATTTAATTAGATTAAAGAATAGACTTTATTTTGACTCATCTAGGAAAAATAAAACACATGTGAAAAAAAAAAAAGAAAAATATTCAGATTTACTCAGAAAAATCGCTGTGGCCCCAGTATGAGTATGGTTTCTGGCATGTCAAAACTATCTTCGTGAGCTAATTTACTTAAAGCTTAAAATCTTTATGACTACAATAAGCTTGTAACTGGTTAGAAAAAAAGATGAGTGGGTGGTTACACATGGCCTCACGTGCACATATAAGCTTTGAAATATGCTCGTCTTTGTTTTGAATTTTATTATATGAAGTCAAGGGACAAGTTGCACAATAACTTTTTCAGGGATTTTACATGATAAGAGCTGTGACCCTATGGTCTGGTAGCAAACGAAACAAATGTGAAATCCAGAGTTTCAAATAGTGTCATTTATAAAGAATCAATAGTGCTAACTTTTACAGAATGGATGAAATCTGCAGATCTTCTTCTTAGGAAATTACAGTAAAAAAACTTGATTATTATTGGATATTTAAGTACAATTACACAAGAAATCTTTGTTTGTTTCTGCTTCCTAGAACTTTAAAACACAAGAGATTTCATTTAATTTGCCTTATTCCTCATTCTTGTTGGTAATAATGTCTAGAAACCCTCTTGTTAATCTCTCTAATGTCAATTTCACAGACACTGCTAACCAAATATCATTGTATTTCTCCGGTAAATTCTTTTTATGAGAGACTTAACATCCACTAGATATTTAATTTTCAGTAATTCTTCCCAGGTAATATTGAAGGCTCCCATACTAATATCATGATGAGCATATTCTATAGCAGCTCATTTATGCCAAAGGCATAAAAGTTCCTGAAAGCTAGCTGGATACGGAAACTGTTTTCTTCAGATACTTGGGTTTACCACTTTTTAGTTGACATTTAGAAAGTACTCCTCAGTGCTCTGGAAAAATAATACAATTTAAAAAAAAAAAATCTTAAAAACCTCCAAGTTGTATCAGCCCACCTTACCTCATTAAAGTTTTTCCTTACAAAATGACCATCCTATCTTGGGGCAATACATTTTCTAGCAACATTTCTTGCTAAAGTGTACAATATTTTAATAGTCATTTTAAACACACAGTAGCCAGATTGTTGTTTGTATAGCAGTAGCAGTACTATTAATACAAGTCACATAAAAACCAAAGGTACTAGAAATGGTTGTGCCAATCTTTCTTTTAAGTTGCCTGACTCTCAAGTATAAGATTAGACTCATTAAGACTTTTGGCTTCAAAAGATGAGTTGTGTAAAGGAACTTAGTTAGAGAAAATACTTAAGAGAGATAAGCATTATGCATTCATTCAATCAATCAGTCATTCAGTCATTATTCTTCTAAGAGTATGAGATACAGTCTTTTTCCTTCTTGCACTTTATATTTTAGGAAAGCAGAGGATAAAAAAAACAAAAACAAATACATAAATAAGATAATGTCAAGTAGTGATAAGTAGTATGCTTAAATAGGAGTGACTATTCTGGACCAGGTGGATAAGTGAAGAAGTCGCTATTTGAGCAGAGACATGCCTGAGGTAAGGCGGTGAGGCTTGTATTTTTCTAGCGAAAGAGATTTTCAAGGAGAGTTGGAAACATACTTTGCATGTGTGAGGAACAGAAAAGAGGCTAAGTGGTTGAAATATAGTGGGCAAAAGGGGAAAAAAAATGAGAGATGGAGTTTGAGTGGAGACTGGATCATACAGAGAAGAATGGTTCACTGACAGGAACTCGAATTTAAGGCATGTAGAAACAAAACTTTTATATTAAAACAGTCACACTAACTACATTGTAGGAAAGAACAGACTATGGGAAGAAACAAAATGGCAAAAGTGAGGCAAATTAGGAGACAACTGAATAATCAAGGCAAGAGATGGTTGGCAGGTTGGTTGGGGTAGCAGCAGTGAAAGTGATAAAAATATATTTGGAGTATATTTCAGTGCAGTGTCATTTTCTAAAATTGAAAATATTTCGGGGCGCCTGGGTGGCTCAGTTGGTTAAGCGACTGCCTTCGGCTCAGGTCATGATCCTGGAGTCCCTGGATCGAGTCCCGCATCGGGCTCCCTGCTCGGCAGGGAGTCTGCTTCTCCCTCTGACCCTCCCGACCCTCCCCCCTCTCATGTGCTCTCTCTCTGTCTCTCCCTCTCAAATAAATAAATAAAATCTTAAAAAAAAAAAAAAGAAAAAAAAAGAAAGCAATTCCACCCCAAAACTGCTAGAACTCATACAGGAATTCAGTAAAGTGGCAAGATATAAAATCGATGCACAGAAATCAGTGGCATTCCTATACACCAACAAGACAGAAGAAAGAGAAATTAAGGAGTCGATCCCATTTATAATTGCACCCAAAACCATAAGATACCTAGGAATACATCTAACCAAAGAGGCAAAGGATCTGTACTCAGAAAACTATAAAATACTCATGAAAGAAACTGAGGAAGACACAAAGAAATGGAAAAATGTTCCATGCTCATAGATTGGAAGAACAAATATTGTGAACATGTCTATGCTACCTAGAGAAATCTACACATTTAATGCAATCCCTATCAAAATACCATCCACTTTTTTCAAAGAAATGGAACAAATAATCCTAAAATTTGTATGGGACCAGAAAAGACCCCGAATAGCCAGAGGAATGTTGAAAAAGAAAAGCAAAGCTGGTGGCATCACAATTCCGGACTTCAAGATCTATTACAAAGCTGTCATCATCAAGACAGTATGGTACTGGCACAAAAACAGATACATAGATCAATGGAACAGAATACAGAGCCCAGAAATGGACCCTCAACTCTATAGTCAACTAATCTTCGACAAAGCAGGAAAGAATGTCCAATGGAAAAAAGTCTCTTCAACAAATGGTGTTTGGGTAAATTGGACAGCCACATGCAAAAGAATGAAACTGGACCATTTCCTTACACCAAACACAAAAATAGACTCAAAATGGTTGAAAGACCTCAATGTGAGACAGGAGTCCATCAAAATCCTAAAGGAGAACACAGGCAGCAACCTCTTCGACCTCAGCCGCAGCAACTTCGTCCTAGAAACATCGCCAAAGGCAAGGGAAGCAAGGGCAAAAATGACCTATTGGGACTTCATCAAGATAAAAAGCTTTTGCACAGCAAAAGAAACAGTCAACAAAACCGAAAGACAACTGACAGAATGGGAGAAGATATTTGCAAATGACATATCAGATAAAGGGCTAGTATCCAAAATCTATAAAGAACTTATCAAACTCAACACCTAAAGAACAAATAATCCAATCAAGAAATGGGCAGAAGACATGAACAGACAGTTTTCCAAAGAAGACATCCAAATGACCAACGGACACATGAAAAAGTGCTCAACATCGATCGGCATCAGGGAAATCCAAATCAAAACCTCAATGAGATACCACCTCACACCAGTCAGAATGGCTAAAATTAACAAGTCAGGAAATGACAGATGTTGGCAGGGATGTGGAGAAAGGGGAACCCTCCTACACTGTTGGTGGGAATGCAAGCTGGTGCAGCCACTCTAGAAAACAGTATGGAGGTTCCTCAAAAAGTTGAAAATAGAGCTACCCGATGATCCAGTGCCCCTCCTCTTTCATTTCTGATTTTATTTAAGTATTCTCTTTTTTTCTTAGTCTAGCTAAAGGTTTGTGAATTTTATCTTTTCAAAAAGCCAGCTCTTAGTTTCACTGATCTTTTCTATTGTCTTTCTAGTCTCTATTTCACTTATTTCTGCTCTAATCTTTGTTATTTTCTTCCTTTTACTAACTTGGGGCTTAATCTGTTCTTTTTTCTGATTGCTTTAGGTATAGTATAAAATTGTTTATTTGAATTACTTCTTTTTTCTTAATATATGTATTTATCACTATAACCTTCCCTCTTACAACTGCTTTTATTGTTTCTCACAAGTTTTGATATGTTGTGTTTTCATTTTCACTTATCTCAAGATATTTTCTTGATTTTTCTTTTGTTTTCTTCTTTGACCCACTAGCTATTCAGGAGAATGTTGTTTAATCTGTATGTATTTGTGAATTTTCCAGTTTTCTTACTGAAATTGATTTCTAGTTTTATACCATTGTGCTCATAAAAGAAGTCTGATAAGATTTCAATCTTCTTAAGACTTGTTTTGTGGCCTAATTTCTGCTCTATCCTGGAGAACGTTCCATGTGCATGTGAGAAGAATTTGTATTCTGCTGTTGTTGGATTGAATGTACTATATATATCTGTTAGGTCCATCAGGTCTAACGACTAGTTTATGTTCAACGTTTCCATACTGATTTTCTGTCTGGATAATCTATTGTTGAAAATGAGGTATGGAAGCCCCTTACTATTATCGTATTGCTGTCTATTCTTCCTTTCAGATCTGTTAGTATTTCCTTTATACATTTAGGTATTTTAATATTGGGTGTATGAGGAACTTGATTTGCCTTCAAAATCCTACCTCACATTTTATGACTGAATAGTATTTCAGTGTGTGTGTGTGTGTCTGTGTGTGTGTGTGTATATCTCACATTTTCTTTACCCATTCATCTACCAAAGGATACTCTTAGGTGTTCACATTACTTGGCTCTTGCCAAAAAAATGCTTTGAACATGAATATTCATATTATCTTTTTTGAGTTAATGTTTTCATTTTCGTTGGGTAAATACACAGAAGTAGAATTACTGGATCATATGGTAGTCTTATTTTTAATTTTTTGAGAAACCTCCTGCTGTTTTCCACAGTGGCTGCACCAATTTATATTCCCACAAATAGTACACAAGGGTTCTCTTTTCTCTACATTCTCATCTACACTTTTTCTTTCTTATCTTTGTGCTATTAGCCATTCTAACACGTGTGAAGTGATATCTCACTGCTGGTTTTGATTTGCATTTCCCTAATGATTAGTAATGTTGAAAACATTTTCATGTATCTACACATACATTCCTTTTAAGACTGAGCCCAAGGAAGTGAAATCTAGACAAACATGCCTTGTGGCTGCTTTCTTAACTTGTATCACGTTTCCTTCCCATAGCCCACTGGCACTGAAGGGCAGGCTTTACATAATTTCTTCCATCTGCAAAGAAATTTCCATACATTGTAATCATTCATCTTCTCTTAGTAGGCTTTCATTTTGTTCTCTTTGTAGGGATAATGTGGTAGGATGGTAGGATACTAGTAGAAACACAAGCTCACCAATAAAAGGAAACACAATAAATAGTTAACCTATAACAAGATTATGACTAGAGAATGAACTGAAGTATGTGAGTATGACTATCTCCTATCTTGAATGTAGGGCTTCATTCATTTATTTACATCTGCTAGTTCTGATGTGTGGACTTAGTTGGTTTTTATTGTTGTTGTTTTTGTCACCAATGGCTGGAATATTTTTCTGAAAAGAATAGAGTCAAACTAGAAGACTTTTAGGTTCCCTTTTTACCTATTAGTCTAAGCCTATAATGTGAATAATGTAAAGTCCTTTAGATTATTCTCATCTTCTTCCAAGGTCTATGGCCCCATCCATTATAAAGTATTTAATTTGAGATTGATTATGGTCGCCCATGATAAGGTCATGATGTTTAAGTTTTACACTAAGAAATGACCAAGATAATTATTGAGTTTGATATACATAAACTAAAAAATATTGGTATTTTTGCCAATTTCATAAATTAGCCCACTTAGAGAATAGAGGTAACAAAATTTTGAAAAGGAATATTGACAAATTAATGTTTGTCTTTTGTTATTAACTACATATTCTATGTATTATTTAAAAACTCTGAGTAGGGGGAAAAGATGGCGGAGGAGTAGGGGACCCTATTCCAACCGGTCCCCGGAATTGAGCTGGATATCTACCAGATCACTCTGAACACCCACGAAATCAGCCTGAGTTGTAAGAAGATAGATCTGGATCTCTACAAACACAGTATCACAGGTGGTTGGTTTCGAGGTACAAAGTGGGGAGCCATGATCCCGCGGGCATATATTGGAGGATAAACGGAAGGGGGAGGGAGCCTGGCCATCGGGATCCTACACTGCTGGTGAGCTATAGCCTCCCACACTGGGGACGGGGCACAGACTCGCAGACCAGTAGTGGCGGGGAAAGGATTTTAGGGCACCCCCAGATGGAAACCAGAGCGGCAGGGCCGCATGTGCAAACTGGGGGTGGCTGGTGGTTTTAGAAGCACAAAGGGCAGAGATGTGCCCTGAGCTGGAGGCGAGGACTGAGAGCACTGCTGAGGGGTGCACAACCCAGGACGCTGCAGTTTATAGCAGCACAGACAAAACCGGAGATAGTGTGGCCTGGAGTGCTCACTGAAGAACAGATTCCGATCTCTCTGCTCTGAGGCAGAGGGTTGGAAATGGTCTCTTCTGCTCTGACTCTCGGAAGAGATGTGGAAAGCCACCAGAGAACAAAACCCCAAAAAATTGGTTTTCACTGAGCCCATCCCCTGCCACAGGGGGCAGGGCAACTCTGTCCAAACAGGGTTGCCTGACTAACAGCACGGCAGGCCCCTCCCCCAGAAGTCAGGCTGGGAAAACAAGAGGCCAGCAACCAACCCTAAGGTCCCTAGAAAACAGGTGCATCTTGTGTGGGTTGTGGTCAATAATTTGGACTCTATACATTCCCTCAACCACCCCTCAACACAATGACTGGGAGGAGGAACCCCCAAAATAGGAAAGACTCAGAGACTATGACTTATGCCACAGATTTACAAATGGATTCAGATATAACCAAGATGTCGCAGATGGAATTCAGGCTAACAATTGTGAAGACAATAGCTAGAATGGAGAAATCAATTAATGGCAACACAGAGTCTCTAAGGGCAGAAATGAAAGCTGGATTGGCAGAACTTAAAAATGCTATCAATGAGATCCAATCTAATCTATGATAATCTAATAGCTAGGGTAAGCGAGGCAAAGAACAAATTAGTGACCTAGAAGACCAATTAATAGATAAAAAGGGAAAAGAGGAGGCCAGGGAAAAACAACTCAGAATCCATGAAAACAGAATCAGAGAAATAAGTGACACCATGAAACGTTCCAATGTCAGAATTATTGGAATCCTTGAGGGGGTGGAGGGAGAGAGAGGACTAGAAGATATATTTGAGCAAATCGTAGCTGAGAACTTCCCTAATCTGGGGAATGAAACAAACATTCACGTCCTAGAGGCAGAGGGGACCCCTCCCATGATCAAGGAAAACAGGCCAACACCCCAGCATGTAATAGTAAAACTTGCAAATCTTAGAACCAAGGAAACCATCTTAAGTGCAGTTAGGGGGAAGGGATTCCTTATGTACAGAGGGAGGAACATTAGAATAACGACAAACCTATCCACAGGGACCTGGCAAGCCAGAAAGGGCTGGCAAGACATAATCAGGGTACTAAAGGAAAAGAACATGCAGCCAAGAATACTTTATCCGGCAAGGCTGTCATTTAGAATGGATGGAGAGAGGCAGAGTTTCCAAGACCGGCAGAAACTGAAAGAATATGTGACCACTAAGCTGGTCCTGCAAGAAATATTAAGGGGGGTTCTATAAAAGGAGAAAGACCCCACGAGTGACATACAACAGAAATTTACAGGAACAATCTATAAAAACAATGTCTTCACAGGCAACATGATGACAATTAATTCATATCTTTCAATAATCACTCTCAACGTGAATGGCCTAAACGCTCCCATAAAATGGCACAGGGTTGCAGACTGGATAAAAAGACAGGACCCATCCATATGCTGTCTACAAGAGACTCATTTTGAACCTAAAGATACATCCAGACTGAAAGTAAAGGGATGGAGATCCATCTTCCATGACAACGAACCGCAAAAGAAAGCTGGGGTAGGAATTCTTATATCAGACAAATTAGATTTTAAACTAAAGACTGTAGTTAGAGACACAGAGGACACTATATCATTCTTAAAGGGTCTATCCAACGAGAAGATCTAACAATTGTAAATATCTATGCCCCCAACATGGGAGCAGCCATCTATATAAGCCAACTACTTAACCAAAATAAAGAGTCATCTACATAAGCCAACTGTTAACCAAAATAAAGAGTCATATTGATAACAATACGTTAACTGTAGGAGACCTCAATACTCCACTCTCAGCAATAGACAGATCATCTAAGCAGAAAATGAATAAAGAAACAAGAGCTTAGAATGACACACTGGACCAGATGGACCTCATAGATATATACAGAACATTCCACCCTAAAACAACAGAATACTCATTCTTCTCAAGCGCACATGGAACTTTCTCCAGAAAGACCACATACTGGGTCAAAAATCAGGTCTCAACCGATACCAAAAGACTGAGATTATTCCCTGCATATTCTCAGACCATAATGCTTTAAAACTGGAACTCAATCACAAGAAAAATCTGGAAGAAATTCAAACACTTGGAAGCTAAAGACCACTCTGCTCAGGAATGTTTGGGTCAACCAGGAAATCAAAGAAGAACTTAAAACAATTCATGGAAACCAATGAGAATGAAAACACATCGGTCAAAAACCTATGGGATATGGCAAAGGCGGTCCTAAGGGGGAAATATATAGCCATCCAAGCCTCACTCAAAAAAATAGAAAAATCCTGAATGCACCCACTAACTCTACACCTTAAAGAACTAGAGAAAAAGGAACAAATGATGCCTAAGACACACGTTAGAAAGAAATAATTAAGATTAGAGCAGAGATCAATGAATTAGAAACCAGAAACACAGTAGATCAGGTCAATGAAACTAGAAGCTGGTACTTGAATTAGTAAGATCGATAAAACACTGGCCAAACTTATCCAAAAGAAAAGAGAAAGGACCCAAATTAATAAAATTATGAATGAAAGGGGAGAGATCACAACTAACACCAAGGAAATAGAAACAATTATTAGAAATTAATATCAACAACTATATGCCAATAAGCTGAGCAACCTGGATGAAATGGATGCCTTCCTGGAAACCTATAAATTCCCAAGACTGAAACAGGAAGAAACTGACAACCTGAATAGGCCAATAACCAGTAACGAGATTGAAGCAGTGATCAAAAACCTCCCAAAAAACAAGAGTCCAGGGCCTGAAGGATTCCCTGGGGAATTCTACCAAACATTCAAAGGAGAAATAATACCTATTCTCCTGAAGCTGTTTCAAAAAATAGAAACAGAAGGAAAGCTTCCAGACTCATTCTATGAGTCCAGCATTACCTTAAACCCCAAACCAGGCAAAGACCCCATCAAAAAGGAGAATTTCAGACCGATATCCCTGATGAATATGGATTCCAAAATCCTCAACAAAATCCTAGCTAATAGGATCTAACAATACATCAAAAGGATCATCCACCATGACCAAGTGGGATTTAGTCCTGGGATGCAAGGGTAGTTCAACATTCACAAATCAATCAAAGTGATAGAACACATTAATAAGAGGAGAGAGAAGAACCATATGGTCCTCTCAATTGATGCAGAAAAAGCATTTGACAAAATATAGCATCCTTTCCTGATTAAAACTCTTAAGAGTATAGGGACAGAGGGAACATTCCTCAAGTTCATAAAATCCACCTATGAAAAACCCACAGCAAATACCATCCTCAATGGGGAGAGATGAAAAACCCACAGCGAATATCATCCTCAATGGGGAAAAGCTGAGAGCCTTTCCCTTAAGATCAGGAATATGTCAAGGATGCCCACTCTCGCCACTATTGTTCAACATAGTATTAGAAGTCCTAGCAACAGCAATCAGACAACAAAAAGAAATAAAAGGTATTCAAAATGGCAAAGAAGAAGTCAAACTCTCTCTTTTCGCAGATGACATGATACTTTATCTGGAAAACCCAAAAGACTCCACCTCCAAATTACTAGAACTCATATAGCAATTCAGTAATGTGGCAGGATACAAAATCAATGCACAGAAATCAGTTGCTTTCTTATACACTAACAATGTAACTGTAGAAAGAGAAATTAGAGAAACGATTCCATTTACAATAGCACCAAAAAACATAAGATACCTCGGAATAAACCTAACCAAAGAGGTAAAGGATCTATACTCTAGGAACTACAGAACACTCATGAAAGAAATTGAAGAAGACACAAAAAGATGGAAAAACATTCTATGATCATGGATTGGAAGAATAAACATTGTTAAAATGTCATGCTACCCAGAGCAATCTATACCTTCAATGCCATCCCGATCAAAATTCCAATGACATTTTTCAAAATGCTGGAACAAACAATCCTAAAATTTGTATAGAATCAGAAAAGACCCCAGGGCGCCTGGGTGGCTCAGTTGTTAAGCATCTGCCTTCGGCTCAGGTCGTGATCCCAGGGTCCTGGGATCAAGTCCCACGTCGGGCTCCCTGCTCAGCGGGAAGCCTGCTTCTCCCTCTCCCACTCCCCCTGCTTGCGTTCCCTCTCTCTCTGTCTCTCTCTCTCTGTTGAAAAATAAATAAAATCTTAAAAAAAAAAAAAAAGAAAGAAAGAAAAGACCCCGAATCACCAAGGAAATGGTGAAAAAGAAAAACAAAGCTGGGGGCATCACGTTGCCCGATTTCAAGCTATATTACAAAGCAGTGATCACCACGACAGCATGGTACTGGCACAAAAACAGACATATAGACCAATGGAACAGAATAGAGAGCCAGATATGGACCCTCAACTCTATGGTCAAATAATCTTCGACAAAGCAAGAAAAAATAAGCAATGGAAAAAAAGACAGTCTTTTCAATAAATGGTGCTGGAAAAATTGGACATCCACATGCAGAAGAATGAAACTCAACCATTCTCTAACACCATACACAAAGATAAACTCAAAATGGATGAACATCCTCAATGTGAGACAGGAATCCATCAAAATCCTAGAGGAGAACATTGGCAGTAACCTCTTTGACATAGGCCACAGCAACTTCTTTCAAGATACATCTCCAAAGGCTAGTGAAACAAAAGCAAAAATGAACTTCTGGGACTTCATCAAGATAAAAATCACAGCAAAGGAAACAGAAGAAAAACAAAGAGGCAACCCACAGAAAGGGAGAAGATATTTGCAAATGACACTACAGATAAAAAGGGCTGGTACCCAAGATCTATAAAGAACTTCTCAAACTCAACACCCAAAAAACAAATAAGTCAAAAAACGGGCAGAAGACATGAACAGACACTTCTCTGAAGAAGACATACAAATGGCTAACAGACACATGAAAAAATGTTCATCATCATTAGCCACCAGGCAAATTCAAATCAAAACCACACTGAGATACCACCTTACACCAGTTAGAATGGCAAAAAGGGACAGGGAAAGAAACAACAAATGTTGGAGAGGTTGTGGAGAAAGGGGAACCTTCTTACACTGTTGGTGGGAATGCAAGTTGGTACAGTCACTTTGGAAAACAGTGTGGAGGTGCCTCAGAAAATTAAAAATAGAGCTACCCTATGACCCAGCAACTGCACTCCTGGGTATTTACCCCAAAGACACAGATGTAGTGAAAAGAAGGGCCATATGCACCCCAACATTCATAGCAGCAATGTCTGCAATAGCCAAACTGTTGAAAGAGCCGAGATGCCCTTCAACAGATGAATGGATAAAGATGTGGTCCATATATACAATGCAATATTACTCAGCCATCAGAAAGGATGAATACCCAAATTTTATATCAACCTGGATGGGACTGGAGGAGATTATGCTAAGTGAAATAAGTTAAGCAGAGAAAGTCAATTATCGTATGGTTTCACTTATTTGTGGAACATAAGGAATAGTGGAGGACATTACGAGAAGGAAGGGAAAAATAAAGGGGAGGGGAATCAGAGGGAGAGAGGAACCATGAGAGACTATGGACTCTGAGAACAATCTGAGGGTTTTAGAGGGGAGGGGGTGGGGGGATGGATCAGCCCGGTGATGGGTATTAAGGAGGGCACATACTGCATGGAGCACTGAGTGTTATACGAAAACAATGAATCATGGCTCACTACATCAAAAGCTAATGATGTACTGTATGGTGACTAACATAACATAATAAAATAAAATTTAGAAAAAATTTAAAAAAATTAAAATTCTGAGTAGAACTGATGAACTACATATCACCCAGAAAAGGGAACTCTGTTTTTTTTTTCCTCTAAGTTCAATATAATTACATTTTTACTGATCATTCAGCTAAAAGGCTAAATGTCAACTTTTCAAAAGTGAAAAATAGCTAATTCATTCTGCACTTGAAGTTTTGGATTACTCTAAGGTATGGAAAAAAAGCCTATTAATTATTAGAATTACTACCAAAGGTGAGAGATTTGGATCCTTTCCAGTTTTATGATTTTATGAGACCATACAATCATTTGATTGATTATAGTTTCCTTAAAAATTCATAATACTCAGAGTGATTCACATTCACAGAGCATCTTTTGATTAGAGGGGCATTATTTTTCATATCATTATTACTATCCATTTTTTTAGTACTGTGTTAGCCAATGTATTAAGCTTTTTCTATAGAATCCTATCAACTGCCCTACATTTCAAAATTTTTATACAAATTTTACAGATAAGTTGAATCTCAGAGAAATTATATTAAATTCTCCAGTTACTAAACAATTAGTTAAGACTTCAACCCATTGTATATACCTGACCCCAAAGCCCATGCTTTTCTAGCTACATCTTGCCACATTAATATAATAATCCATGAGAACATTTTCAAAAAGGATAAGATAATATTTTAGAATTTCTATTTTAGACATGCTAATAAGTGTAGTAAGACTTTCTCTTAAGGATGAACTTGTTGAAAAGTTTGGGCAAACTGTATGATGCAGGGACATCATACCAAAGGGAATCAAGCTAGGGTAGAAGTCATAGGATCAGTAGACATCTATGAGCATTTACTCTTGCTCAAGGAAGTCATCTCTGAGCACTACATTCCTCCTATGCCCACATGAATGTTGATCTTTCTCATATGCCATTCTTGTGCTGACCATTTTGTTTTTCAGCTATTACTTCATTTGACTGCAGTTCACTATGTTAGAATAATATGACAAAAATAACTAGCCAATTGCCACTTACTTCACCTGTTACTTAATTGACTTTGTGGTCCTGCCCCTTGACCTTAATCCCCAATTATCAGCTGGTCTCTTTCTGCTTTTTAAGTATCACAAACCAAACCCTGAGGGCACCAAAGAGGGACATATAATGAACAAAGAAAGCTGCTTTATCAAATGGGCCCTTGAGAACAGCAATAAGGGAAAATTTAACAAAACCTGTGTGGACAAACTCTGATACTAGAATGGAATTGATGTTTCAACTGCCTGTGGGGAAAGATGAAATATGTAGTAACTGACTGACCTGACCCTTTCTCAACATCTTGACAGTGTGTAAGTTACTGAAGCGAGATAGAAGCCCAGGTAAAGAAAAGGGTAAAGACTGTTTTTGAGGTAAGACAAATGAGCACTATGAAGTCACCACCCCCACAAGAGAACAAACATTTGAAATAAAAATTAAATTAAGTTTGACTTAAAATCAGAAAGATACATTTCATCATGCCTAAATGATTGGCCAGACAATGTCACAGCTGCATTTACTTACATTTATCTTTCTCTACAGCTGAGATCCCCTAGAAAACAGACGTGGAGCCAATTCCAGCATGGTATGGGGCCTAGATGAGAGTAAGGGTCCATTAAATATTTTAGAATGAATGAACAGCCAATCTTCTGTTTTATCTCTGAATTTACTATTGAATCATAGTTAACCTTCCTTTTAGATAAATAATTTTCCAACCAAGTCTCACTCAGAATAATAAAGGATAAAGAAGAGCAGGCAAATTATCTTGGAGATAATTTATTAAGCACACAATTTATTTCAAATTTCATTAAATCTATAAAGGTCAAATGAATTTACCTTTTTTTTTTTCAAAACCACATGCATGTCTCTCTTAATAGAATAGTTTTAAAACTTATTTAGTAGATGACTTTTTTTTAAATGAGATCTTAAAAATTATTCCTAATTATATAGGAGTGATAAAAGTATCTCAGAAACTCCTCAGAGAATTTAATTCTTTGGAGGAAAATACATTATTTACAAAAGGCGTAGAATAAATCTTTAAGAGTACAAGGGTCCAGGGAACATAGTTTAAAAACTGTTTTCATATAGAAAGTTTATCTTTATTGATAGAAAACTAATGCTCTAGGAAAAATATTGCTATGGCTTCAGTTCTTCCTTTGGCCCACTTTTCCACGGGGACAGAAGTTGGACAATATTTTATGAATATCTTGGTTTGGAGAGCAGGAAACAGTTCTGGACTGTCTAAATCATCAATACCATAAATCTGTGTGTCTGTTTTTCCATAATTGTATTTGTTAGGGAAATTAATTAACCAATTATTCAGTAATAATAAACATATTCACAGATTTTTCATTATAAAAATTATCATATTTCCTAATAGTAAGTCTCCTATTAGATGGGTGTTAGAAGTTCCTCTCAAGATTTATTATTTTCCCAGGATATCAAGGAACATATAAATGAAATACTGCCCACTTCTTTTTATCACTAAGAGAAAACAATATAGCAACTCTGTATGAGACCCAATAAGAGAAAGTGCCTGCTTTCTGAAACTATTGTGTAGCTCTGTATAAATGAAATGCTCAACCTTCTCCCACTGAATCTCTTCAAAGCTACTTGTTATCCTGTTTCCTCAGGTTAAGTGTGATGAGAAACAGACCCAGGGGTTGTGAACTTTTCTGGGATGAAAGATGCCATGTGATTAAATATTCTGTGATTAATGTACATTCATTTTGCTTTTGATAGCATTCGGTGTTGATTCAAGTTTTTGAGGTAATTAAAAACCTGACTTGCTGAGTTATTGCTATGTGTAGTCTGAACTGCTATGATCTCTGGAATATTTTGTGCCCACATGATTTAAGGAGTTGGCTTGAAGTACATGACTTTAGCTCTTTTGCTGTCTCTTATTCCAAAGTTCAGCTAATAAAGAACACCCAGCGGGCGCCTGGGTGGCTTAGTTGGTTAAGCCACTGCCTTCGGCTCAGGTCATGATCCTGGAGTCCCGGGATCGAGTCCCGCATCGGGCTCCCTCCTCGGCGGGGAGTCTGCTTCTCCCTCTGACCCTCCTCCCTCTCATGTGCTCTCTGTCTCTCATTCTCTCTCTCTCAAATAAATAAATAAAATCTTTAAAAAAAAAAAAAAAAAGAACACCCAGCTTGAGCTTAAGCATTAGACTTTTCTACTCAGTGACTCTTTAGAAATCCGTAAGGTAGAACAAATGGAGACTGACAGCTGCCCAGGAGAGGAGGTAGCTAAGAGTTATCATAAGGGTCCAAAGACTTACTTGAGCCTTTACTGTATGTGTATGTCAGAGCCCATCCTTGTGTGCATGGAAGTTCCCTCACATTTGTCTATGAAACCTCCCTGTCCTCATTCCCCATTCTTGGCTTCATTTCAGAATTCATGGGTCCTATATCTGCACTGTTTTATCACATTTTAAAAATGAAAAAGTACATCTATTAGTAGGTGCTTCATTCTGCATTGTGCTATGGTTAGTTCATATGCCTTTCTTGCCACTACTGTGTAAATCCTATGAAGAAGTTAGGAGCTATCGCTTATCATTTGGTTTATAGTTTTTCACACTGCCCAAATGACAACCTCTAGCCCCAGAAAACAGAGGATGGTACCTATTTGGCCCACAGTGAAAGTTATTAAATAAATATTGAATTGTCTGTGATCATAAGGAGGTCATAAAACTTGGAGACAAGGTCAAGCATTTAGTTTTCTCCCACATATTGTTAGCTTTAAGTGCAAAAGGAGATAAGGCTTTTTTTCTAAAACACTATTTAAAAATATTAATAGCAGAAGTATTGATTTTGTCTATACACAGTCTAATTCCTCTTTATTAGTTCTGTTAAAATGTGATAATTAGGGATGCCTGGGTGGCTCAGTCGGTTAAGTGGCTGCCTTCGGCCCGGGTCATGATCCCAGGGTTCTGGGATCAAGTCCCACATCGGGCTCCTTGCTCAGCAGGAAGCCTACTTCTCCCTCTCTCTCCCTCTGTTTGTGCTCTCTCTGTCAAATAAATAAAATCTTTAAAAAAATAAAAATAAAAATAAATAAAATGTCATAAATAAAAAAATTCTTATTACTCCAGTATATACTTAGAAGTGTAACTCTTTGTAATCTCCTTATTCATTAATTCAGGTTAATATAACTATATTTTTTACAGCTTTATTGATAGATTATTGGCATACAATAAACTGCACATATTTAAAACATATTTAATTTAATAGGTTTTGACATATGTATGTACCCTTGCAACCACCATGACAACCAAGTTAATGAATGTGTTCATCATATGCAAAAAATCCCTCATATTCTTTTGTAATACCTCCCTCTCACACTCCTTATACCCCTTAAACCTAGGCAAATGATGTCCCGCATCTCATCACTCTAAATTAATTTGCATTTTAAAAAACTGACATATTTCTGAAAACCTATGTTTCTAGTTTTGTCTTTAAGTTGTTTCAGGCAGGGAGCCAAATTGGTACCCTGTTATTCCTTCTTAGTTGGATGTATAAGTATAACTTAGTTTTTAAGATCAGAAATGTATTTTTGAGTAATAATTCAATAATACATACCAAAGTTTTATTCTTCATCAATGTGTTGTAATATTAGATGTTTGTTCCAATAAATAATACAATATAAATTTCATAAAACCTGACTTTCCATCTAGCACTATATAGAGTATCATGGAAACAAATAGTGAACAACTGTAAAACATGATAACTACCCCCAATCACCTTGCAGTATCTATATGGATACATAAGAAATTATTAGCTACTGTAAAGTCATCACAAATGAGTCATTAATTTATAAATCCTAATCTATGTGTGGGTCAATAGTACAACTTGATTTTATTTTCTGCTTCCAAACTATATATCTGTGAAAGGTTAATGCCAGAATTATAGAAATTATAAATATTAAGAGATGATATAACTGTAAAGTCTATTGTTGACTTCCAAATGAAGACTAATAGCTTATGATTAGAACAGTACATCAATCAATCAATCAATCAATCAAGTGTCTTTGTAAAACTCAAGTCTGGATTTTAATTAAATCTACATTTTTTTCCTGGGGCGCCTGGGTGGCTCAGTCGGTTAAGCACCTGACTCTTGATTTCGGCTCAGGTCATGATCTCAGGCTCCTGAGATCAAGTCCCACATAGTGCTCTGCACTGGGCATGGAGCCTGCTTAAGATTCTCTCTCCCTCTCCCTTTACCCCTCCCATCCCCCATTTCCTGCTTGGATGCACTCTTTCTCTGTCTCTCCATCTGAAAAACAAAACAAAACAAAAACCACTTTTTTTCCTGAAATTTGATATACCTATTCTGGTATTCAACAGTAGATGTATGAGTGACACAACACTCCCTTTCTCCTTTGTTGTAAACTTCAAGTAATTGCTCACTTATTAACCTCAATTTTCTTTAGAATTTACTGTTATCAGGATGTTGTGAAAAAAATAATAAATATTGGGAATATAGTTTGTCCAGATGCCATGGACTTCGGAGTTTGTATCCTCTCTGGGGTCCCAAATTTCCTAAGGCTCAATGATCCCCGAACCTCTCCTCTTCCTCCTTTGATCTGGTCTGCCTGTATAAACCCCTTCCTTTCTCATCATGCTCATCGAAGAGTCACCTTCCTCAGTCTTTAGTTCTCTTTCACAGAATACCAAAACATAGTGATGTCAGTAGACTCAGTGTCTAAGATAATAATGAATTTTTTTAAGAAAAAAGTCAACGTTGGGGCGCCTGGGTGGCTCAGATGGTTGGGCGTCTGACTTCGGCTTAGGTCATGATCTCCAGGTCCTGGGATCAAGTCCCACACTGGGCTCCCTGCTCAGCGGGGAGCCTGCTTCACCCTCTCCCTCTCCCTCTGCCTCTGCCTCTCACCCTGCTTGTACTCTTCTGTCTCTCTCTCTCTCAAATAAATCAATCAATCTTAAAAAAAAAGTCAATGTTTTTTATTTTCCTTTTTACTTAGTTCAGGTCTTTCATATGCTTAATTTCACAGAACCAAAGCCTGCCAGGTTTTATTCTCTATATTCCCTCTGTCTCTTCCTCATATATATATATATATATATGTATACATATGTATATATACATATATGTATGCATATATATGTATATATATACACACACATATGTGTGTGTGTATCATTTTAATTTAAACTAACAAAATGAATTATCTTTAAACTACTGTCTACATTATGCACATGCTGCACATCTCTACACTACCAAAGAGATCCTTTCCAAAGGGACTAACTGAAACTCTGTTTTTTTTTTTTCTACACAGACTCTGGCAAATCTGAGTTCCAGGTTACCAGTAGAAATAAAAGAATTAAGATGCTGAATTATTACATGCCATGTGGAGAAAAATGTGCTTCAGTCAGAGGGAGACTACCTAGGACATATGCCTGGTGTGAACCAGTATTATTTACAAGTGCAGAACAACCTGAAAATATCATTATGGAAGGAATGTACCCCACGCCTGCTATAAGGGAGGCAGAGCCTTGATTTTCTTCTTCACCTTGAAGTCAATCAGCCCAACATCTGCTATTCCCCATCTACAGGAAGGGATTACAAATGTGATTAAAAAATGTTTTTTTTTTGGATATCTGACAGAGCAGTTCCTACTGAGAAGGCTAGGCACAGTAGAAAGAAATGTAGTTTAAGACACATCATATTAGTGGGAAATAAATGTACAAAGAAGACTCTTGAATTATTTTCAGAATCATGAACAAACTTGAAATCTGAGTTACTGTGAACTGAAAACTTTGTAGTGATGACAATTTGGGCTAACAGCTAAGAAGGCCACATGGTAATCAGATTCTCATGATTTTTCTCACCACTACTGAGTTAGTAAATGCTAGTAATCTCCCAAGAGACACTGTTCTTGGGACATTTCCAAAATAAAGAAGTTCAAGTAAGTATCTAAGATCGTGCATGCTTATTTACACACTAACCTTCAGAACCCTTTGTAGTTCATCCATTCTAAGTTATTACTACTAAATTTCACTCAGGCTGAGAAGTTCCCTAGCACTGAGTCTCACACTTTATTTTAAACCCCAGAGTATTAAATCAAATCCAGGATTTAGTGTACTTCTGGCCCCTCCATAAAAGAAGTTCTGCTAACCAAGCCCTAGCCAACTCCTGGGAAAGATATAAGTGAAAAAAATGCCAGAATTTCTGTTCACATCAATGAATAACAAACAAAGCTGTCAAAGGATCTTGGATTAAAGTCAGTATGTTTTAATATACAAAATAAAAACATAAAAAATAAGCCCACAGTATCACATCCTATCAACTGTAATATCCTAACACCCAGGTTAAACTTTTGCATTCAGGAGCTATACCCATTTCATGCTATCTTATATTTGAATCACATAATAGTAAAGAAATTAATCCAAATATTTCACAAGTACACCTAACCATTTAACCTGGATATCAACAAAATGTTAACTATTGCTAAAAGATTTCAACTCTTTCCTCCCTAAGACATTTAGGTTTTGGTACTAGCAAACTAGCAAAATAACTAGTTTTAGGCGGAATCAGACCAGAACCACTTGTAAAGGAGAAGCATTTAGTCTTGTTCTTTAATTACTGTTTTTGTTTTTTTAATCTTTTTTATTCATCTTTTCTTTGAAATATGTGAACATGGTAAGAATAGCTGTTTTAACATCTTGTCTATTTATTCTATCACCCTATCATTTCTGGAATCAGTTTTACCAACTGATTTTCCCCCTAGTTTTATTTGATGCTGGACATTGTGAATTTTGTGTCATTAGATGTTAAATTTTGTCTTTCTTTGGAAAAAAATTTTTTTTGGTAGTATGTTAAGTTACTTTTGGTCTTAGCTCGGGCTGTTGTAGCAAAATACCATAAACTTGTGACTTATCAGTAACAGAAATTTATTTCTTACAGTTCTGGAAGCTGGGAAGTCCAAGGGCAAGGTGCCAGGTGATTTGGTGTCTAGTGAGAGCTCTCTTCCTGGTTGTAGACAAGCCATCTTCTTGCTGTGTCAATTTACTTTCTATTTTTTATTTTTTTAAGGTTTTCCATGGAGCATTTTTTTTGTTTTCTTTTTTTAAGTTTTTAATTCTAGTTAACATACAGTGTTGTGTTAGTTTCAGGTGTATAATATAGTGATTCAACAATTCCATATATCACCTAATGCTCATCAGGACAAGTATGTTCCTTAATCCCCATCACCTGTCTAACCTATTTCCCCACCCCCTTCTTCTCAGGCTGTCCTCTATAATTAAGAGTCTGTTTCTTAATTTGCCTCTTTTTTCCCCTTTGCTTCTTTCTTAAATTCCATATATGAGTGAAATCATACGGTATTTATCTTTCTCTGAGTTATTTCGCTTAGCATTATATTGTCTAGCTCCATCTATATCATTGCAAAAGGCAAGATTTCATTCTTTTTTATGGCTTAATATTATTCCATTGTATATATGTACCACATCTTAATCCATTCATCAATTGATGGACACTTGAGCTGCTTTCATATCTTGGCTATTGTAAATAATGCTACTATAAACATAGGGATGGGTGCATGTACCCCTCTGAATTAGTGTTTTTGTATTCTTAAGGTAAACACCCACTAGTGAGATTGTTGGATGATAGGGTAGTTCTATTTCTAACTTTCTGAAGACCTGCCATACTGTTTTCCAGAGTGGCTGCACCAGTTTGCATTCCCACCAACCATGCATTCCCACCAACCTTTTTCTCCACATCCTGACCAATACCTGTTGTTTCGTGTTGTTGATTTTAGCCATTCTGACAGGTCTGAGGTGATATCTCACTGCATTTCCCTGATGGTAATAATTAGAGTTTTAAAAACACAATATATAAAGTATATTGTTCTCCTAGTGTTCTCTGGTATATACCTCCCACTAATTTCTTATTGTGCCATATTTGTACACCATTTATATTGTGCTTCTATTTGTATACCATTTATATTCCACTCTGTATGTGTGAGTTTTTCTTCCTGTTTGATTAAATACTGTGATAATTTCCATACTAGGTGTGAAGTAAAAATAATTTCCTATTGGACGAACATGGATATTTTTCTGCATAACTTTATCAAGTATTCCCTCCAGCTATAGATCTTGAATTCTAAGGCTTAAACATTTTGTGTCACTTTTAGTGCAGGCTGTACTTCTAATGCTTTTACATAACTTAAAGTTACTTTCCTATTGATTGGTGTGGTTTATATTTCCCAGAATGTGAAAGATTTACAAAATATTATAAAGGTGATCAGTGATTAAGAAGCTAAGCATTCCAATTTACAAAACCAAGAGATTATACTATCTCCTCCTCAACTGAAAGACAGTTGTCTTTCAACACAAATTATTTTGACCAAGTAAAATTTTTAACGTTTCTGCTCAAAAATACTCACTTTTTAAAAAATTAAGTGGTTTAGATTAAAATAAAGTATAAGATAAAAGCATGACACCATTTTTTCCTTTTATAGTTGTTATTTTACACTGCTATTTATGTCAGGTATATAAATAAACCTTTCTTTCCAAAGAAAGAATTTTTTCTTTGGAATTACAAAGGAAGAAATCACGTATTTGGTAAGTGAAATATATGGCCAAATAGTTGTGCATTAAAGTTTCTCTCTTGTCCCAGAACAGCCAAAATAAATTATTTATTGCTAATACATATTGTTAGCCAAAATAAATTCTTTATTCCTAATATAAATAGCAGAAAACAGGTATGATCATAAAACATAAAAAATAAAGGGTCAATTTGGTATTAATCCAAACAAGAAACTACAGATGATATTAAATAAAAATCTTTAGAACTGACTACTAGAGAAAGGAATTACAATCATTGAAATCTATGACACCAAGTTTCCTATCTCTAAGCAATGACACAAAATTTATTGTGTCAGTTACATAAAATATGCTTGGACAAAATGGGTTTTTTTAAAGACTTTATTTATTTATTTGACAGAGAGAGAGAGACACACAGCGAGAGAGGGAACACAAGCAGGGGGAGTGGGAGAGGGAGAAGCAGGCTTCCCGCAGAGCAGGGAGCCCGATGCGGGGCTTGATCCCAGGACCCTGGGACCATGACCTGAGCCGAAGGCAGACGCTTAACGACGGAGCCACCCAGGTGCTGCTTCTTGGACAAAATCTTAAAGAATAACTCACTATGAATAACCAAGTTTAAGGAAATACATTAAATCCAACTGAACCTGTTTCTTTCATCTGGAACCTTTATCTCCTGTAAGTCTAGTATGCAAATGACTCTAAAGCCATAACTACTGGAATTGATTATCCCCTGATGAATGTTCACGCAGTTAGTAACGATTATTGTTCATTTACAATTGTCATGAATAGATCACCTACTTCTAGGGGAAATCTCATGGATTTGGCTGCAGGCTGCACTGCTAATACACTGAATTATTCTTTTGACATAGTGACAACTTTCACTGTATGATTAACATAATAATTCCAAATAGACCCATCATGTTCCGTCCTTCGTAAGATTTCACAAATAAGGTAAACATTTCTCATTGGGACCATTCATCAATTTTAATTTCACATTTACTTGTTAAGGAGTCATCTAAAAGTCAGTTGATTACTTACCATAAATGATTATTAAATGATTCATTTGTTAATACTGTTTCAAAAAGCAACACAGTTCCCTCTATGCCAAAAAAAAAATAGATTCTATGAAAATAAAAACTCAAATAAGAAATATCCTTTGTCCTTTACAAAATAAAATTTAATAAAAATAAAATAATTCAACAGCTACATAAATTGCTACTGATAATATCATTGGCTTAGTATATTTTATTAAAGTTATTGCTCTGTTAACAGAGATCCAAGTGTTGCTTTTCAACATGTTCTATTCATTTTCACAATTTCAGCATTATTGATTGTACCTTAGGTCAGTTTCTCTTTGCTTAAATAAATTATGTTGCCTTTTCTCTTACCATTGATTATAATAGGGTCTAATATTTTAGGTTTAAAATCAGTTTTATTCTCATACATGTACTATTTGAACTTCTCATTAAAATACACGTTTTAATGCCCATTAATATTATTAATATTAAGTTGTTTTGTGGTTCTTGATAGAAACAATGGTTTATATTTGCTAGTGGGTAATTCTGATCCTTCACTTTGAGTACAGTCCAAATACATTACTATGTTAATCATGATTTCCTAAAATGCCTACAAATTCTAATATTATGAAGTAACTGGGGCTCTAGCTAAGTGCCTCAATATAATTATTCTTTGAAATATTCTTAATAAGGCTACATTGGCATCAGACACATGCACTCAGAAGCAACTTCTTTCTTGGTGTTTTAAAGGAAACCATCGCCACTTTCCATGATTATTCCTATAGACTTTTCAGCCTATATACCTGGTCATTTGAGTGGGCATTGTTCAACTTTGGCAATAGGATCTCATTTTTTCTTCTTAAAAATAGTCATCAAATTTATTCAGTAGCTAAGATTTCTTACTGAATCTGGGCTGTGATGTTATCCTTTATTTCATTAAAACATGTTTTCAGAATCCATTAGTAGAGGCTCAAAGGCAGATATTCAAAATCATAAGCACACATCTATAGTTCATATTTTCACATTGAGTACTCAACACTCAGATATACTTTATATGATATTCCCTAGGCAAGCCAAATAGCTTTATGGCAGCTACAATGTGAATATTTCCTCTGATTACATAATTGTTTAATTTTGAATCTAAGAAAGTACATCTGAATTACCTAAGTATGAAGGTTACTTAAATTTATGAGCCTATTTTATGCTAAAACCTCTGAGATCTGAAAAAAAATTATTTCAGAAACCAGAAAATTCAGTAATGGTGCAAGTGAGAGGATGAAAGTTTCGGCGGCAACAGATAAACTCTGAGCATCCACCAGTAAGTGAACTCAGTTGAGATTATCTGCTAACCACAAATTTAAATATACCATTTTTAGTTAACTTGTTTTACTCATTTATGGACAGATCTTAGTCTTCTCAGGCTGTCATAACAAAATAGACTGGGTGGCTTAAAAAACAGAAATTCATTTTATCAAATTTCTAGAGGTTGGACATTTGAGATCAGCGCCAGAATGGCTGGGTTCTGGGGAGAGAGCTCTCTCCCTGGCTTACAGATGGCCACCTTCGCCCTGTGCTCACATGGTCCTTCCTTTGTGCATATTCATGGAGAGGAGACATGCTCTCTGGTTTGTCTTCTTATAAGGACACTATTATTTTTTGAGATCTCCCTCATCACCCTCATCACCTCATGTAACCCTAGTTACCTCCTAGAGACTCGATCTCCAAATACCATATTGTGGAAGTTAGGGCTTCAACATATGAATTTCAGGGGACACAAACACTGTCCACAATGCAACATTAATGTGCTTGGAAAATGAATCATCAGGCAAAAATAGAGCTATATATATAATTGCTAGACAATTATAAAGTTTACACCAAAACATTATTTTTATTTAGGCACAGGGTTATTTTTGTCATTTTATTATCCTTTACTGCTATCATAGTGAGCCAATTTATGGATCCAGATATTAGTTCAAGATCAGAACAGTATCACAGAAAACATTTTATAAGAGGGTTAACTCACTATACAGATATCTCTAACCAGAAAACATGTTTCCATATAGTGGCAGCCAATAAAATAGATAAAATTAAACCAAAAACTGAGTCACTCTCCCAAGTAAGCAGTAAAAATTAATGCTTACAAATCACAAGAAGAGCAATGGTTTCTATTTTTCCCAAATCAAATAAAGTACTCCCTTCACAACATTTACAACACTCTGGGGCCTAAAGTTTAGGCACAGATAAAGTATTCCAAAGTAAATGGACCACAGAAGATTAAGAAGCATAATCAATAGTAAATCCCCAGGCTGTAGAGTCATACATTTTGAGTATTCCTATGTAATCCCAGAAGATTACAGTTATTAAAGATAATATTTTTATACTTGACACATTTGCTTTCCACTTAAAAGCATCCTGGGCGATTATTATTATTATTATTATTGCTAATACTATGACCACTCAGCTACTACTGTTATAAAGAACAGATCATATGTCTGTTTTGGGGTATAAAGAACTGTACACTACTCGCTCGTTTTAAGAGATTCATTGCCTTCAGCCATGACTGAATTACAATGACTGACATCTGAAATCCACTTAGGAGAGGTTTGTTACTGGGAGCTCAAACTCTTGATCTTATTTTTACAGTCACAGAACTAAACTGTCTTCTTTCTCCAGGTTCCCATAAAAGAAATATCCAGGCATAGTGATAATGTTTCTTGCTGGAGAAGTTTGTTCTTTGGGTATTCTGAGTAGTTTGTGTATAAAATATGAATCTAAATACAGCTGCTAAGATCTTCTGCCATGCTTTTTTCTAATTCTCCTGACTTCTCATCAGTCTTCTCAACACAGACTCTACATGCCAGAATCTGAAGAGCATAGCTTATGTCACATGTTAAACAGTTGTATGAAGAAATTAAGCTCTACGAAAATCTTGAAATAGTTTGACAGGGAAGCTAAGCACATGTGTTGTCAGATTTCTTTTAGTGATACCTGACTATGCCTTTATTGTCAAATTATAGTCACTGGAAAGAAAGAATACTTAATGGACCACCAATTCATATTCATAGAGACATTGGGAGAGAAAAATGCATTGTCTCTAAGTTTTATTTACTGTTTGTAATTGTCTAACAGAATTAACTCTTAACTATGTCCATTGGGAAACTGTCTTTATGGCTCCTGTTCCTTAATTTTGGCAATATTACCATTTTCTTATCAGGTATTCAGTCAGAACTGTGCTGCTTTTGGCCAATGATTACAGAAAAAGGGATACTTATAAAACAACATCAAAATCAATTGTGAAGAAGAAAGTAGAGCCAGGGAGAACATTTTCATTAAAGATAATGTACTAATCTCATTTTCCTTACAATTATCACACAATTTCAGCATAACTTTCTAGCAGTATCTATAACTTCACCTCTGATTGCTGCAATGGTTGGCGAAAATAGTTTCTAGAAATTAATTATTTAAATAGACTTTGGATAGTTATCCTTTATTCATCTTGCTTCAGAGAATAAAAAGGAGAGGAGAATAGCATCAAGTTTGCGCTCAGCCTCCAGAAGACATGGGTTCAAACCCCACCTCTGAGTCTTACTAGCTGTGCCATCTTAACAACGTGCTCATATCTTTTTTGTCTTCTCTGTGAACTTCTTCTGGTAGGTTTATAAGAATTGAGTAAGATAGGGCACGTTGGTGGCTTAGTCGGTTAAGTCACTGTCTTCGGCTCAGGTCATGATCTCAAGGTCCTGGGATCGAGTCCCACATCAGGCTCCCTGCTTAGTGGGGAGTCTGCTTCTCCCTCTCCTTCTGCCCCCCCACCCTCCGCTTGTGCTCTCTCTCTCTCTCCCAAATAAATAATCTTTAAAAAAAAAGAATTGAGTAAGATAATGTAGGCAATGCACTTAGCATAGCATTCAATAAATTATACTAGTAACATGTTACCATTATACCTACTTAATTTGTGATCATTCCAGTATATGAAACGGGTTATGAAATAACATGGATTTTCTTCTTCTAGGTCAGTGGCTTTTTAGGACTAATTGATTTTCATTATTATCTGCTTATGAGTACTTTGAGAACAGATTTTCCTAAAGAGTCAATTGAGGTTAGGGAAGTAAGGAATTATGATCAAATAACTTGATCAAAACCTATCAAAATAATTCAATCAAAAGTCTGCTTTCAATAATCATAATACCCACAGCCTATCAACCACATGATCTTGCTTAGGATCTGTACATGTATTGTTTTATGTTCAAATTCTAGTCATGAAAAAGTGTTATGTGTGTAACATTTATAGAGGTTCTTTCAGTTTTTACTTAAACTGAACTCTACCTGGTGTGTCTACCTTTTAGGATAGGAGAAATAAGGACAAAGATGGTGAGGGTCACACTGAATGGTCTTGTAACAGATCCTGCTATCTGTGACTGTGTCTATTAATTGTCTAAAAAACACTCTCTATCCTTTACTCTGATATTCAAGATTATGTTAGAAAAAACAACAGTCCTAACCCCATGTGTATTTTGTTTTTTTGTTTTGCTTTGCTTTGCCTTTCACTCATTTTCTCAGGTAGTTTTTGCTACTAAATGTGTTTTGTGAATATCTGTCTCGAGTGATTACCAATAGCTGAATTCTCAGAAAACATTATAATCACTTGCATGCCACCTACCCCACAGCCTCACTCTCTCCTCTGATCATTTGATTTACATCTTTACATTACCTGAAACAGCCATCCCTGAAAATGCCATTTCTTCATGGAACAGGCTGCCATTTCTTCTCATAGTCTGTGTTTTATAATATACATATATAATAGAATATATAATATATATAATAGAGTATAATGAATACATATAATAGAGTGACATAAAGATATACACAGACAACTCACATACCCAACTACCTAGTTTTGGCAGATCTTAACATTATTTTATTTTTTCTTCTTTCTTTCTTTTCTTGTCTGTCTTTCCATCCTTCTTTCCTTCCTTCCATTTTTAGAAATGAAACATTTCAGATACAATGAAATCTCTTGTTCTCCTATGTTCCCCTCTCAGATCTTCTTTCTTCCCTCCTGTAAGAACCACCCTGAGATGGATATTACCACATTTATCCCTATTTTTACCCTGTTACTATGCATACATCTCTTTTGCATAATTTTAAAACTCTATATAAATGATATAATCCCACAATTTACCTTTTTTGCTAAAGAGCATATTTGAGATGTATTTTAGTTACCATTATATACTAATAATTCTTCAATAAATATTTTCATGTATATTTCCCTGTGTACATGTTTGAAAGACTTCTAGGGTTCATATTCTAAAGTGGAATACTTGGATTTGAAACGTGTGCCTAGCTTGAACTATATTAGATAGTCTGAACCTATTGTACCAATTTATATTCCTAATATCAGGGTAGGGGAATTCTAGTGTCTCTGCATCTTTTTCAATATTTGATTTTGTCTTACTTTTGCACGTTTATCAATCTGATGGATGTATAATGATATCTCATTTTTACTCAAAACATGTTTTATTCCAACATGGTTCCTGCCTTCAAACACAAACAAGATTTTGTATCTTGTAGGGATCATGGTAAGCCCCTAATCCATAATATCTAATGGATACTTTTCAATCTTCCGTTCTCATTAGCATTTGAGAGAGCTGACCACTTCTAGATAGAATATTGAGTCTTCTAGAGAATATTGAGTGACTCAATATTGAGTCACTGATGTTTATTAAATGAATAACTTAATAAATGAATACATATTGCTTAGTATTTGAAGAAAGAAGCAATCCCTCAATGAAAAAGGCAAAAGAGCTGTTTTTCCTTTCTTGCAAACTCAAGTAAAAATGTATTTTGTAAGATATTAGTTGAATGCCTACAAAGTTCTGGTACATATGCTAGACATAAAAGATTTATAAAGGCTTAGCCTTTCAGTATGGAACAGAGCCTACAATAATGTATACTTAATACCTGTGTGCTTAATTATAAAATAAACTGGATTTATTTTCCTTGTAGTACCTGTTATACTGCAAAAGTTACATATATTTAAATACTTCTTTATTGTCTAACTCCTCCTGTAGAAAATGTGTGCCAAAGGGCATGGACCTTATCTTCTTCACTTTATATACCAAAGGCATATAGTACCACTTGACACCTGACTCATATTACAAAGTCAATGAATGTTTGTTGAACATATGAATAAATTGGAAAATAAGAAAATAACTTCTATAAAACATTTGGTCTAATGAAGGCGCAAATTAAATTTAAGATTTATTATTCTTTATCCAATACCTTTCAGTGATGACTAAAAAGAGCTTAAACCATGTGGAGGAGAACGGGTAATTATCAGTATCACCAAAATACAGGCATTTTTCTGAGGATGAGGGGGGACAAAAAGAATGTGGGTAAAACCCTACACCTCTTCATTTGGTTGGATAAACACAGAAACATTGTTATGTGTGTTGAATCTTCCCTGGGCTGACCTCACAGGAGTGGATCCTAATGCTGCCCAAGGGCATTTGTAGACGGGTTTCCAACCTCCAACCCACAGTTGGCATGATTTCCGAGTCATCTGCAAAAAGCCTTCTTGTCACACAAAACACTCTTCTATGTGCCTAAAATGTAGCAATTAAACATCACTGCTTTGACTTAAACCAAATTAGGTCTCTGGTTCCATTGAAGTACAAAATGTTATAGAAAATATAACCTTTTACGTCTTATCCTTTCAAATACAAGACATACTCCCTCCTTACATACACACAACTCTCACAAGTGCTCAACAAATGTCTATGCCCTTAATAACGTATGACATCCCAGGATGCTGTTCAAAAAGGATTTCTGGGTAAGAGGGAAAGTATAAAATCTTTAGGTTCCAAAACTGGCAAAGATGTATGAACTGGTGGGGGTGGCGACAAAAAGAAGTTCAACGTGCCAGATACTTTGATAATCAGCCTTGCCTACTTTGGAATGATCCAGAATGCTTTTATAGTAATAAATCTCAAGTTCCTGGTTTAATATTTAATGTATCAGTTTCACCAGGTGGAAAAAATGCTTCCAAAGAAATAACTGTAATATTAGAAAACACACTGAAACTAGGATTTTGTTTATTTTGTGAAAAATCATAAAAACCTGTCAATCAAAGCTACTTCCCAGAATCAGGGCTCTGGTCACTCTGACTCCACAAAATCCTCCTTCATTCAAAAGCCCCAGAGACATCCACTTTGGAGCTTCCAGAACAATCAAAAGGAATCCAGACAAGCTTGGCTTTAACAATAACAGACCACCTAAAATCCACAGACATGACAGTAATTCATTTCCAGGACAAACCACCTTTATTCCTGACATGGAGAGCCATCCTCCACAGTCTCAGGGACAGGACTAGAACCTTGTGCACACTAAGTGGCCATTTATTACTGGACAGTCCATGCCAAAAGATGAGTTATGATTATGCTGCCAAGTCCACTTCCAGTCTTGAGTCACCAAAAAAACCCCACAAAATGTAAAAGCCTTCAAACAAACTTAACAAAACAGAGTTGAGATTTAAGGGGAGAAATGTTTTTTTAAAAGTTTATGGGAAAAAGTCGACAAGAAATGAGTTCGTTAACTCTCTGCAACTGTCACACATTCTCTAGACACATCTATTCACCTAAAAATGTATCATGATGTAAAGATTTACTGAATGAGTATCTTTCTTGAAAATTCGAAATTCTTTCCGTAAGAGAGGTATTGATCTTTAATACTTGATCCTGCCTGTCTCCTAGAGATATTTAGCTTGTTAAATTAGAAACCTGAATATCACTACAAGCACATCAAAAGAAAGGCTTTATACAAGTGTGAGGCATGAAAGCCACTATCTTTAAGTGAAATGTTATCCCCTGCATTGCACTGCGTGAGAGACTGCAAACATCATTTTCTGAAAACTTTAACATCTCACAGAGCACTCATCAGTATAAAGGATGAATGTGCAGGATCTATCTCTCAGCTAAAAACGTGACATGCAGATAGTCATAGAAAAAGAACTCGGAAAAAAAAAAGAAATATTTGATGGATCATAAAGTTTTTGTTTGTTTCTGATTGCTTATTTGTTTGTTTTTTTTAGCTGGCTGAAGAGAAGGATTTGATTTAAAAGTGAGCACGACAGGTGCACAAGTAATTTCCCCATGTGTGAGATATCAGAAAGAGGCCAGCAAATTCTACTTCCAGAAAAGGCAAAGATAATAAAAGTTGCTGACTGTTCCACCATCAGTACAAACTAGCCTAAAAGAAAATGTTCAGACTTCCGGACCAGTTAATAACTGCAGATGCATTCCTCAGGTTTGGGGAAAAGTCATTCATATTTTAAGATATGGATCGTTTTGGAGAAATTTCAGATATAGGAATGGAAATGACAGGATCCCATTTTGATTTAAAATGTTAAAAACATTTTACCTTTGAGAACAGTTTTGTTTTCTTTTTTAAGATTTTTTATTTATTGGGGCACCTGGGTGGCTCAGTTGGTTAAGCGACTGCCTTCGGATCAGGTCATGATCCTGGAGTCCCAGGATCGAGTCCCGCATCGGGCTCCCTGCTCGGCAGGGAGTCTGCTTCTCCCTCTGACCCTCCTCCCTCTCATGCTCTCTGTCTCTCATTCTCTCTGTCTCAAATAAATAAATAAAATTTAAAAAAAATTTAAAAAAAAAAGATTTATTTATTTATTTGACAGAGAGAGAGAGAGAGAGACAGCACGAGAGGGAACACAAGCATGGGGAGTGGGAGAGGGAGAAGCAGGCTTCCTGCGGAGCAGGGAGCCCGATGCAGGGCTCGATCCCAGGACTCTGGGATCATGACCTGAGCCAAAGGCAGACGCTTAACAACTGAGCCACCCAGGTGTCCCTGAGAACAGTTTTTGATATAGCCAAATAAGAAGCTGAAAAAGCACTGGACACACTGGCTGAACAGAAGCGTGAATGCACCTGTTCTATGTTGGGGGGATGGGCACAGCTGGGGACACAGGGGCATGCAGAAGATGATGAAGAGTGCCAGGGAGGTGGGAATTTAGATACAAGCTTCATGTACTTCCCCAATTTACAAGAAGCTTTTTAACCTGATAACAAAGGGAAATAAAACATTTAACATGCCTGTAATGTAATAATTTTAGTTCTGTAATAAAATGAGAGATTTTATATTTACTTTACTCTAGTAAAACAGGAAAATAACAATTTGGAAAAATATTTTGATAAGAGAGGCCCTCGGGGGAGGAAGGGAATGGATGAAAACAACAAATGGTTCTAGAACTAGTTTCCTTTTTAAGGAAATAAAAATATAAGGCATTAAATTAAATTTGAATTTCAAAAAAATATGTGTTAACATGATTACGTCCCATGCAATACTTTGGACATACTTTAGCCAAAAAATTACTTGTTGTTTATTTGAAATTCAAACTTGACTCAGCAACCTGTATTTATCTGGCAACCTACCTGGATTAGAATTTGAGTAGGAGAAAGCAGAGATGAGTGCTGGTGAGGAAAAAAGAAAGAAAACAGACAAAATGGTAGTCAGCCATATCAACCAAGATGGAAGCGAAGAGGGACAGTGAAATCTACTGTTAAGTTTTAAACTAAATGCCGTATGGCACCACGATGTATCCCTTCTCAATTAGAGTCCCATACTCCACTGAAGAGCCACTACATAAAGCTTATGTAAGAGTTGGATGGGCTAAAGGGTTAACATAATGGAAGTTATAGGGGAAAAAAGAAAAAAAATGCAAAGACTAGATTAAGGTGATAATTTAAAAAATCATGTGTGGTCTTGAGCTCAGCATGGCTAAAATTGGAGGTGCAAACATCACCAGAACCTTATTTCTCTAGTTCTTCAGAACTTGCTCCATTCTCAAGGTGGCAAAATGGCTGGGGCATCTCCTATGTTCCATTTGTCATGTTTAAATTGAGCAGAGAAGCTTATCTATTCCCCTGAAACAGCTCTAGAGAAGTTTCAATGAATTGCTTTGGTTTTATTTGAATTGCATTCTTATTATCCCAAATTAGACAGTATGTACAGGGACAAAATGTTCTGACAAGCCAGACCTGAGCTGAATACCCATACCTGGAGCCCAAGATAGAGTCATCTCACAGTGAAACAACTGAGAAAAGATAATGAATTCTGAGACGAAAACTGGCTATTATTCCAAAAGAAGGGTTATCAATGCTTCATGACCAAAAACAAACATGCAAGCAAGCAAACAAACAGCAATTATCCACTATAAGGTTTAAACAGTCTATTTGATTTAGATTTTAAGAGCAGGGCAGTAGTGATTGACATCTGGGTTATGCAAATTTTTCTCCACCTTCTTCATTGTAAGAGTCTGAACTTTAACAACTTAACTTAAAATCACTTTTATCTTGCTATAAAACCTGTTGCATATAAGTGCTTAATAAAAGCAGAATAAATAAATGAACAAATAAATGAAAGCAAATGCTATGTTCTAGACATGCAGATTTTAAAAGTTGCTATACAAAGTATTAAAAGACCTGAATCAACAGAACAAACTTTAAGCCTTAAACAGATTTTCTGTTTAAGTTCATCATATATGTGAGATGGCATACAAATCAGCAGGGAAAAATGTGAACCTCAAAACGTGTATCTCTAGAAAAATTTGAGTTGGTAGACCACTGCGCCACTTAATTGTTGAAGTGACTTTAAACTAGTTACTCATCGGGGTGCCTGGGTGGCTCAGTCGTTAAGCCTCTGCCTCAGATCGTGATCCCGGGGTCCTGGGATCGAGCCCCGCATCGGGCTCCCTGCTCCGCGGGAGGCCTGCTTCTCCCTCTCCCACTCCCTCTGCTTGTGTTCCCTCTCTCTCACTGTCTCTCTCTCTTGTCAAAAAAAAAAAAAAAAAAAAAAAAAACTCAATCAATCCATCAATCAATAAATAAATAAACTAGTTATATGAGGAAAGTTACCTGACAGGATTGTCATGATGAGTAAATAAGCTATGTATATGCAAATGCTGACCAGTTTATAATCTCTATGTGCATTGGGAACACCAGGGCAGATCTGGGAACTAGCCCAATACCAAGCATAGTGGAGACACTTGATAAATGTTTCCTTAACAGAAATCTGAGTACAGAACATTAAAGAAAGTTGTTCTGCAGAGAGAGTGTGTGTGTGTGTGTGTGTGTGTGTGCACGCGTAAGAGGGACAGTGGAGTGGGGAGAATTATAGAGGGGCATAATATAAGATAGTAAAAATTTATTGTCCTTTCATATTCAAACATTTTTCGAACTCCATTCTGATTCTATAAATAAGCATATGTCAGATACGTCAAGAATACATCAAATTTTACTGTGTATTTAAGATTTCTATTTTTTTTCACCATTTGCTCTTTTTTTTTTTTTGTATTTAAAGATTCATTTATTCAATCCTTTTTTGGAGAACCAGCAATTGAAATATATTTTCCTTGTGCTGCAGTTTTCTATTATGAATATGTAATAAGACTGACAAAGAAATGAGAAACTAAAATTGTAGCTTTCTCTTCCCACCCCCATTCCTTTCTCTCATCCTTTAAGGAAGATCTATAAGAATTTTGTGTCTCTGTTATAAATTCCACAAAGAAAAAAGTTACCTATCTTTACAATATTTGGTAACATAAACGGGAATTTTTTTAATGGCCAGAAAACTTTGTTAAGTCTAATTTAATATGACTATATTTCTACAGGTTTTATTTAATTGTTAAACTTTCTGTGTCAAATAATACTCATACCATCTATAATAAGTCCCACATGATTACATAAAACCATGTTATACAGCCCACTGAAATTCCAAGTATATCAACTTATTTATATTTATAAAAAGTTCTCAGATCTGTGAATTGGGCTTATTGATGATCAATAATGAGAACAGAAGTTTAAAATCAAAGGCATGTTCTTATTGATAAGACTGTAGGAAAAAACTGCTAATATTAGAATGACTGGCATTCGGATGGTTTACCATTAACCTGTTAGTTTTTACTATATGCCTGTCAGTGAACTTGCTGCTAGCTAGATAATATAAATAATAATATTAAAATCATATCACATATCTAGTTGCTGACTCCTAAATGCTGATAATCTCTTTGAGGCATTTGGTATGTGTGGGGTTTTTGTTAAATACTTTAAAATAAAATCTGCATTTAATTGATTAAAAAAAGTAATTTACGCTTATAAAACAGATCAGAAATGTAGAAAGCTTGTACAAACAACTGAAAATTACCAACAAATCTACCACATGGACAACCCTTAATAGTTTAGAATATATTCTTCTAAACCATTTTCTCCATACAAACAAATACATATCCCCAAACATGCATCCTGTGTGCGGGAAGGGTGGCTGTAGGGTGGGGGGGTTGGAGGGTAGGGAGGTATTAGAAAAGGCTGTCCTACAGAGTTGATATTTGAGAGGCTGAGAGAGAGGACATGTGTGATCAGCACACATAGAACAATGTGGAACATGATGTGAGAGGCAGGAGAATTCAAGAAAATGAATTCTGCCAATAACAAGAGCGAGCTTGGAAGTTCATTGTTCCACAGAACCTCCAGATAAGATCCTAGCTTGATTCTGGCCTTGTGAGACACTGAGGAGAGGACCCAGTTGAGTCTACGGAACTCTGAGATAACAAAATAAATAAATGTTTGTCACCAAACATCTGGTAATTACTTACACAGCAACAGCAAACTAAACAAATGGGAAGTTATTAAGCAAAGAAGTGTCAGAATTGGTCTGCATTTTAAAATGTTCCCTCGGGGCGCCTGGGTGGCTCAGTCAGTGAGGTGTCTGCCTTCAGCTCGGGTCGTGATCTCGAGGTCCTGGGATTGAGCCCCGTGTCAGGCTCCCTGCTCAGCGGGGAGTCTGCTTCTCCTTCTCCTTCTGCATCTCCCCCACCTCATGCTCTCTCATGCTCTCTCAAATAAATAAGTAAAATCTTCAAAAAAATAAAATAAAATAAAATAAAATAAAATGTTCCCTCTTTGGGAAAAAGAAGAGAAGAGGGGAAGGGAAGGGAGGAGAAGGGAGAAAGGAAAAAAGGGAGAGAAAGAAAGAAATCCTGAGTTTATGCAGGAAAAAAAAAAAAAAAACAGAAAGACTAATTGGGAAGCCTTTGCAGTAATCTAGGACAAAGAAGAGAGGAGATTAAATAAAGGATAAAGGATGTAGTGATGGAAATTAAAATAAAAATGTCCATGAGGAATGTGCTACTTCATTTACTCATTCAAATGAGGATGTTTCAGGAAGTGTACTAGCAAGCAGGGATATAAAGGATTGTGCTGAAAATCTTCCATCCTTTTTTCCAGATCCAATCTCTACCCTCTCTCCCCCTTCCCTGTCTTTCTGGACACAAATCTGTGGGGAGTCCAGGTAAGGATTTTTCTGGCCTCTGGTTCTGACTTGGATTTAACCAAAGGGGAGCACTGGTAAGAGACAAGGAGGAGAGAAGAAAGTGAAGTCAGAGTACTTATTTTCATTTCCTCCCAGTGGAACACTGTGACCTGGCTACATCACTTAACTAAAAGTCATAACTCCTATTGGGTGGCCCAACCCCTTCTCTCCTTCTGGGTCTGGCACCTGCTCCTTCCTATTTCCCCCTTCAGACCTAACAATGGGTACTAGGTCTGGAAAAGTGCACCATCCCAGTGTATGACCACTTCATTTTAAACAGTGTCTTTGCAAAAACTAAATCCATGGACATGAGCTTTTACAAGAAATAAAAGTATATAAAGAGACAAAGACCTACTCTTGGAAAATGTCAACATTTTTTATATTAAAAATATAATGCAGTTTATATTTATTGAGACAGGCACTGTATACACTGTTATGTATTTTCTCAGTGGAGAAACTGAGGCTACAGGAGGGAAAGAGTGTTTGCCCCAATGTCATACCTCTAGAAAGTAGCAGAGCAGACAGTCTTGTTCCAAAGTCCTCTCACTTGGATAGGTAATCCTGAAAATGAGACAGAAGAAGTAGCCAAAGTGGAAACTGGAATACCACAAAAGTACAGTAAGAATTTCAAGAATATAAATGGTGGGGCGCCTGCATAGCTCAGTCAATTAAGTGTCTTACTCTTGATTTCACCCCACGTCGTGATCTCAGGGTCCTGAGATTGAGCCTCATTGGGCTCCATGCTAGGTGAGGGGCCTGCTTAATGTTCTCTCTCTCCCTCTGCCTCTGGTCCTCCCTCCCCCCCCCCAACCCTGCACACATGCATGTGCTTTCTCTCTCTCTACAAAAAAAAAAAAGAGAAAAGAAAAAGAATGTAAATGACAACAGTGTCAATCACTTCTGAACTTCTGAGTAATCAAATATGAGCACGTGTGATATTCTTTGGATTTAGTTAAATGGAGATTATTTTGTTTCCTTTTTTGTTCTTTGGCATTATAAACAATGCTGCAACAAATTTCTTACACGTATACATGACACTCTTGTCTTTTCCTAGAAGTGAAAGAGCTGGATGAGCATGCCTATTTTAAAATTAATAAATAATTCCAGTTTGCTCTCCATAAAAGATAGACATTTATACTCCTGTCAATAACATAGTACGAGAGTCTACGTTCCATTAAAACTTTTCAACAAGGCTATCAGTCTGTCTGATGTTTGTCAGCCTAAGAAAATTAATATTATTTTAATTTTGCTTATATGCATTTGATTACTAGGGAGGGAGAAATTCTATGCACATAACCATTGAACATGAATCTGATGAAAATCACAAGAGAAACTCCGTACAAGATGCCTTCTTAATGTCTGATAAAGCCTACGTCCATTATGTCCATTATCATATTTTCTTTTTGGGTAATATTAGCTAAAATTAACTCATGAAAAATATGCTTCTATACTTCATTTACCTTGATGCATTTTATTGCCGTACAGCAACTTTGAGCATCTGACATTTCTCATGTAGCCAAATACACATTTATTGAGCAAGGCGGCTGCTGAGGCTGCTGCTAGTGATGATGACAGTGGGGACAACAGTGACAATGGCACATATATGCCTTATGAACCCTCTTTTATGTTTGGGTGTTTTCTCATATTATTAAAAAAATTTTTGCATGAAATTGCAGTTAGGAATTAAATTCTCATTTATATTTCAGTATATTTTTCTATGATAAGAGTGCAAAAGTGAACAGGAATGAACACAGAGTCTAAAACAGGAAACAGGATGAAATGTGACCTCTGCTCACTTATGGGAGGTGTGAGTATCTGTGTTTGTGTGAATATCTCTTTGCTATCCTCTTTCTCTAGTTCTGCCTACTGTTCTACAGCTCCATCTAAGGTACTGTTTTTATTTACACCCTTAATTTGTTAGTATAGTTTAAGCAATACATCTCCTAAATAACAATCTCCCACTACTATCGCCATTACTTCCTTTCTCCAACCAAAACATTTCTCTGGCATCTGATGACTTATTCTTACTAGATCTGCTATGTGCATATCCTTTATCACCAGAAATACCGTGAAGAAGAGACAATATAGATTTGTGGTATTGGTGGCCCATGTGTACAAGGAGGATTGGAAAGTTGGGCTCTAAAATAATGAAGCAAGTTGTGTTGCACATTTGGGTGACAACACGTATTCTCCTTCAGAAGGAAACAATGTAAAGTGCAGTAAATTAACTTCTCCAGGAACAGAATGTTTTTAATGGCTACCAAGTCACGTGGTAGGTAGCAAAAGGAGTTTTGTAGCAAGATTGGCATTAATAATTAGAAAAATGATGAAGCGCCTGGGTGGCTCAGTTGGTTAAGTGACTGCCTTCGGCTCAGGTCATGATCCCAGGGTCCCGGGATCGGGTCCCACATCGGGCTCTCCGCTCGGCGGGAAGCCTGCTTCTCCCTCTCCCACTCCCCCTGCTTGTGCTCCCTCTCTCACTGTCGCTCTCTCTCTCTTTCTCTCTCTCTCTCGCTCTCTGTGTCAATTAATTAAATATATAAAATCTTTAAAAAAATAATTAGAAAAATGAAATAAAAATTTAACAAAATAGGTAGGTGATGACAAAATAATGAAAAGAACAAATAGATATTAAACATATCAACCTAAATTGGAACAAATTGCTTAGAAATATCAAATTTTAGTGTTTTCACTTTGGAAAACAATTATGCATCATATGAATATTTTCCTAATAAAACTCACTCAAAATAATAATTTTAATTGAAAAACTCTCACCACTTAATCACATCATATTATTCATTCAAAAAAGTTCATTTTCCTCCTATAATATCTAACACGATAATATTCATGCAGAAGAGGGAGGCTCAAAGATAATACAATGGCCCTCCTGTAACAAAACTTAAACATTATCTGGGGGCGTGCAAATGCTGATGGGTAATACAGGGCAAGATATAAGTGGCAAAAAACTCTGTTAGAAGGGGCTTTTATATGTAAATGTTGCTAGGTTTCCTGTCTTATAAATTTGGCCTCACTGTTCTGTGGCTTTGTATTTCATGAGGTGGCTCTATCATAAATTGTGTACATTAGAATCTGTATAGCCAGACACTTTTATTTGCAAGTGACAAAAAAATTCACTTCAACCAGTTGAAGCCAAATGGAAACTTACTGGATCTGTCCAGACAACAGTTCTTGTGAGGTATGGCTTCATACAGAGATTCACACAGTATCTTTAAAACACGATCTCTTTACGTTTCACTACATTCTCCACCCAAGATTGGCTTCACATTGACCAAGCTCTGTCATGGAACAAATCCAAGCAGTAAGTCTGTTACTTTTATCTATCAATTGAGCAACTCCAGAAAAGTCGAACATTTATTTTGAAATAGTTCCCAGAAAAACTCCAGAGCTGGCTTTCATTGGTTTGGCTTCCATCATATGCAACATCCCCAAATTCTGCAGTGTGATTGGGAGGGTCTGGTGCTCTGATTGGGCAGTCGGGGTTCTATGCCCCAGTGGCTGACCCCATCCTAATCAAATGCACTTGGACTAGAAGAGAGCTACTAAAAAGCTTGCATCCTGAAATATCTCAAGAATGAGTACACTGGAGCTATTTCTATCTGATCCATAAATAAGGAATGCTGAAAGTGCTGAACATTCTTTCACAAAACCAGCAGTATTTTCATTTTCTTCTTTTGAAGCACAAGTGGCTCATTAGCTTCAGAAAAACACATTAGTATTTAGCTGTAATTTAATATGAACCTTTTATGGTCAACCATTATTAAAGCCAAAGCGATTATAGTGAAACACTAATCGTCTCCAAATGTCCTCCACCTCAGGGGTAGATACAAGTAAGAGAAGGAGGTGCTCACAATTAGCTAAAGAAAGATAGTGTGTGTGGCACTTACTCTGAGTTAGGATGCTCATTTGGAAAAGCGGTGAATAAGACTGGATATTATTATAATATACAGAGCCAATGGAGACGACGTAATGAATATGTGGTATAATAGAACCATAAAAGCACAGCCTGGCAAAAAGCTAATATAAAGGTAACCCAAAGATTCACAAGAATGACCAGAGACCAGAGCATGCGAATGGGTACATTAGAAGGCATATCCCTAATTGTATTCCTTAGAACCACAGTTCCACAGGGTGTGGAGAGTCCCTCGATGAAAAAGGCAAAAAAGGATTCACTGGCAAAATAAGGTTTAAAAAATCTGAGTGAAATGAAGTTAAAAAGGTTTCTTTACTCCACGGTATCTCTAACTAGGTCCTAATAAGCATTTGTTCCTAACTTCTTGGCTGCTGGAACAAAGACCCAAGGAACAGCTCCTGTTGACATTGGTTGGGCTGAGGTCAGGAAGAAGTAGGTATTGGGATTACGTGAGGTCAGCTCACACTAAAGGTAAGCTAGATGTTACATATTAGGTGCATTTTACTTCTGACAGATCAGGCCATGGGCAGTCAGAACAGTGGACTGGATACGTACATAAACCAGGCTTTGACTTAACAAGCCACAGAGAGGTTTGGGTAAGGCACAGATAGATTCTGAATACTCTCTGAGGACACTCTTTCACGTCATTCTGAATGACTTCCTCGATCTGCCTTTTCTCTAGTCCTTTGTCATGGCCCAATTCATTTTAAGAAGGTGTAATCCTTTTTACCAAGGTAATAACAGAGTTAATAACTTACACTTACAGAGTACTGACTACAGGTACCATTCTAAACTTTCAATGTATTAACTTATTTGATTGTCAAACCACTCTATAAAAGAAGTAGTTTTATTAGTGTGTAATGGAGGAAAATGAACAGCAGGTAAATTAACTAAATTGCATGAGAGATGCAAGCGGACATTAAAAGCTGTCAGCCTAGCTCCAAAGTGCATAGCCAACCATGCTGCCTTCTTGTCTCCGTAACATCAGTTTCCAATATCTGCTTTACGTTAAAAATCAACAATAAAGACTTTGGACGAGTAGTAGGAAGTCACCATCTTCATACCCCTCAAAGAGCTAAGAGGCTTGTCTTTCTTAAAACCCACTGCCTGGGGCGCCTGGGTGGCTCAGTTGGTTGAGCGACTGCCTTAGGCTCAGGTCATGATCCTGGAGTCCCTGGATCGAGTCCCGCATCGGGCTCCCTGCTCGGCAGGGAGCCTGCTTCTCCCTCTGACCCTCCCCCCTCTCATGTGCTCTCTCTCTCTCATTCTCTCTGTCTCAAATAAATAAATAAAATCTTAAAAAAAAAAAAAAAACCACTGCCTGGAAGTCAGGAAGAGGCTTGTGTCCAAGGACAGAGATTAAGACATTATTTAACTATATGAAACTCACAATTTCCTCAGGAAAACATATGGCCTCTTCAGCCACAGATTTCTGCTCCTACTCCAAATTTTACAAGTTATATATATTTTATTCTCTATATCCCCCCCTTTCCCATTCTAAAGCATTAAAAATGTCCCTTATAATATTTTGCTTCTAAAACTTTAGCACTTTGCAAGCAGAAAACACTTTCAACTGCCCTTACCCCTTATTTCTAAACGTATACCTACTGCCAAGATTAGGCAACCAAATTGTTCAGGAGGAAGGAGGCAGGGAGGTTGTCTCTTAAAGATCTAGGGGAGGAGAAAGAGACCTGCTCACACATGAGGTGGTTGGCACTTTGCTCAACTTAGCTCTTCACTGTGCTGTGGTGTGGGGCTCAGAGGGCAACAGCTGTAGAGCAGAAGTGAGGAGAACGAAGCGAGGCATGAGGCTCTCAGCTTCCGCAGGGCTTGTTCTGTTCCCAGCATGGCCCAAAAGCAGTCACCAAACTTCAAGGGAGTTCATGCGAATGTCTTAGTGATAACCATCCAAGACTGTGGCTATCTTCCCGAACGCTTTACTCTTGTTAAGTTTTGGGGATGTTTCCATAACCCTACAGGAGTTAGAGAGGAGGTCAGTAGCAATGGAAAACTGGTTATTTCTACCAGTCTAGCACATTAGTTCTCAACTGAATGTGATTTTCCTTCCCAGGGCACATTTGGCAATGTCTACAGACATTTTTGATTGTAGCAACTGGGGGTGGGCTGTTGCTACAGGCATCCAGTGGGCAGCAACTGTCAACCTTACAAATTATTATTTTTTTTTATGTTTTTTATTGTTATGTTAATCCCCATACATTACATCATTAGTTTTAGATGTAGTGTTCCACGATTCATTGTTTGTGCATAACACCCAGTGCCCCATGCAGAATGTGCCCTCCTCAATACCCATCACCAGGCTAACCCATCCTCCCACCCCCCTCCCCTCTACAACCCTCAGTTTGTTTTCCAGAGTCCATCATCTCTCATGGTTCGTCTCCCCCTCCGATTCTCCCCCTTCATTCGTTCCCTCCTGCTATCTTCTTCTTCTTCTTCTTTTCTTAACATATATTGCATTATTTGTTTCAGAGGTACAGATCTGAGATTCAACAGTCTTGCACAATTCACAGCGCTTACCAGAGCACATACCCTCCCCAGTGTCTATCACCCAGTCACCCCATCCCTGCCACACCACCCCCCACTCCAGCAACCCTCAGTTTGTTTCCTGAGATTAAGAATTCCTCATATCAGTGAGGTCATATGATACATGTCTTTCTCTGTTTGACTTATTTCGCTCAGCATAATACCCTCCAGTTCCATCCACGTCGTTGCAAATGGCAAGATCTCATTCCTTTTGATGGCTGCATAATATTCCATTGTATATATATACCACTTCTTCTTTATCCATTCATCTGTCGATGGACATCTTGGCTCTTTCCACAGTTGGGCTCAATGGCTAAAATTAACAAGTCAGGAAATGACAGATGTTGGCGGGGATGCAGAGAAAGGGGAACGCTCCTCACTGTTGGTGGGAATGCAAGCTGGTGCAGCCACTCTGGAAAACAGTATGGAGGTTCCTCAAAAAGTTGAAAATAGAGCTACCATATGATCCAGCAATTGCACTACTGGGTATTTACCCCAAAGATACAAAAGTAGGGATCCGAAAGGGTACGTGCACCCAGATGTTTATAGCAGCAATGTCCACAATAGCCAACCTTACAAATTAAATAGCTGTTTTACTAGCAAAATGAGCTTATTTGGGAATAGTGAAGGAACCGTAATTCGAGACAAGCAAACTAAAGCAAAAACCACAGGCAAGTCTGATGTGACGATGGCAAGGTCAGCTTCTAGTAGATTTTAGGAGGAAATTGGGGACAGTTGTTTTGAATAAAAGTTCACTGGAGAAGAACCAGTTTGAAGTTGTGAAAGCTTCTCACCGGCTGCAAGCTATTGTGAGCTATTGTTGCTGGAGCAGGGAGAGATCTTCCTTTTTTTTCTTAAAAGCAGGAGATAAAATTCCTAGGAAAAAAATGTCCCCCTTTGTCAAGACAATTATTATCTTCCTGCTGGATATGCAGGCTGCAAGGAGAGGTACATGCACAAGAGCTTCCCATTTAGGGCCTCCCAACTTGATTTCAAGTGAGGTTTTCTATACTCATTTTGACAAGACCAAGGATGCTGTGAAGTATCCTACAGTGCCCAGGACAGCCACCACCACCACAACAACAAACGACTGGCTCAAATTGCCAACAGTGTTGAGGCTGAGAAGTCCTGACGCACGAGCAGCAAAGGGTTCTAAGGTTGACTTAGTTTAATTTCAAGGGAGGGGAGAAAGTAGGATACACATCTCATTTTTTTTCCACACTCAAGACTATGGATGATGTAGAGCTGAAGTACCTTACACTCTCTTTATTTGCTTATAAAATGAATCCATGATATATAGTGTTAGGAGCAATAAGGAAAATTATACAATCAGTTAAACACTTGATTTTATTCACTTTGTATCAACCTTGACCCGGCCATCTAGACTGTTGTCAGCAGGGCAGAACAGACTGGGCATCATAGCCTTGATTTAGGCAGTCTGATGCCATAATCCCCCAGGAGCTCACCATAATGCAGCCAACCACAACCAGGTAGCTCAAGTGCTTACCTGTGGACAAGCCCAGATACTGCCAGCCAATCATCAACATCCGGAGAGACTTTGTTCAAAGGAACAGGGACAGTTCAAAGTCTTTCTTTCCCTCCACCTCATTCTCTAGAGCCTTTTAACTCTCTTCTACTTTAGGTGAGGGGCACAGCGGTAAAATTTCCCATTCATCATTCCATGGTGAGCTGAGCCTCTTGGGTTTTTTTCTATAACAAAAGTGTATCAGTATTTCCTGTAAATCCAAAAATGTGTCACAGAATTAATAGAGGTGTCAAGGAGAAAAAGAGTTGACAGGAAAGATTTTAGGATAAAATATTGAATCCATTTTGAAGGACATTTACGTTCTACCCTTTATCCTGTTAAAAAGGGAGAACAAGGGAAGAGATTTTAGGAAACACAGAACTAAGCTAAGCACCAGGAATCTGAGATAGCACAGAGCTAAAATATTACACTGATGATAATTATATGAATAAATATAAAATTATGATTTATTGCTCTGGAGAGACCCTTGGGTAAGAAATTAAGTGAGATTTGATAGCACTACTTAAATTTAACATCCTGAGATGATTTTTGAGGGTTTGATAGAATTACTTTTTAAAATACTAAATCTATGGGAATTCATATTGTTAAAGTATCTTAAAACTAATGTTTCATATTCGATATATGAATGGAAGCATTGTGGATAAGGGCTGATATTGTGGGTCCTCAGAGCCACAATTTGCTCTTCCAATATAAACTATAATATTGTCAAAATGCATATGATTCAGGGAAATATTAAGCTGTATCTACAACAAATGTCCACAGGCAAGGTAAAGGGGAGTTTAATCCATGCAATTTAAACATGCAACCATTTTGACACACTTAGATGAACTAAACTCATTTTATACTTAGATATTTGTAATCATACAATGCAATTTTTATGACTGCAAAACATTAATTATAGATCAACATCTCAGTTGACCCTACATTTTCAAAATAAAAAGACCCAAGGTTGAGGTATATGGAAGACAAGTGTTTGGGCAAATATCAATCAATCATTCTGCAGGGAGTAGCTATAGATGTTCCCTGCCATCTATTAAACTATTTAAATCCCAAGAAGTTAGGTGCAATTCCATCAACCATATCATGGTGAAGCACTGCCCCTCTCTTCATAATGTGACAGTAGTATGCTAAACATTCTTCTCTCTCAACAACAGTAACTGGTTAATGTCTTTTGGATTTAGGTTCCCAAACTACCTAGGCAGTATAAAATCTTTAGCCATTTCTCACCATTTACTTATATAAAAACAAACAATGAACAGACACAAAATGAAACCAGACAAACACACCAATCTCTGGGCACCATTGTGGTTGGTTGCTCAAAACCTGGCATGGAAAGTGAGAACTTCTTTTACAGTATAGTTATTGTAATTTTGTTCCATGTCTCTTCTGTCCGGAATGAAAGCTTGCCTCAGGTGCACTGTTGACTTAATTCAGCCCTATATCCCTATGGCCTGATACCTAACAGGAGCACAGAAAGTGTTGGCTTGAATGAAAGAATGATATTTCTTATTTTTATGTAGTTTTAGCTTATATGCAAAAGGCCTTTCTCAGTCCATCCAGGAGGCCATAATAACAAAAGAATGATGAAGCAATCTGCCTCATCCCTTGCCCTTGGAAATTTCCCTGACAAAAACCACCATTTCTGGGAAATAATACAATGATGACAGAAGAGAAACAGGCAATCTGAACCGTACGCCAAAGGGAAGGGCAAGGTCTTTAATAAATTACCTCTCATGTGAAAGATGGTTAGAGGTGGAATTAAGTGTTTCCTATAGGCTGGCAGCGGATGTTTAAGCCAACACAGAGTTATATATTTTATATACTGAGAGCTAGTCTTGGCCCCTGGGAACCATCAACTACTGAATTAAATTTAATCACCTATGTTCATTTATTATGGATCCCCAAAAGGCTTTTCTCCATGGTTCTGGGCAGCTGTGTTGGTTTCCCTTCAGGTTTTTCCTAACTTTTTAACCTTGTGGCTATTTTTCTTTTCCCCAGTTTTATTCATTTCTGCTTAAATGTAACTTTTTTTTTTTTCCTAAGAAAGTAAGCACAAGCATTTTCAAAACTGAAAAATGCAGGTACTAGGGAGACAGATTCTAATTTAATGTCTTACTTTTTAAAGTGAATTTGTATTTTAAAAAAATGAATTTTTTAAAATATAAAAAATATTTTTAAAAATGAATATACAAAATGAATTTGTATGTTACAAAAATACCTGGTATCACCATAAAATCTCTGGGTTCAAATGAACACTATTCATTGTTAAAAATGCAATTTGCTGGGGGGAAAAAAAAAAAAAAAAAGAAGAAGAAAGCCTGGAGAATTTGGGAGTGTTTAGATACATTCAGACAGTAGCGGAACTACAGCCACTTAACTATAGGTCATGATTTTTCATTAACTTCTTAATATCCAGCACATTCACCATTGCCCTGCTCCTTCCCCTTATACAAGAAAGTCACTGTTTACTGCTCTCTTAAAGACTTAGTAAATGAACTAAATTGTTTTCAAATTATTCAAATAATTGTCCTTTATTTTCTTTAAGCTTAGTCCAGTTTGATGTTTTTCATCAATTTATCCCTCCAGAGCAATTCCCCTGCCACACACAGAGGTAAAAGCCTTTTGTTCTGTGTCTTAAATATGAACATCGATCACAATAATTTACTCTTTCATTCAATAAAAGCCCTAAGGCCTATTGCAATGCCTGATACATAGTAAATGGCACAGTTCCTGACCTCCAAAAGTGTTAAGTTAGGCTGTGGCAAAACCTGTGGTGATTAATGTCATATAATAACCACATGACCAAAGATGAGAGTCACCCTAATTTCCCGGGGCAGCTGGACAAGGTAGCCAATTCTGAGAAAGGTGTATAGTTTGGGCTCTGAAGAAAGGTTGATTACATTCCACTAAAGAGAAAAATGAGTTTGTATGTCAGCGTTGTGTATCTGTGTGTGGGAAGGTTACAGAAAGTATGGGGAGAGCACAGGATCATGTTTTGTTTTGTTCTGTTTTCTGTGTGTATGATGAAACAGTCTGAATTTGATAAAAATATGGCAATGTAAAAATACACTGTATTTTTAGGAAATCTTGAGTAGTCTCCTAACTATTAGACGTTAAGGGACATTTTCCTTTTTCTTCAAGAAATACCCAAGAGGTACAATACTGCTTTAATTACCACTGCTTTGTAATGTAACTTGAAATTTTGGAATTGTGATACCTCCAGTTTTGTTTTTCTTTTTCAAGATCGCTTTCGATATTCGAGGTCTTTTGTGGTTCCAAACAAATTTTAGGATTGTTTGTTTTAATTCTGTGAAAAATGCTGTTGGTATTATGATAGGGATCGCATTAAATCTGTAGACCCCTTTCAGTAGTATAGAAACAGGTGATGGGGATTAAGTGTACTCTTGTACACTTATCATGATAAAAAAGTAAAATAAAATAATAAAAAAGAACACCCAAGAGGCAAGAAAGAGCCACTGTAGAAAATTTAAACTATGAAAAATGTATACCTGGTCACTTTATAGAAGATGGAGAGAGAAAGCACTTAGAAGCTTGCCTCAATAAATACAGTATCAGTAGGAGGAATAGATACATTCCACTTGAATCACTGTAAAATTTATTTTTAATTTAATAGCAGCTCAAGATTATCAATATTACACGTGAGTTAAATCTACACTTATGGAACAATGTGCAGCATTAGATGTATATATTTACGAAAGTAGCATGTATTTAGATGAACCTCACCTTAGATTCAAAACAAGGCAAAATACTTGAACTATCACTTGGAACATCAGTAAATCAAGATTCCAAAGTTTGGAACTGGCAAAGTAATGCAACTTCTAGAAATTATTTGTAAGTATATAATCCAAAATGCCTATTTAGTAAAAGAAATGTCACAAAATTTATATACAATATGATCCAACTATCAAAATTTCTATACTCAACAGGCTTTTAATACATACACAAAATTTGAGAGGTCGCTATGTAAAAAATATTACTGTCATTGTCTTTGGGAGGTGAGGTTATTGGTGTACTCATCAAATTCTTCTAGGTTTCAATAGGTATGCAATTACAAAAATAATGGAAGGGAAGGAAGGAAGAAGGGAGGAAAAGGGGGAAGGAGGCAGGCAGTAAGGGGGTAAGAGAAGGAAGGAGTAGGACACAGAAAGAAGGAAGGGAGGAAGTGGGGAGGGAGGAAGAAAGGGAAGCAGGGAGGAAGGAAGGAAACAGCCACTGACAGTGAATTAGAGGATAAAAAACTTTTCAGTATGTCTACATTCAGTAACTTCTATACTATTTTTTGTCATTGAAATAAACTTAAGTTTTATTAGTTTTAAGTTTGTTTGTTTGTTAAGCAGAAGGCAGTTAAAAGGGTGAGTTATTACATGATTTCCCTAATTGGAAATGGAGGAGATTTGGGGAGGAAAAATAAACTACACGAGAAAGATACACAAGTAGGAGCTCAGTAACTGGTTGTTGAATGTAGAAACTTAAACATTTGTGAATATTTGGACCACTTTACAAGACCTTGGACTGTGAGTATGAATTACTGGTCTGCTCTTGTTGTATGCTGCAGTTTATCTTTTTGTCACTCATGCCAATTAATTGTTCCTATTTCTATGGAAAGGAGCTTTAGTGATAAAAAAAATGAATTTTTTCAGCAGGTCACCCCTAAGATCCACACACTTGCATGCATGTAGATCATACACACTGCCCTACATACCCTGTTGTGATCTGACATCTTTGACCTTTCCTGGTTATGGCATTGTGAGATATAAAGGTCCTAGTATATGCAAACTGAAAACAAGGAAATTTAAACATGTATCCCAGGAAAGACAGAATGCTGTTTAATAGTTCTGCTCACTAATTCTCAGTGTTAAATCCTAGTAGAGAGAACTGGGGTTCACATGATACTACTGAATTCAACAACAACAAAAGAAAGGTCTATTCATCCAACCATTCCCACTAATTTCTCCAATGCATTTTTTATTGTTTGCCATCCCCCAAAGGAAGAAATTCAATATGTAAAATATGTGTTTTTTTAAGAGATGAATCAGCTACTAATGCCAAATTCAATGAACTCAGCCGCTGAATTCACATCCCATTATTATAAGAGGGGAAAAATAAATGATGCCCCAAATTTCAACTATTTTTCTCAGAAGCTTCAAGCTGGAAATTAAGGGTAAGTTACTGGAGTGTTTAGGAACCAAATTGATATTTGGAAAATAGAACTCACATAATGATTTTTCCATCCAGTTTATTTATTCTGAATCCAATAGCCATTAATACACTTTAAACTCCAGGGAACTGAAGGAACCAATGTGGAGTTACTTTATTATCTCATTTATAGGGACTATATGACTTTAGAAAAAGCTGTGATTACAGAAAAAAAAGTGGCTTTACCCCTTCACTGCCTACTACATAATGCATTTATTTTGGAGAACCTCTCTACCTCCTCTAATATAAAAATACCACAAACAACACAGAGCTCAGGAAATCATATGAAATATTCTCTTTCAATGCCTTTGACTTTTCTCCAGAAAGAAAATCATCATCCAAGTTGTCACTAGCAAAACCTTCTGATAATTGAGAGGCCTTCATAAGAGGAGATGATGGGGCTATGTAAGTGATTAACAACACTAATATTTATGTGATGTAGTCTAATTCATGGTCTAAAGCAAGAGTAGAATACAATGAATTTGGCCGGCAAATTTATGTATAGATCACAGCTTGCTAAAAATAGAACTCTGTAAGTCAGTCTATTTGAAAGAAAAGAACCTATTGATGAATCCCTGCCATTTGATACTTTGAACATTTGTCTTGTTATTGACTTCTCAAAAAGGGTATACAAGAGCAGCATGAGCAATGAAAGGAGCAAGGAACAGTAGTTAGGACACATGAGTTCCAGTGCTGTCTCTGTCCTAAGCTGAGTGACCCAAAGCAAGTTCTTACCACTCTGGACCTGAGTTTTCTCCTCAGTGACTTGAGGGATAACTGTTAGATTATAATCTTTACTGTCCTTGCGGTCCTAAAAATCCATCTTCTATGAACCAAAAAATGAAAATATGAAGTCCTAGAACCATACCATTTGACAAAATACAACTGATCCAGGTGCTAGAGATCAATTATGTTTCTCTCAGGAGCTACTGTCTTGCTTTGGTTTTAAAGAGGACATTAATGTAGCCAAAACCAAAACAGGTGCAGGCTTATAGAGTATACATTTGAATTAGTCATCATGACATGAAAAATTCTCCAAATAGATAACAGTACAATTGGGTGGGTTATTCTAAATAAACCTAGCTGGTTATTTTTTGGGCCTAGTTGAAGGGTGCTTACATTTTTAGAGGAATTAATACAGAAATACAGCTGTTTTAGGGGATCCTGGGTGACTCAGTCAGTTAAGCGTCTGCCTTCAGCTCAGGTCATGATCCCAGGGTACTGGGAATGAGCCCCACATCGGGCTCCCTGCTCAGCTAGAGCCTGCTTCTCCCTTTCCTTCCAGCTTGTACTCTCTCTCACTATCTCTGTCACTATCTGTCTCTCTTTCTCAAATAAATAAAAATAAAATCTTTTAAAAAAACACAGCTGTTTTGATGGCTGCATAATATTCAGCCATCAAAAGGAATGAAATCTTGCCATTTGCAACAACGTGGATGGAACTGGAGGGTATTATGCTGAGCGAAGTAAGTCAATCAGAGAAAGACATGTAGCATATGATCTCACTGATAAGAGGAATTCTTAATCTCAGGAAACAAACTGAGGGTTGCTGGAGTGGTGGGGGGTGGGAAGGATGGGGTGCCTGGGTGATAGGCATTGGGGAGGGTATGTGCTATGGTGAGCACTGTGAATTGTGTGACACTGATGAATCACAGACCTGTACCTCTGAAACAAATAATACATTATATGTTAAAAAAAAAAAAGAAGATAGCAGGAAGGGAAAAATGAAGGGGGGGAAATCGGAGGGGGAGAGGAACCATGAGAGACTATGGACTCTGAGAAACAAACTGAGGGTTTTAGAGGGGAGGGGGGTGGGGGGATGGGTTAGCCTGGTGATGGGTATTAAAGATGGCACATATTGAATGGAGCACTGGGTGTTATACGCAAACAATGAATCATGGAACACTACATCAGAAATTAATGATGTAATGTATGGTGATTAACATAACATAATAAAAAAACACAGCTGTTTTGCTGATAAGAAATGTATATGTGTATATTTTTATAAAGAAATGTTTATAAGATATTTTGTTTCATTTTACTTATGCTTTACAGAACACAAAACCATTTTAAAGATTTTATTTATTTATTTGAGAGAGCAAGGGAACAAGAGCACAAGTGGAAGGGAGGAGCAGAGGAGGAAAGAATCTCAAGCAGACGCCCCACTGAGCATGGAGTCTGACGCAAGGCTTGATCCCACGACCCCAATATTGTGACCTGAGCCGAAATAAAAGACAGACACTCAACTGACTGAGCCACCCAGGCGCCCCCACAAAATAAATTTCTAATTGTTTCTCCAAAGACATTTAAATGGAAAACTGTAATAAATCATGGAAAAACCAAGAAAATAGTACCATTTTTTAAAAATTAAAAATAGATCTGGAAAATATATATTCGGCAAAATCAGCTGGGGCCTATAATAATGGAAGTAAAAATAATGGTAATGTTAACAAATAACAATAGCTAACATATGTGAGTGCTATGTGCCAGGCATCATGATGAACATTTTCACTGAATTATTTTATTACATTTCCCAAGTAATCCTATAAGATAGATATCATTATACAATGTTACAGGTCAGGAAAATTGATAATAGTCAATAAGTAAATGGCAGAATGAGCCAGGATGAATATATTGTTTTTCTCGCAATGGTATCTACAAGCTATAGTGAGAAGAGTTTCTTTGGTCATACTTAATCTGGCTCTGTCCACAGGGCAATTACAAAACTTAGGAAAGCATTCTTCCCTTGGGTACTCTTCTATCCTCCTTGTTAGAGATGATCATTATGTGTCTAGTTTTTGGTATTTTTTCACTTTATTTCATTAAGGTAGAATATAAAAAGTACACACTTGCACAGCTTGATTAATTTTTACAAAATGTACCCAAGCAGATTAACTCAAGTAACCTCCACCCAGGTTAAGATGTAGAACATTATCAGCAGCCCAACAACCTGTCTCATGCCCCTTCATAGTCATTACCCACCCACAGAAAAGTAACCATTATTATGACTTTTATCATCGTAGACTAATTTTCCTGTTTTATAGCAATATATATTGACATCTTCAGTACGTACTCTTCTATAAGTGACTTCCTTCACTCACAATCATATGTGTGTGATTCATCTAGATTTTTGCAAATACCAGTAGTTTGTTGTTTTCATTAATGTGTAATGTTGCATTGTATGACTGTACCACAGTTTATTTATCTCATCTATTGATGATGAACATTCGAAGCTCTTAGCCCAATTTAGCCTGTTGTGAACAATGTTACTACCTGCACTCTTTTCCATTTCTTTTGATGTACAAATATGGACAGGTCTATTGATACACACACTATACTACAGCCATCTCTATTCGCGTGTATGTACAGAATGTTAGGATATATGTGTTATTTTAGTAGATTCTGCAAACAAACATTTTGCAAGGTGTTTGAACAATATTTCCATTAGTAGTATAATTTGCACTTGTTCAACATGCTAGTCAGCATGTGGTATTGTCATTTTTTTTTTAAACTTCAGCCATTATGGTGAGTATAGGTGATATCTCATTAATCTCACTGGGATTTTAATTTAATGAAGAATGATTGTGTCAAATTTACACATATGTTTTTTAATCATTTGGATATATTCTTTTGTGAATTGCCCATTTTTTGTTATGCTTGTCCTCTAAAGTATTTGTCCTTTTCTTAATGCTTTCTGGGATTTCCTTATATATTCTAGATATAAGTCCTTTTGTCAGATGTCTGTGTTGCAAACATCTTCTTCTCCTGCTGTGCATTTTCTTTCTCTTCATGGTGTCATTTGATCAAATGGAATTCTGAATTCTAATGACATTCTTTTTTAAACAGTGCGCTGTGTAAGAAATATTTACCCATGCCAAATATTTACCCATACCCAAGTCATGAGGATATTCTGCTAGACTAACTTCTGAAAGCTTTATGGTTTTCACTCTTAAATGTTAAATGACTACCTATTTGTAACACCCCTAAATATCTGCATAAAAGGTCATTTTGTCCTATTTTGGTTCATAAACCACCTTAAGACTGGTGAAAACTATAAAACCTCACCCTCATCTATAGGAAAAGTGTGGGAGGAGGTTTTACCAGTCACCTTCACTCTGATGACAAATTTATCTCCTAGACTTAATCCCCTAACTCTGTTATATGTCTATAAATGTAGGAAGACTGGAATCCAAAAATGTGCCAAAGGACAGAAGTGATCAGATCATTCAATGGGGGCAGGAAATAACTTTTAGAAAAGAAAGGTGGTGGTCTTAAATCAAAAAAAGCAAATTCCTTTAAGCCATCCCACAGGATCAGCAATGGTTTCTTACAGTAGACAAAAGTTTCAATAAAAGAGGAAGAAAGCACTCGTTTATTAATTTGGAAAGGTACACAAGAACTTTAGTAGGTTGCAGCAGTACAAGAAACCCTAGATACTGGCCTACAGTAGCACAGACACTCAAACAATTGTTGGGAAATGTGGAACATGCCACTAAATACTATATAATGAAAACTTTTAAGAACTATTTAAGGGTTTACAAATGGAAGTGCTATATAAAGAATCAGAAGTAATGAAAAATAAGAGAGAAGACTAGAATATGTGAATGGATCTTGCAGCATATATTGAGCAAGTTTTTAGCAACTCCAAGGGAATACTGTTATTTAAAAAAAAAAAGCTACAGTGTTCGGGGATGTTTGAATGAAGCAAAACAGAATGAAGTACCATACTTACTTAAATTAAAACTTCTTGCTGGTACAATATTGTTATAATTATTTCTCAATGTATCATGAGTTTAGGGGACCGGATACTTACATAGGTCTATGCTTTCCTGGGGGGGGGGGGGACAAGTGTAAAAGAAAAAGGATTGCACAATGCATGAGAGTTTCAACTCATGAGACATTTTGTAACACAAGAAGAGAGAAACTTGAAGTATTTGAGGCAGTGAATGTTTACCTTGCCTCTCCACACCATGCATGCACTGCCAGACACAGCAGATTAGGTTAAATCACTGTGGCGTTCATGTGTTCAGTCCACATTAATTCCAGGAGAATTAAGTTACCAGGCAAGAATCCTTCAAAACCAGATTAATTAGAGGATGTACAGACTCTAAAAGCAACAATATATTCCTGACAACACAGGAGGTACTTTTGAGTGACTAAACTTATACAGACTTTAGAAGAAGGTATTAAAGTAATTATGCAAGATAATTGTGGGGATTTAGGGATATATGTTCATAGGAATGAGATCTGTAACAATGTGGAAAAGATGAACTCATAGGTTAGGCAATTAACTCACCAGTAGGATGGTATAGCTCAAGGAATGTGAGCTCAAGAGACAAATAGGTCTGTTTGGATAACAGCTTACTCGGTAATTAGTCTCTCAGGTATAGTTTTCTCATATGTAAAATCACTGTTAAAAAATGCCTACATTGCAGAGCTGTATTGTGAACTGTGCATATGCAGAACGCCTGAAGACTAGTCAATGGATGAAAGCTATCACTAGGACTAACCATATCTTTCTCTTTTCATGGATGTCATTTGTAGTTAGTTACGAAATGGGGAGAGATCCTTGAAATTCCCATCTAAATTAAGAACTTTGGGGAGAAATAAAATAGGACAGTAGGCTCTCAACTACTAGAAAAGAAACTGTGGCAGCTTTTAAGTCGGGCTTGTGGCTGCTACTTACTGGCCATGTAGGCTATGGCTGCTACAAGAACTTTTATCAAAATGCTGGGTTTCTGACAAGTAAAAGGAGCTTTATTTTTGTTGCTTAGTTGACTGTAAAGAGTCACCATCTGTATAAATTGTAATTTTGATATTCCAGAGCCAGACTGGAATTATTCAGCTAATTTCCATAAATTTCCTATAGTGGTCACAATTGTTCATCCTTATCAGTCAGACCCAGAGCTCAACGAAACTATTGTGAAGCTACAGGTGAAACCCTTTCTCAGCCTTCTACGTCAATTCCCAGTGATCCTCAATCTCAAACCACCATAGAGAATGTTCTGTTTGAGGTACTTATAGGCACATGGGCCTCATGAATAATCACCAACAAGAAAGACATTTATTTCAGTGTGAATTCCATCATTAACAATGCTATAAATAATGGCAAGCCAGAGGAAACATTTTTAATTGGAAGCACATGGGCAAGGATTTTAGGTTTCCTTCTATTTCATTAGGGTGATTTTTGTTTCCAGACTCATTTATTATTGTACCTGACATTTGATGGCTTTATATGTGACTTTATTGGAGGTTTTATAGAAGACTTAAACAGGCACAGATTAACAAAGAAACAAGTGACAATGTCAAGCAGCGAAGTGATCATCACTGCCTAAGCAAGGAAAGGAGAGGAAAGGGAAGCAATCTGGCTTCCACATAGTCTTTCCACAGAGAGGCAATGTGAGGACTGAGAAGATAAAGGAAATGGCGCTGGGCAGAGTTCATGAAAATAGCCCATAGAAAAAGTTACGCCTTTCCACTTGGAAAGTGCATCTGAGGATCACACAGCAATGTAGTGATGAACAGGCTACATTTGCTGAGCAATGAGCTGTGATACCAAAGCAGAAAAGCAAAAGGTACCACAGCCAAAATACTTGCATGCCTCCACGGAATGGCTACCTGTCAGGATGGAGTCAGGATTGATTTTCTAACATCCCTGCTCTCAATAATTTGGATTTAGATTCATCAGTGCACTGACTCTTGAACCATAAGTAAATATATGTCTAAGAAGTTCTTTGTATAGAGTTAACCATTAAACATTTAAGTTTTATTTTAATGAGATAAATGAAACAAGGCAATAGTCCTGTATATACCCAAATTTGAATAGCCAAATTGTCTTTCATATGCATGCATTGTTTTTTACTTCCTTCATTCAAGACTAACTAAGAGATGCCCTGAGATCCATCCCATTTATAAATCATATATAAAATTATTTGGCAGTAGGTTCATGGTATATACAAATCAATGAAATTGTTTAAAAATTTAAAAATATAGAATAGGAATAAAGGCTAGTTTTTACTGAGTATAGAATTCCATGCATATTATTCACAGTATTATGATTTTGTGCACATATGCATTTAATTAGATATAATATTCAGCATAAACATATGCAGGAGTTGTTACCATCCACATTTTTTTTTTTTAAAGATTTTATTTATTTATTTGAGAGAGAGAATGAGAAAGAGAGCACATGGGAGCGAGGAGGGTCTGAGGGAGAAGCAGACTCCCTGCCGAGCAGGGAGCCGGATGCGGGACTCGATCCTGGGACTCCAGGATCATGACCTGAGCCGAAGGCAGTCGCTTAACCAACTGAGCCACCCAGGCGCCCTACCATCCACATTTTACAAATGAGCGAATAAGCTAAATACCATAAATGTCACAAATTTCTATGACTGAAGATATAGAAACTGGGAGAGAAACTGAACCCCAAATCACCTGACCTCAAAGCCCAAGATCTTTTCAACTACTTCAAACTTGGTAAATGCCTGTTACCATGCTAGATATTCAAGGGACTGGTGAAGCAAAATAAACCATGCCTCACCAAAATGATCTAAAATATTCATATTCTAATAGATTCCTTCCTGTTTGATTATGAAACCTCGTAGTCGCCAGCAGATCTGTCTATGAAGATGTTAACCAAAATCATAATAGAAAAGAAAACAATTTGAAGACCTAATAATGCCTTTCAGGTGCATTATGTAGTTGCTTCATATTTTATTTCAAATAAAGAATTAAAATCACTATCCAGCTACCACAAACCACGTGCAATCTGCATTTTACTTCAAAACAAAGATTTGTACAAAGCTAGGAAATTAGTGATGTTTGGGGGACTTACCTTCAGAGTTTATAAAGTTATCAATTTTATTTTTTTAAAGAACAGAGGGTAAGCCTTGATAATTATGCAAAAGATAAATCTTCTAGCTATGTAATTAACTCAAAATTACAATGGCAATAAAGGTACAGTTAAATTCATATTGATATATGAATTTGTAAAGAATGTTAGTACACTTAATTGGCATTTAATAAGATAGCTGCAGCAAGTTAACTGGATATCAATTTACATAGTTCATAAATGTCACTTCTTTTAATAATTAAGCTCATTTCCTCAAGATAATGCTCAGACAGCTTATTATGGATTATTAACATATATACATTTTTCTATATAAAATGTGTTTGAGTCTTCCACATATATTTTACCAAACAAACATACCTTTCTTATTTACTAATGCTTCTGTCATGGGCAGAAATGTAATGCACCAGCATTCACCATCACAACTGCAATCTACCTAGTTGACCATTTACTATTATTTTCTAAAGTTTGCAGAATACATCCAGATAAAATGCAAAATTCTGTTCTTCATACCAAATTCTTTAAAAAGGCCTTGAATTTATTCCTTTCTCTTAAGCATCATTAACTTACCTCCAAATATACGATTTCTCTTCTTGCTCTCTCTTCTCTTGGTGTCTTCTCAGAAAATTTTGTCCCTGCAATAACTGCTCTTTAGTTCCACAGCCTTGAAGATGCTGGGTAAAGAGAAAAAAATGTAAAGCTGACTCACTCACAAATGGGTTCTCCTTGAATTCATAATTAAAATAAAGAAAAAAAAAAGTTAAAATATTTAAAAAGCCATAATTTCATCAGCAACAATCTAATAAAGGGAAATGATATTATGTTACAAACTTGGAAAAGCTGGGACCACATCTTTTGGTCTAGCCAGATTAGCTAGATTAGGAGTCAAAAAGGATTGCTCAAACTATGTCAGAATACATTAGTTAACCTGAATTTACCAGCCCACATTAAGAACAAGATGAAAAATAAATGAGCTGGCATCTCAACAAACTCTGCCTGAAACAAGCATAACCAAAGGGGTAGAAACAAATTCTATAAAAGAGCTCCTCATAATAGCGGAATCTGATTAGAACTTGGTGACAATCTGAATTCAATAAAATATGTATAAAAAGAAAAATTACACATGAAAAAGTATAATGATAAAAAGAGAAAGCAGAGCTAAGGGAATGTATCAAGCATAACATAATCTAATAAACACACTGGAAAAAATAAGAACAAAGCAGACATGGAGAAAAATCAAATTAATGGCATGGAAGAAAAGCTTGAGACAATCACTGTGAAGGGATACAGAAAAACAGAATAAAGTAATTAGGGAGAAGATGATAAATACAGATGCCATACAAAAACATGTAATCTATATTTCACTTATATCCTGAAATTAAGAGCTCAATATATTTGTTATGCACTGAATGTTTGTGTCTCCCCCAAAATTCCTATGTTCAAGCCCTCAACTTCAGTGTGGTGGTATTTGGAGATAGGGTCTTTGGGAGGTAATTAAGTTTAGATGAGGTAGAGGAGCTCCAATGATGGGATCAGTGCCCTGATGAAAAGTGACATTGGGGGGCTTGCCTGGTCTCTCATTCTACCAGGTGAGGCACTGTAAGAAGGCATCTCTGTCTGCAAGCCAGAGAAAAAAATGGTCAGTAGAGACTGAAGCCTGCTGGACCTTGGTCTTGGACTTTCTAGTCACCAGACCTTGGAGAAAATAAATTTCTATTATTTAAGCCACCTGGTCTGTGGTATTTTTATGGCAGATTTAGTCGACTAATACAATATTAACAGATAAGTTTTCCAGAAATAAAATACAGGAAAAATGTTATGAAATTAGTAATTGAGTCTATATGATGAAAACATGTGTTGTATAAATAATATAAAAAAATGATTCAAAATGCTCAACATCAAAACATCCCACAGCTGTTGAAGTTCAGAAATAAATGTAAGAGGAATAGTATTGAAGAATCAAGGAAAAGAAAACAGATAATGTATTTAAAAAGGAGTGTAATACTCTAGGACTTTACTTCAACTTTGAGGCAAACTGTGGTAACTTACTGAAATTCAGAGATGATGAATGCATTGTTCAGGCCTCCAGGTAGGGAAAGCGAGTCACCCATTAAGGAAAAAAATTAGACTAAACTCAGACTTCTCTTCTGTAATATCAAAAGTCAGATCACAGTGGGTCAATGTCTACAAAGACTGGTGAGGGAAAAATGGGGTGTTACCCACAAATATACCCAGCCATAATAGCCAGACATTTCAGATAATAAAAGTGAGGATTTACTCCACTGGGGTCATATAATCTTTTAAAAAAAGAAAAACAAAAGGAATTTGAAGATGAAATCAAGTTAAAAAGATTAATTGAAATAAATAATTGAAAATGATGCACAGTAATGGTGTAAACATCAAATTAATTCAATACAAAACTAAGATTAAACAGCTATGAAAATGTGGTTAAAGAAGAAATATAAATATTAAATCTCTGACAAAGTAAAAGATAATATTTGTATTAAAAATTGGGAGGTAGAAAGGAAATGAGGTGGGAGGAAGTATAAAAGAGCAAATTAAATGCTTTATGTCTGGACATTTATTAATACTGTATTACTTGAATCATTCAATTAAAAGGAAAACATTTTTAAGTTTTTAATAATCTTTTAAATCTTTGAATCTTTTTTTTTTAGAAGGATCTTTCAGCAACTGTATTTATTGTGTCATGAAAGCTTAATCTTGTAGTTTGGTAACTTCTTCCCTTTTGATCTGGCTTCTTTTTTCTTTGATTAAATTCAAATTAACTGAGTAAAATAATAGGTAAAACCTGACCCCATTCTTATAATTATTTTTATGTCTAGGCATTCTTCCTGCCATCCATCCTTCTTTTTGTATTTTGGTATCATGAGTGTCTAAAATTATGAACTTTAAATTTTAACACTGATCGTTTTAGAATAGTAGGATTCTAAATAATCTCTTGCTTCCTTCCTTGCACCTTTTTGCATTTTTCAGAGCTTGGTAATAAATATATATTGCTTATATATATTATTCTAAAATAAATATATAAATCAAGCAATCCATTTATCCTGACACTACCGCTAACTTTAGTGAATTTTAATAGATGTCATTCAACTATACGCAGATAGTATAAAATACATGTGAGAAATTTAAATAGAAAATTCTGAATATTAGGAACTTTACCTGCACCCATTTTATTTCTCAGAATCTACTCATCATTATAAATCTCATTAGGTGGCCAAGTAAATGCTTCCTGATGTGCATCTACAAACACTTTTTGTGTTTAGCATAACACTGATTTTAGTAGCTAACTGCCACAATGGTGAGGAAGGAAGGACACTATTGTAATCTTCACAGTACACAAATGTGCACATCTGGTTATTGAGAAACTTCTCACTCTATCCATGGGGTCCAGTTTTGTGGTCCTGAGCTTCTGGTATATAGATAGGACTTTGTTCATGATTCTGATGGGACCATTTCCTACGATTTTTGTGCACCTGAAAATAACAAGTCCTTTTTTTTTTTTTAGATTTTAGTGACTATATGCTACTCAAAATCTCATGACATTCCCATACCCAGGGATTTCCCAAAAAGCATCATCTTAGTTTCATATTCATGAAATATTTCTGTTAATATCTGTGATGTACACTTAATGATGGCAGCATCTTTGGAAGTATATATATATATATACATAAACAAATGCCTATGATTTGGCAGTTGTCAGGAATGACAGTATAATTTTATGCTAAAAAATTGGGATTTATTTTATAACAGCAGGCTACCTTGAAACAACATAAAATTTCAGTTTCTTCTCCAACTGCACCTTCCCTCCTTCACCAAACACATTATCTGTCTAGGACCCAAAGCTTTGTCTATATTTTCCAAACTCTGTACCATTATTTGTATTTATAACCCATCTCATTGGTTAAAATCCCCTCCATTTTTATTGAAGCTCAAATACTACCTCTTCCTAAGAAAGCCTCATCTCATCTCTCTTTGGAATTAGTTCCTCCACCTTTTGGGTCCCTGAAGCGTTTTTTCCCCTCAACTTCTGTCCTAATACTGCACATACCTGTGTCCTCTGTAAAATGTGAGTTCCTTGAGAGAAAGGACCAAATCTTATTGTTGCATTATCTATAAATCTCATCTAGTTATTTTTCACAATAAATGCTCAATCAACATTTTTAGGTATCAAATTATAAACATTTTTAAGGTTGCTAGTCAGAAATATAGTAATTTAGGATTAATTGTATCTAATTACATATTTAAAGCATAATCAAGTACATTAAATTTTTAAAATTTTAAGAATCATCTATTATAATTACACAAGTTATAGTGCATGACCTTCTATAAATCATGTTTACCTGTTCACAACAGTTAACAGGCTAAGAATCTCATTTAAGCACTGCTTTACTTTACTCCTTGCAATATCTTTATGTGATTGAAAGTAAAATTTCACTTCTTTAAAAGCAGTCTGCAATTTGGATTTTTTTATTAATCCTCTTACTAGTTCTGTGGCCAGAAAAATAGAGTTAGTTGGCCATACTATAGCACTATCACTTAACTGATTATAAGATGGACATCAAGGGATTTAAAGGCCACCATTCATTCTGGAAATGTCTCCTTAGTCTGCAGTATACCTACTATTTGACTAACGCAGCTGCAACATATCTTTTTTAATGGTATAATTTGTAACTCCTGTGACAGAGGAAGAGCATTTCCTGTACTTGGGAAAAGAGCTCACTGCCACTAAATTAGATTTTTTTGAGCAACCCAAAAAGAAAAGATCCCACACAGCATCCCTGGATCACTGCTTCAAAGGTGATCAATTTATAGAGAACTGGCCTATATCAGACACAATACTGACACATGATACACCAATTTACTGAGTTTTCATTTGTCGAGAGTACCAAAATGAAATTTGCCACAGCCATTTGTTAATTTTTGCCATTTTATCAAGTAGTGAATTTTCTATAATCATAAGTAGAAGTTATCTGCTTTGGGTCTAAATCTAGCTCCAAAATAACGTTTAAAAAAATTTTAATCAAATTTATTTCCAACATTTCAAAATCAGGACATTGTATAAAGAAATCCATTTTTTTCCTGCTTTTCCTGAGAAATCAGAATTATTTAGAGATACTGATCTCATTTTCCTATATGTCAAAAATTTCAGAGTTGAGTAGCAAGAACCCTCTTTAGAAGAGTTTGCCACATACTCACCATGCTTCTTGCTGAGGCCAAAATTCAGTCACATTTAAGATGCTACTTTTCATCTAAAATAAATAAACTATGTTTTTTAGAACAGTTTTAAGATTTACAGAGAAACTGAGCAGATAGTACAAATAATACAGTTCCCAAATACCTCTCCCTATGTACATAATTTCTCCTATTATTACAATCTTGCATTGGCGTGGTGCATTTGTTACAATTAATGAATCAGTGTTAAGACATTATTATTAACTAAAGTCTATAGCTTAAGTTTCATTCTTTGTGTTGTACAGTTCTACCTTTGGGTTTTGACAAATGCATAACGTCATGTATCCATCATTATAGTAACATACAGAAAAATTTCACTACCCTAAGAATCCCTTCTGCTTCACCTATTTATCTTTCCTCCCCTCCTCTAAACCTGTGGCAGCCATTTTTTTTTTTTTTTTTTAATCTCTGGACTACGGCCTTTTCTAAAATTTCATGTATTTGGAATCATATACAGTATATATAACCTTTTCAGATTGGCTTCCTTCATTTTGGAATATGCATTTAAGGTTTCTTCATAACTTTTCATGGCTTGACAGCTCATTTCTTCTTATTGTTGAAAAATAGTCCACCATTTTGATGCACCACAGTTTGTATATCCATTCATCTATGGAAGGACATCTCGGTTGCTTCCAGCACTTTTTAGCAATTATGAATAAATATATTATGAATATTTGCATACAAATTTTTGTGTGGACATAAATTTTCAAAGTAATTTAGTATCAAGGAGCACAACTGCTGGACTGTATGGTAAGACTATGTTCAGGGGCACCTGGGTGGTTCAGCTGGTTAAGTGTCTGCCTTCAGCTCAGGTCATGATCCCAGTGTTCTGGGATGGAGCCCTGTATCACTGCCTGCCATTCTGCCTACTTGTATTCTCCCTCTCTCTGTCAAATAAATAAATAAATAGAATCTTAAAAACAAAACAAAACTATGTTCAGCTTTTTAAGACACCGCTAAACTTTCTTCCAAAATCGTGGCACCTCTTTGAAGCTTAACAAAAACACCCATTTATTATCACATAGATTCTGTAGGTCAGGAGTCTGGCATGTATTAACTGGGTTCTTGCTCAGGGGCTCACAGAGTTGAAATCAATATATTGGCCTGGCTAGCATCTCATCTGAGATTCAATGTTCTCCTGAAGCTCACTCAGGTTGGTGACAGAATTTAATTCCTTGCAACTCTAGGACCCAAGGTTCCATTTTGTTTGTTTGCTGTTAGTTGGAGATCACTCTCAGCTCCCAGGTACTGCCTACAACTCTTTGCCACATGACCTCCTCTATAGACCCTCTCACCACTCAACTGTTATTTCAAAGCCACCAGGAGAACTTCTCTCATGCTTCAAATCTTTCTGACTTGGGGAAGAGCTCAGTCTTTTTGAAGGATTCATCTGTTTAGTTCTGGCCCACTTAAAATATCTCCGTTTTGGCTGACTCAAAATCAAATGAATTGAGACCATAATTATATCTGCAAAATCCCTTTATTTTACATAGAACATGATCTAATTATGGGTGTGAAATTCATCATATTTACAGTCCTGTCCACACTCAAGGGGGAGGGATTATATAGAGCCAAGGGAGAATTCTGTAAACCATCTCAGAATTCTGGCTACCCCCAAAAAACAGTGACCAGTATGAAAGTGAATAACATTCATACAGATATTTTCATACATGAATAAAGCCTTCACATATTTGGCCTGTTTTACTAGCCAATGTCACTGAATGACCCTGCACACATTTAAATCAAGCCAGTTCCTGACCTCCTAATTCTGTCAGATTGGCCTAAACTATATGTGTACTTTTCACACAGAGAAAGGAAACATATTGCTGTTACCTGAAATACCAGTTATATTTTTCTTATAAGCCCCTGTCATTTATTGCATAAACAGTAACACAAATTTCTCACTCTGATCTGACCCCTCAATCTTCACTTCTCATTTAAAGATAATAGTATTATATTTTTTGATGACTGACAGAATAATTTCTGTCCTTTTGTGTATGTATATGTCCTTTTACCAGTATGTGTTAGAATATTAAACCGAGATTTTTTACATAATCTTAGATTTTAATGCCATGTTGGATGTACACACCTTTGCCTGAGGGACCAAATCTCCTCTCCAATACAAGGCAGGTTCTCTTCCATTCTGATACATTTCCTAGCCTCTGACTTAACATTTTCCTCATGTGTACTTCATCTTGCATATTGAACCACAAAATTTTAATTGCATGTGCTGAAATTAATGAGACTATTGAAAATTTAACATAAATTTAACATAAGTAATTTCAATACTAAATTCTATGAAAGTATATTTATTTTCCATATGATGCTCCTCCATCTTTTTCCCAAGGAAAAAAATTTACTTCTCTCAGTATCACTTACTTTACTCCAGATTGTGATAGTTTGCATTTTTTGAGCCTGCCACCTGCCTCTTTCACTGAGATTTAGTGGTGGGGGCAGTGAGGGCTTACATACAGATTCAGCCTTTTAATTAGCAGGAAAGGGATGCTGTCTCCACAGCTTCTCCAACTCTTGGTTGGAAGCGGGGTAAGGTGAACTCATTCATTAGGGAAGCTGCCCCAGGACTTCCTGTTGTTTATAATCAACTTGTTTAAGAGTAACATTTTTAGTGATTTGCAATGATTATCAATTTTGAAGTGATTACCAATCTCCAGAGAAAAACTAACTCTAATGAAGTTTTGATTTTTAGTTTACTTTTTTTCTTCAATGTCTCTGCTATCCTAATATTTCTTTCTTTCTTTGCTATCCTAATATTTCATAGCAAGATGAAATCAAAGAGGAGAATCTGTTCATAAATAGCCTGGTGATATCTAGGAGTAGAAAAACTGTAGGTAAGTACCCAAACCAGCAAGATGGCAGAAAAGGGATGGGAGTAAAAAGTGAAAGCCAAGACTGATTTGATTCAGACTATTATTAAAATGTAACCAGAAAAAAGCAGAAGGAAAAAAACCGTTCAAGCAATGACAGAGAAAGTCGGGTTCAACCAAAACACCAACCTTAACATAAGAAACTCATGTGACAAACATTAAATGGTATACATGCCCAACATTTTTAAAGCTTTTTAATTTGAAATACAAAAAAAAAAAACAAAAAACAAAAACCTCTGTATTTTTTCTGGTTTCTTAGTGACTTAGACTAGATTGATCTATTTTTGGAACAAAAATAATTTCTTTAAACTTGGCTTATTTAATGTCCCTTCCAACATTTCCAGGTTTAAGTCAGATTCCTCCTGCCTTTTTAGCAAAGGAAATGCCTCTGTATTTGATGGGCATTCAACCTCTTCAAAGAATGCTTATTTATAAAACAATGGGTTAGTTGTTTCGGGAATTAAAAAAAATAAGTATGAGATACAATGAATGAATAAAATGCACTTTCAAACTTGGAAAGACCACAAGTAAACATACAAATATTAAACAATACAAAATTAAATAAAAGTATATGGAACAATAATTTATTGGTAATTATTGCCTTTTTCACCTCATTAAAACATTCATTCAACTATGGTATAAAAGAGAAATTTCCACAAAATATCATTAATTCATGTATTCGAAAAGTGACTTTTTGAGATATTTTGTATAAGAAAACTGAAGACATTCTTTAGCTCTTTTTACTCAGTCTGGTTCATCAATCAGCAGCATTGGCATCAATCACCTGGGAGCTTGTTGGAAATGCTGAATCTCAGAAGCTTCATTTTAATAAATCCCTAGATAGGGCACCTGGGTGGCTCAGATGGTTAAGCGTCTGCCTTCGGCTCAGGTCATGATCTCAGGGTCCTGGGATCGAGTCCCGCATCGGGCTCCCTGCTCCTTGGGAGCCTGCTTCTCCCTCTGCCTCTCTCTCTCTCTGTCTGTCATGAATAAATAAATAAAATCTTTAAAAAAATCAATCAATCAATCAATCAATCCCTAGATAACTAGTATGCACATTAAAGTCAATGCATAGAAGGCACAAACTAAACAATCTCAACATTTAACTAAACTATAAATAGCTTGACCTTGAATTATTTACTTTTTATCAATGGTATATAGCAACTTGCCCAATAATAAATGTGTAAACAACCCAGTGAACAAATAATTGCAGATCGTTTACAGATAACAGCTTGTTAGGATGACCTGTTTACTTTATCCATTGATTTACACTGATCCCATGTATATCTTATGCTTACATTACATCTTAGCTTAGTGACATGGTTCCTCTTTAATGTGGAGAATAGTGCTTAAAGAATTTATGGAGAATATAAATATATATAAATATTATTTTCTTCTCATTATGACCACTTTTGGAGTCTGATTTTAAACTTTAATTTTTTTTCCAGTATTGGGCATTTAGAAGAAAAATTATGTTCATGTATTACATCATGTCACAGGCCAGAGACCAATGCTAGGGCAAATTCTGAATCAAGTGCCAGTATTTAAGAGTGACTACAAATACCAAAGATAATCTTTTGCAGTTTCCTCAAATGAATAATTGAATTTAATTTCCTTTATAATAAATCATTTAATTTGAATAGTTTTACACTTCTTAAAATAGAGCAAGCATTTGACCTTTTAGCCATCACATGATTTTATATTTAGTTACTTTAATTAAGGAAATTAAATTCATTTAAGGAAAACTTTGAAGGAAAATTGTTCAACTTAATGATGCTCGAGCTTCACAATATCCAGCCTGGGGAGCTCTGAGTTTCAATATCCAAAAGACACATTAGCCTATCTCTTGCCAGTCCAATGTCATTATAGCTAACATATAATCCCAGTGCTTTTTGACACCCTTCTCATCCCTTTAATAATATCCTGAATAAAAAGATTTTCGGTAGTTACAACTTTTTTCATGACTGACATCTAAAGTTAGTTATGTATAACCAATACAATATATCTCAAATTAAGCACTGATTACAATGTTAATATTCACATATAGCAATAGGAATTCAACTCCATCCTCTGCCTCCCTATATTAGGGACAAGTCACACATCAACCACGTTTATTTTAGTCTTCCCAGGTATCTGTAGTAAAAACTGACATCTTTGCTATTTTCTCACAGGGGTATAGAATTTCTGAAACAAACAAACAAACAAAACTTTTAAAAAAGGCTTTTCAAAAATCTAGGCAAATAATTCTACTTTATATAAAATATATTTATACTTATAAAAGGAAATTGAGATTTGAAGGTAAAAAGTGAATGGCCTATGCCCACACACATTGTTTGGAGATGAGCTGAGACTAAAAAACAACCATCTACAGATTAATATAATGCCTCCTAAGCTGTATACATAAAGACTTTATTACAAATAATTCAATGCTTAGATTTCTCCTAATGAAGGGCTTCTTGAGTTTTCTAATCAATACTTTATTATAATGCTGACTAAAAATGGGAGGGTCAGTGTGACCATTTCAGCCAAATAGTCTGGAACTAGAGCACAGGGATTCTGAAAAAAAACAATTACAGAATGGCAGAGAGAGAAACACACACACACAAAAATCTCTTTTCACAAATCAATTATAAAACTGGATGAGATTATCAAAAACAGGTCTAGAAACTGAGGCAAACAACAAATCAAGAGGCATTTATTTAAGACAAATCACTGAAATGCAGTTTTAACCCATGGCTGCTCCTACTATCCCTTTCTCCCTCACTGACTCCACACTGGCAAAGTAGTACTGTGACAACCAGCAACACTGGAGTGGGGCAGAAAAACTCCACGCCCCTGGGTACCAGAAACAACAGCAATACCAATCAATGGAAAATGAATGGAGAAGGCCAGTGATGCAGCAATCCTGACTGGGAAAAGTAAGAAACTTGACAGACTAGCCTGAAATTGATCAGGACAGTCTGGGGAATGAGACAGACATAGTGTGCTCTGATACCAACTGCAGAGGTCTAGAAGGCTCTGGACATGAGCAAGGATGCATACACTCTTGTGAGAGACTGAAGAGTGTTATCCACACATCCCTGGCTGAATGTAAGACTATGTGCAAGAGCAGAGAAGACAAGAGAGAGCTCAACAGCAAGATAAAGCTGAGGAGCATTTATGTACCACTGGAACACAGAATGCATTTCCCAACCCTTAAACAGATCCATCAGCAATATTCTGCCCTATAAACTCTAGCCATCTTAATTGCCCTAGACTCTCAGCTGCATATCCTTAACACTAGGAGTCTTACGAGCTCTGTAGGTTTCCCATCCCTCAATGATGACCTGGAAACTCTCTCATAAGTGGGGCAATCATAGTACACACCTCAGTTATTTCCCATCTCTCAGTGGTCACTGTTGTTATTTCCTCATGTCCAGTGTCTTGAAACTATTATTTCAAATATTCTGTTTTGTTATTGTTTCAGGTAGGACGTTAAATCCAGTTCCTTATTACTTCAATTTGGCAGGAAGAAAAAAGCATTCCCTACATCTTTTTGATCATTTCCTTATTTTATGGGACCACAAGATCTTCCAGACTCATTTTGTATTGTCTTTTCCTAACAAAGAGTCAGCCACTTCTCCAGGAGCCCTGGTTTCTTTTATTGATAATGGATATTTAGAAGACAAAATCTTGGGAGTTAGGTGTACTCACTGGTTACATGATGACATTCCCAGTGTAGTAGCTTTTTTTGTTTTTTTTTTAAGATTTTATTTATTTGACACAGAGGGAGAGAGAGAACAAGCAGGGGGAGCGGCAGACAGAGAGAGAGAGAGAAGCAAGCCCCCGCTGAGCAGGGAGCCCAACAGAGGACTCCATCCCAACCTTGGGATCACGACATGAGCCAAAGGCAGAAGCTCAACCGACTGAGCCACCCAAGAGCCCTACTAACTGCGTCTTGGTAAGTTACTGGATATTTGGTCTCGAGGGCTTGATGGTTCTTCCTATATTATTGGAGTTGAATAATTTCATTAATATTACATCCTGGGGTTGATCATTTTTTATTAATTTTTCACAATTATTTAGATGTCCTTTCAATATGTTCACTCAAGCCTTCTGTTACCTGGGGAATGGTCTTGGTTTATGGATTTATATATTTAAATATCATTGCTTTTTCTTTTTTAGAGCCTCCAATTATACAAATTATCTTAATTAATTAACCTTCTCTTTTCACCACTTTATCTCTGACTTGTTTCACTTCTCACTTTAATTTTCACGGTTGTATGTTTAACTTTCTTCAGTGTCCCTTACTATATTTTTATCTTTTCTATTTAGTCTATTATTGGGTATCTTATAATTTACCTTTCATATTGGAGATTATTATGGTTTTTTTTTTCCAACCTACTACTACCTTTCAATTAATCTGTTTTTTAATTTTTTTTTTCATTTTGAATTTGTAATTAAATTCTGGGGCACTTGGGTGGCTCAGTCGATTAAGTATCTGCCTTCAGCTCAGGTCATGATCCTGGGGTCCTGGGATCGAGCCCCATGTCAGGCTCCTCACTTGCCGGGGAGTCTGCTTCTTCCTCTCTGACCCTCCCCCCTGCTCATGCTCTCACTCTCTCTCTCAAATGAATAAATAAAAAAATCTTTAAAAAAATGATTTCTAATTTCTCTAAATACTTTTTGGGTATATAAAATCAGTTTGAGTATATTTAATTCAGTTTAGGTGAGAGTTTTATCAGCTAAGGTGTATCATTCCTTATTTTCTGATCTCTTAAGTTTTTATACTAATATTATTTAGTTTCTATCTATTCATTTTGTGGATTTGAGGTGCTTTAGTGAATTTCTAATTCACTAAAATTCCCTTCTGTAAGTACAGGAAGGTCCAGTTTGTTTAGTTTACGTTATTTTGTTTAGTACTAGAAGGAGAATTGAATTAACTCCATTTCTTTGTTCTGTTTATTTTTTTCAGTGCCTTAAAATTTCCACATTTGCTTCTTTTACTTTTAACTATTCAATTTCCAAGTGATACCTATTCATGCCTTTTGACCCCCTAAGTTAAAAATACCAAAGCTGATCCCTCAAACTGCATGCATTTTAAGCCCTATAATGAGTGCTCTGACCTACCAGGGAATTTTTTTGGTATTTTTACACATAGGGTAGAGGTGCTCTTTATGGAGAAGTTAAAGAGAAATTTGAGATATGCTAGTAGGTCCCCTCTTCTCTTTTCCCTGCAATTTTTCTTAAACTACCCTTGTTCGTGACAAAGATTGTAACAAGAGTGTGAGCGATTGCTTGCTGGGATTTGGTGTTTGTTTTCATGTGCAGGCAATTTAAAGTTTGGGGATTCTTTGTCTTCCAGTTATTTTGAAAGCATATTTTTTGGTAGTTGTATGTGTTCTTCTCAATGTTATGGGTTTTTTTGTTTGTTTGAAGGATATTGGAGGGGCATGGATTTCAGTTGCTGCCACTGTGCCATACTCCTTTGGAGTTAACCCATTTATAATATTAATTACCAAAAATTCAGGTTTAATTTCTAAATATTAATACAAGTACTCTTATTAGAGCTTCCTTCAGTGTTATATTACTTTTGTATACATCCTTAATATTAGTATTTTAAATACATTTTCTTATAAGTCCTAATTTTTTTAAATAACTACTCAAGAGCTCATGATCCACAATTTATCTGTATCTTGCTTGAAATTACACATTTTTCAGCTGCTGTCATCTCTGTTACATGCTTATTTATTTATCATAATAATTTTTTTCTTATTATTTGTCCTAAAAGTAAACACTCTAACTTTGGTATTTGGCCTTTTTTACTAAAATTATAATATATATTAAATCTGTCATATTCTATTTCTCATGTTAATGCTTTTATTTAAAAAATATTTCAAGTTTTTCCCTTCTACATTTATCTTTAGAAAGTGAGAAGTTCTAATTTCTCTTACGTTTTTATTTAAATGAAGTTAAATAATCCGTTATAGTTTTAGTATCTTTTTTTATAGTACAAAATTTAAAAACCCTTTGGGGTTTTTTAGACATTCTTTTTAAAATAGCACATGCCGTACTATTCACATAGAATCCTGAGAAATAATTAATAAGTGAGAATCCATCATTCAGTACAATTTAACTTTGATAAAACACCTCATTTTCAAAGGCACTGTGGTTACTTGTCTTAAGTGTAAGATGAATAAAACCTTTTCCTACCTTCAAGGATAAATAATAGTCTTATAAATAATATCCTAGGTCAATAAGACAGAAACAAATCACATGCTCAATGAAGAGATATAGAAAGGTCTGAGGAAACCCAAACACCTAATTTTGACTAAGTAGATATCTTTGAAAAGCTTTCAAAGGTAATAGACCTTGAAGATAAAAAGTGTTAGCAGACCAGAGAGTAGAACAAATGCCAAAGTAAAGGAATAATAGGAGCAAAGCACAAGGACACCAAAGAAGTATATTAATTCAGACAAACAGAACAATCCTGAATGGTTTTCATATCATGCAGTTATTGTCTAATTGTGGAGGACATTGAATGTCATGCAAGAGAATTTAAATTTTACTTTTTTGTCAGTGAATGATTATAATAAACAGGTTTAAGATTGTTTTTACATTTTAAGAAAATCAGTTTGTCACCAGTGTAGAGAGAAAGTTAGAAGAAGTAGAGGCAAGGGAGTCAGTTAGGAAGTATTATAATAGCACAGAGAAGAGGACATGAGCATTGTCTTATGAACATAGGTTACATTATTGCTCCTAAAATGGATTACGTTGCTACCATTTAAGTGGAAAGATAAACTACAATTCAAACATTTTTTAAATATCATAAAATATTTATACTTCAGAAATGCAATTCTATATATTAAATGAAGAACATACTGTGTATATATTTTCACATACTTCAGTAATATTAATTATAAGCCATCCTCTCAAACTTTAATCATAACTATGGCTTTTTTTTTAATCTACCATGTCTAGCAATATAAACATAAAGGCAATTAAAATCATAACATCAGGGAAGGTAACCTTGGAAATGAGGACAGTGTGACAAAAGTAATCTTGCTGTATTAATTCTAGTCATTTTTATTAGACAAGCTATCCTTGTTTTTAAAAATCACTAAGCATTTTATTTTATTTTTTTTTAAAGATTTTACTTATTTATCCAACAGAGAGAGAGAGAGAATAAGTAGGCAGAGAGACAGGCAGAGGGAGAGGGAGAAGCAGGCTCCCCACCGAGCAGGGAGCCCGATGCAGGGCTCGATCCCAGGACCCTGGGATCATTACCTGAGCTGAAGGCAGCCGCTTAACCGGCTGAGCCACCCAGGCGCCCCTCACTAAGCATTTTATAGTCACACTATAATCAAGAGTTTTAAATATATATTATATATTATTTTCATCTTAAGCCACTCAAATTTGACATAAAAGTACAAAAACAAAATGTTAAATGGCATTAATATATGTAGATATTCAGAATTTTCAAACAAAAGATGCTCATATATTTTACATAAAATTATGATATAAGAAATTAGCATGCACAATTGATAATGGTGACAGCTGTTAAATTATGTTTAAATTCATAATATAAAAAGAATAAATCATCCATTGCCCATCTGGTTAATGTTTTAAATGTGGTCACAATCAATGTGCCCATATGCAACTTTAAGACAAACCAGAACTTCATATATTTCAAGAAGGCAGTACAACAGAGGGGCTTAAAGTCTAATTTCTGCTGTGATGTCACCTACATTTTATTCCTTGCCACGCCAATTACTAACCTTATGCCTAAAGACAAGTAAACTTAATCTCTCTGTGACTTAGTTTTCTTGGTTCAAAATTAAAGAGGAAAAAATACCCAGGTACTTATGGAATCTTGTAATTGCAGACTCAGAGCTAAAGAATCCATTTTAAAAACGGAATCTACAGTTACTTATGGGTTTTATGATTTCCTTATCATTGTTTTCTCTTTCCTTCATATTACCTTTTAGAATGTGATCATTCTGTGATCATTAGAATGTCTACTGTTTAAATTGTTTGGTTATGATGCCATCTGAGATCAAATGAGGTTGAAGAGGGCACAGCATTAGAAAGGAAACCCCATTTAAAAGGTACTGACTACGGACTCCCCCGCAAAAGCTAAGTTTATTAGGTCTACTGTAGTAATGGAGAACACCAATTTAGCAGAGTCCTACTAATATCTCAAAAGTGAAGAAATTAAGGAAGGATGTTTATAGGGTTTGAGCCTAAGCTGAATTAATTTAACATGTATCTTGGAAAATGGGGAAATTGTTGGAATTGAGTAAAATTTATTGCTGGACAAAGTAGGGTGAGAGTCTTGAAAAACAATGTTTGATGAAAAAGTTGTTAGTCGTAGTGCTGAATGACAAACTCATTAGTAGATTCAGTCTAATCTTCTAGAAGCAGGTATTTCCTGAATCAAGCAGCTAAGTTAGTTTTGCTTGGTCTCGGTATGGTTTAAGACATGACCAGAAAAGTATGCCTGATCCCAGAACTGCTTAACCCAGGGCCAGTGAATTATTACATTCTCAAAGGGAAGTATGTAATTTAGAGAAAGAAGCAGAGAAAAGCATCCACCTGAGATAAATCCACAATGTTCATGTAGAATGGGCATTGTACAAAGCACATCCAGCCTAACTATCACTGGTGGTCCCAATGCTGGGGAGTTAGAGAAGGTCCAAAGTGTCACAGCGAGCAGGCAGAGAAGAATCGGAGAGAAAGCAGATTAGAAGAGTTCAAGTGAAGCAGGTTTGATACAGAAATAGTATCTGATGGGGCGCCTGGGTGGCTCAGTCGTTAAGCATCTGCCTTCAGCTCAGGTCATGATCCCAGGGTCCTGGGATGGAGCCCTGCATTGGGCTCCCTGCTCCGCGGGAAGCCTGCTTCTACCTCTCCCACTCCCCCTGCTTGTGTTCCCTCTCTCGCTGTCTCTGTCAAATAAACAAAATCTTAAAAAAAAAAAAAAAAGAAAGAAAGAAAGAAAAAAAGAAAATCTTGGGATAAAGTAACACTCTTTATAATTATTTTGGATTATTTCCTCATTTAGTTGAATTGGAATTGTTTCCTCATTCAGTTAGTCTAGATACTGAAGCCTGAAACATGTGCTAAATGTAAATTCTAACCTGAATTACAGTGTAGCAAAATATGGCCTATGCTGTATTACTTTGTTATTTATTTAGCATCTGTAATAATGCACCCCTGTGTTAGTTCCGTCCTAGGTGAAATGGCAATGTAAATATTTTATGACCCATTTTCGTTCTTTAGGGAAATCCGTGAAGTGTCTGGAGGAGGAGAACATGTAGAAAACTCCAGAGTACAGTATTATAAAGCAGTTTTAAATAATTTGTAATAATGGCTACACAGAAAGCAATCAAGTCTTTAAAATGAGAGATGCAGGACAGAATAGTAGCAAGGTCATGAGGAAAAAAATAGAAATGGTAGTAAGACGTGAAGGTCAGAAAGCTATGGGTTCAATTCAAGGACCTACCACATCTGGGTAAACTTGGGCAAATCATGTAAACTCTCTGGGTCTCAGGTTCCCTATCTTTGAAAAAAAGATTAACTGTTTTTTAGCAAGCCTAAGATGTAAAAGTTAAATGACATAAGTCATCTCATATATACATATGATACCAAGTACACAATAGAAACTCAATAAATGGTAACAATTATTTAATTACTTACCTCATACTATATATCAGGCACTGAACTAAACGCACTTTTAAATGTTTTATCTTTTTTGTTTAATCACAGGAAGGTGGTTCCCTATGAGATAGACATCCTCAACTTACAGATAAGAAAACTGAAACAAATACAAGTATAGTCATGTTTATCTCATGCCAAACAGCCAGAAAAGGAAGAAACAGCTTTAAATACATGTTTTCCCTCATTCAAGACCTTACATTCTTAACTACTAGTCAGCAGCACCTCTTATTACCATTGCTAAAGGAATGGTTGAATCAACTTATAGATGAATATCTAGTTATTGCATCCTAATATAACTAAGAAGTTGGCAGCTTTCCCCATCCAATCTTCAAAGCAAAAGTAGGTAGCTACAAAATATATCACATCTTTTATCTTTCATTTTGATGGAACTCATTTCTCAGATTCTGTCTTACCACATGCCAGCTATCACATGTTCATTCCACTCTTCTCCGGTTATCTGTCCATTACAGATTTGTGACTTATCTTTCTAATTTCTTTGGAGCCTGAGGTGTCATTTTGACTCTGTTTGGGTCTTTGGGTTATAACAATTGTGAAGATCTGAGGACATCTGTGGTGTTGAATAATTCAAATCATTGTATTTTCTAAATCCAACTTGAGTACAAAAGCAAAACAGGAGTTTGCAGACTCAAGTCTACTTTGCAACCAAATTATGAATTATTTCCATTGAAAAAGTTGTATCTGACTAGCCAAAAAACATATGCAAACATTGTTCTTTTTAAAGAAGACTGACAAGTTAACAATATACTTATTGGGTCCATGAACATTCTTTTATCCTTGATTTTCATCCACTTACTTATCTTCGTAAGACTAGATTGCTTTAAAAATTTTTTTTTTTAATTTAAATTCAATGTAGTTAACAGATACTGTATTACTGGTTTCAGGGGTAGAATTTAGTGATTCATCAGTTGCATATAACATCAGTTTTATCAGTTGCTCACTACATCAAGTGCCCTCCTTTAATGCCCATCACCCAATTACTCCATCCTCCCACCCACCTCCCCACCAGCAACCCTTAGTTTGTTTTCTATAGTTAAGAGTCTCTTACGGTTTACCTCCCTGTTTTCATCTTTTATTTTTCCTTCCCTTCCTCTATGTTCATCTGTTTTGTTTCTTACACACATACTAGTGAAATCAATTTGAATGTGGAAAGGAGATCCTCAGTAAAAGATTTAAAATTCTAGGACTATTATCAAGAGGACCTATTTTAATATGCCTGAGTATTTATAGTAGATTACCTATTTCCTTTTTTAAAAATTGTGAGACTGTGTGGGGAAAATATCTGCATGCACCTCAATGAGCCAGAGGAATTTTAGGTTTTACAAATGTCTCACTTAATCCTCAAAAATGTCCTCCAGAGTAGACCTCATTCTCCAATTTACAGGTGAAAAAATGGAGGCTCAAAGGAATTAAGAAACAATTATTGACTTGTAAGAGTCGTGACCTATGAGGCTTTACAAAGGGTGTTTTGTTTTGTTTTGTTTTTGCCACCCCACTAGTTATCACTTCAGGGAGCATTAAGTTGTCCTCTTTATTGGCAAGTTGTCCTCCAATTAGAGAGAGTCAGAGAATTCACCTAGAAAGCTTTCAAAACTGGATGAGGTTGGTTCTAGGGCCCAATGTTAAGCATAGTAGTTTATTTCTGTTTAGAATGAAATTTGGCCCCTGATGATTCTGATCTCTACTACAAACATCTCTATATTCCAGAGCCCCAAGCAGCACTTTAGAAGAAGGGTTGACTTGAAGAACTGCCATCTAGAATCCTCAAATGTGCATGTAACAGAGGTAAAAATTAAAATCGTTTCTCTAGGTTGGTGTTTGGCCTTCTTTCTCTTCTGTCATCTTTTTCCCATCCTTGCCTCACCAGTTAACACACTTGACAATAATTACATGTTATAAGGCTGAGAAAAAGGCACCTTCAGGAGAAGTCAACAGTACCATATTATCTAGATATTTTGTCTCACTACCCACATTAGACATAAGCCAATGTTTTGGGAGAACACTTACTCAGCTATTTCCTCACACTTTTAGTTAGCAGGCTTTCCAAAATATTAACATAACAGAATTGTAATATAGACTCAAAACCAAATGACCTAGGGCAGTGCTAAGAAAAGCAGGGTGGGGGATCCACTGCAAATTGCTCCTTAAGGACAGGGAATCCTGTCTCATCACAGGTCTCTTACTTACCTTCATGAGGAGGGGTCCTATCTGGATGGAAGCACACAGATAGGTTCCTTGGGAACCAGGAGCACTTAACCTCAAGTCAGGCTAGTAATTCAAAACTAGGTGTTATTAAACCCAAACTTCCTCCCTCCTCCCCCCTCCCTTCTTCCTTCCCTTCCCCTTCCTTCCTTCCTTCCTTCCTTCCTTCTTTCCTCCTTCCCTCCCTCCCTTCCTTCCTTTGTGCAATTTCTGCAGCAGAGAAAATTCACTGGACCTCATTTTGAAACTGAGGTAACAATGACTTCTGAAGCACCACCAGCTTGCAGAAAATAAAGTCATTATCTGTTCATTAGGAATAGGATTCTGACTTCACTGTAAATAGGCTATAATTGGGCCATACTAAATGATCATGCTAGAAATGGCAGATAAAGATATGGCAAAAAAATATTAAAACCTGGGGCGCCTGGGTGGCTCAGTTGGTTGGGCAACTGCCTTCGGCTCAGGTCATGATCCTGGAGTCCCGGGATCGAGTCCCGCATCGGGCTCCCTGCTCAGCAGGGAGTCTGCTTCTCCCTCTGACCCTCCCCCCTCTCATGCTCTCTCTATCTCATTCTCTCTCTCAAATAAATAAATAAAATCTTTAAAAAAAAAAAAAAAAAAAAAAAAAAAAAATATTAAAACCACTAATGAAGCCCAACTCCAGTCAAACGTTTATGATTATTATCAGGATCCAAAATGACAACGGAAACAGTAAAATTTGCTTGGAAGGTTTTCAGTACAACATTTCTGAGCAATTAGTTGTCTTGACAAGAAATACATATATATTTCTTAACAAAAATAATTATGTAATATTCTTCAAGAGGATCCATTCAGTTAAATAGAACTGAAGCAAATCCGGTAACAAAATTAAAGACCTTGCGTTCAGAGCAGTTTCCTGTAGAGGAGATGTCTATATCAGATATGATTTACTTATAAATCACCTCTTTTAAACATCAAGCTAAGTTTCCATCAGTTTAAATTTAGCTTTTTTTGTTTAATGATAGAGCATGGAACACTTCTAGCTGTGTGAACTGGGGATATTCTTTAATCTTTGCATTGTAAAGAACCAATTCTGGCTAAATTCATCTAAATGGGATTTTATATGAAGGATACACGAAGTTCACAGGATAAAAAGGAAGGAAGACAAACGGGTTTAGAAAAGGTGGGAAAGAGAAAGTTACATGTCTCAGCACTAAAGCTAGAGCCATAGTTCCTGTCCAGGGGCCAACTCTAGAAAGGATGATTCCAGCCATTCCATCCCTGTGGTCCACTCCCTCTGCCCCTGGTTCTGTTTGGCAAATATCTTTGGCAAGCTAAAAAAAATCTGTTTGATCTGTTTATGTGGCATGCCTCCTCTCTGGTGTGCCAGTCAGAACAAAATCTGCTGAAAAGGGTCACCAGAGACCCCTCAGATTTTTGGTGGCAGAAGTGCCACCAAAAGGATTCCCAAAAAGGAAACTGGATACTGCTTAAAAAAAAAAAAAAAAGGGTGTGGGTGCCTTCACTGACCCCTAGATCCTTCAATATTTGGTATTCATTAGAAGAGCTAATATGTATTTCAGCCACTCTGCTAAAGGTTTTATTTTAATAGTCCCATTCACTTTTACCAACAAGTCTGTGAAGAGAGAGAATTACTTACAAAGAAAAAGAGCCTCTGAAAGATTAAATTACTTCTTCCCAGTGACAAAGGTAAGAAAACTGCAGCCCGGGAACTAAACCCATGTAATCTGATTCTTTTTTTTTTTTTTTAAGATTTTATTTATTTATCTGAGAGAGACAATGAGATAGAGCACGAGAGGCAAGAGGGTCAGAGGGAGAAGCAGATCCCTTGCTGAGCAGAGAGCCCGATGCGGGACTCGATCCCGGGACTCCAGGATCATGACCTGAGCCGAAGGCAGTCGCTTAACCAACTGAGCCACCCAGGCGCCCTGTAATCTGATTCTTGATGTTATTCTAAACACTGGGAAGGACCACCTACTTCCACATCTGTAAGACCAATAAGATACCACAAAGAATACCTTGGAAAAATGTATTTATTAAAAGGTGTCACCAATGCCTACAAAGCTTAGGCCATCTTATAGCTCAGAAGTCTATCAGAAAGGTTGTTCACATTAATGAGTTTTGTACATGTATATATAATTATACAAAAGTAGACACACTAAATGAAGACAATAGTGTATAAATAAGTAACAAATTAAACAATCTTGTTTAGATAAAATTAATAAGCAAAACAGCATGAAAACTAAAATAGAATTTTAAAATCAATATATGGGGTATCAGCACTACCAGGTATTTAAATGTACCATAAACTTCAGTAAGTAGAAAATGGAGTACTGGCCCATGAGAAACAAATGCTTCACAAAATATAAGAAAGCATAAAAAGGTCCAAAGTAAACCCAAACACATATGAAAATTCACTTTATGACAAATGTTGCATTTTAAACCAGCTGATAGAAATAACTTTTCCCTAACTGATGTTGGAAGGATGAAGTTGCCATCTGGGGGAAAAGAAGCTGAAGCTCTATATGGTACATCAGGATAAATTCTGTAATAATTTAAATATCACGAAAAATATAAAAATGTGCAGGTCAAAAGTAAGAATATAATATTAGTAAACAACAATAAAATGCCATAGTAATATTGCTTTATATATTTTTATTTTTTTATTTTTCATCATAAGTGCACTCTTTAATCCTCATCACCTATTGACCCATCCCCCCACTCACCTCCCCTCTGGTAACCACCACTTTGTTCTCTATAGTTAAGAGCCTGTTTCTTAATGTCTGTCTCTCTCTTTTTTCTTTGCTCGTTTGTTTCTTAAATTCTACACATGAGTGAAATCATATGGTATTTGTCTCTCTCTGACTTCGCTTAGCATTATATTCTCTAGCTCCATCCACGTCATTGCAAATGGCAAGATTTCATGCTTTTTTTTATGGCCGAATAACATTCCACTATATATATATGAATTCCCCTCTACACATAAATATATAAACAAACCACCTCTTCATTATCCATTCATCTATTAATGGACACTTGGGCTGCTTCCATAGTTTGGCTATTGCAAATAATGCTGCAATAAACATAGAGGTTCATGTATCCCTTCGAATTAGTGTTTTTGTATTTTGGGGGTAAATACCCAGTAGTGTAAATCCTAGATCATAGGGTAGTTCTATTTTTAATTTTCTGAGGAAGTTCCATACTGGTTCCCAGAGTGGCTGCACCAGTTTACATTCCCACCAACAGTGCATGAGGGTTCCTTTTTCTCCACATCTTCAGTAACACAAGTTCTTCTGTTTATTAAAGTGATATTTCGTAGTTCTGATTTGTATTTTTCTGATGATGAGTAATGCTGAGAATCTTTTCATGTGTCTGTTGGCCACTGGTACATATTCTTTAGAAAAATGTCTGTTCCTGTCTTCTGCTCATTTCTAATCAAATTGTTTTTTGGGGAGTTGGGCTGTATCAGTTCTTTATAAAGATATTAACCTTTTATTCAATATGTCATTTGCAAACATATTCTCCCATTCAGTAGGCTGTCTTTTAGTTTTGTTGATGGTTTCCTTTGCTGTACAGAAACTTTTTATTTTGATGAACTCCCAATAGTTTATTTTTGCTTTTATTTCTCTTGCCTCAGGAGACATATTTAGAAAAACGTTGCTGTGGCCAATGTCAGAGAGATTACTGCTTGTGCTCTCCTCAACAACTTTTATGGTTTCAAGTCTCACATTTAGGTCTTTAATCCATTTTGAGTTTATTTCTATGTATGGTGAAAGAAAGTGGTCCAGTTTCATTCTTTTGCATGTAGCCGTCCAGTTTTCCCAACACAATTTGTTGAAGAGACTGACTTTTTTCTATTGGATATTCATTCCTCCTCTGTTGGAAGATTTATTGACCATATAATTGTAGGTTTATTTCTGGGTTTTCTGTTCTATTCCACTGATCTGTGTGTCTACTTTTATGGCAGTGCCATGTTGTTTTAATTACTACCACTTTGTAATATAACTCGAAGTCTGGAATTGTGATACCTCTAGTTTTGTTTTTCTTCTTCAAGACTGTTTTGGCTATTCCAGATCTTTTGTGGTTCTATACAAATTTTAGGATTGTTTGTTCTAGCTCTGTGAGAAATGCTGGTGGTACTGTGATAGGGACTGCATTAAATCTGTAGATTGCCTTAGGTAGTATAGACACTTTAACAATATTTGTTCTTCTAATCCATGAGCATGTTTCTTTACATTTGTGTCATCTTCAATTTCTTTCATCAGTGTTTTATAGTTTTCAGAGTACAGGTCTTTCACCTCTTTGGCTAAGTTTATTCCTAGATATTTTATTGTTTTTGGTGCAATTGTAAATGGGATTGTTTTCTTAATTTCACTTTCTGCTGCTTCGTTATTAGTGTATAAGAATGCAACAGATTTCTGTACATTGATTTTGTATCCTGAGACTTTACTGAATTCATTTATCAGTTCTAGTAGTTTTTTGGTGGAGTTTTCAGAGTTTTCTATATATAGTATCATGTCATTTGCAAATAGTGAAAATTTTACTTCTTCCTTACCAATTTGGATGCCTTTTTTTTAGGTTGTCTAATTGCTGTGCCTAGGACTTCCAGTACTATGTTGAATACAAGTGATGAGAGTGGACATCCTTGTCTTGTGTCTGACCTTAGGGGAAAAGCTCTCAGTTTTTCACCATTGAGTATGATGTTGCTGTGGGTTGTTCCAAAGGCCTTTATTATGTTGAGGTATGTTCCCTCTAAGCCTACTCTGCAGAGGATTTTTATCACAAATGGATGTTTATTCCTCTAGATTTATATGAGAATACTTCTGTTATTATACTTTGATGTTGAAAAAACTCAACATAGATACATGTAATTATATAAATAATAACACGAAAAATCTATATGACATAACAATACTATAAACAAAATCAAAAGAAAAAGTTACGTTGTGAAAAAAACGTTATTTGAAACTCATTTCACAGTAGGAAAATATCCCTAATACATAAAGTAATCCTAAGAACATATAAAGACAAAAAACAAAAAAAAGAAAAATGACAACTACTGAACAGATAGTTCACAGAAGGGAAAATACAAATGGCTCTTTATGAAAGGATGCTCAACCTCTCTCACTATGAGAAAAATGCAAATAAAAACTACCATTAAGATATCTGTTTAACCTAGGAGATCAGCAAAGATCCAAGTTTGAAAATGTACTTTTGTCAACCATATGTGCTAGGGAAAACTGCATTCTATATATCAGATGGTAATTCAAATCCATGCAACACGTGTGGAGGGCAATTAGGTATTACCTCAACATGTTTACCCTACAAATATTTCTCCACATGCAAGAAATTACACATGTACAAAACTATATATTTTGTATGTAGCAAACATGAATAAATTTGTATTAGAAAGTTTGAAAACCACCACCATGATCACCAATATGAGTTATTTGAATGTTTTATTGAATAACATTCACATTAAAATGTGAATGGGAAATCCTTCCATGCACCAGTATAAGTAGATCTTATATGGATCTAAAAAACAAAATGAACAAACAAACAACAACAAAGAGAGAAACAGACTCATACATATAGAGAACTGGGTTGCCAAAGGGGAAGGGGTAAAAGGATGGGCGAGGGGTGCCTGGGTGGCTCAGTCGTTAAGCATCTGCCTTCAGCTCAGGTCATGATCCCAGGGTCCTGGGATCGAGCCCTGCATTGGGCTCCCTGCTCTGCGGGAAGCCTGCTTCTCCCTCTCCCACTCCCCCCTGCTTGTGTTCCCTCTCTCCCTGTGTCTCTCTCTGTCAAATAAATAAATAAGATCTTAAAAAAAAAAAAAAAGGATGGGCAAAATAGGCAAAGGGAATTAAGAGGTACAAACTTTCAGTTATAAAATAAGTAAGTCCCAGGGATGCAAACTACAGCATAGAGAATATAGTCAATAATATTATAATATATTTATCATGGTGTTTCATAATGTATATAATTGTTGAATGACTATGTTGTATGCCTGAAACTAACTTACTATTACATTCAACTATACTTTAATTAAAATTATTTTAATAAAAAAAAACTAGGAGACAAACATTGTTAATAAAAAAATTAAATTAAAATATCTCAAAAGTGTATCATTAGGTGAAAAAAGCAAGACAGAGGAACAAAGTCAATGTACTTCTTGTGTATGAAATAAGTACATGTGTGTTATTTGTTTATACTGTCATAAACAATTGTTGAATCAGTATACTAAAGCTAATGAATGGGTACATGAGGAGCGTGTGTGTGTGAGTAAGCTGGGTTGGGAATAGCATATGCAGTATGGTTGCAGGATCAGGAGCAAGACCTATCCGTTCTATGCCTTTCTCTTTTTTCTACTCTTGAACCGAATATTACCTAATCAATAATTCTAAAGGGTAAGAAAATCTATTAGCATATCCAATAATTGTATTTGTATTACTCTTCCATTCTGCCATGCCAATGAAATTAAGTGTGGGTTTCATCTTTAACAGAAGTCTTATAACATTAAAGTCTGCCATATTAACAATTTTAAGTAAATGCTAGGGACCATGAAATTTACCCTAAGGAGCTAAGCAACTCAAATGATGTTCAGGTGTTAACTGCCTTCCTAAATAATAAAGACAAAAATTTACTTTTCATAATGGAAAAATAATTTAAATTTTACTAAATTATTATCCTCTCTTGAATATTGGCATCACCAATGCTCAACCAGGAGACCATGGCAGGAAGCACATATTACTCAATTTTATTATTCCCAAAACCTAGCATTGTATATGAAATAATTAAACATTTCAAATAAAAGTATCATTTATTCTTTATTTTAAATGTACTGAATGATTTGACTTGTAGAAGTGGTCTTCATTAGGCATATCAAAGTTGCATACAGAGAATCTAGCAATATGGAAAATCATGCAAGTTTTTCTTTCATTCTGGGATCTATTTAATAAAGTCTTAAATATGCTTTTGATATCATAAGATTCCCACATTGCAGCTTCATTAGTTAACTCAATAAGCCCAACATTAGGTTAGAAACTCTATGTTAGCTTAGACACTTAGCTAATTATGATTGTCCACATGTAGATTTCCATTTTTATCTAAACTTATTTCCCTTGCTTCTACAATAGTCTAAAATCAAGTATGAGTGGTTTTTACATTATTCCGTTTGGGATTATCTATCCCCTGCACTACTACAATTATAATAATAAATAGTAATGATAATGATGAGATGTAAACTTGATGTTCAAACACAGCAGGGAATAACAAGTGCAAATTCATATATAAGATCTTGTTTACACTTTGATTACAAAGTGCTCTTCTTTGTTTTAAAAACGTATGTATAAATAAATAAATAAATAAATAAACAAACAAACAAACCAAAATTTAAGCATTAAAACATTAGTGGCATAACGTGTATGAATGCCTAACAATTCAGAGCATGGATAGGAACTAATGTTTAGAGCAATTTCAATATATTTCATAACCCATTTTATATAAAATGAAGCTGAGGCACATAAGGTGAAATATTCTGACATTTAAGATCCAGTGAACTAAATAACAGGGGCCTTTTAATAGTGATTCTAACCTAAGGACACTTGCTTCAGTGTCAGTGAGCTTAACTATTAAATGTCAGTCTGTTAGAATAGTTTAATAAATGAAGGCAACATAAAATAAGAAACTTTTGGTGATAATTTCCTAAAGTAATTTTAATTAATTCATTCTATCTTTCATTCTACGTATTTTCTATTCTTAGTTTTAACAGCTTTGTTGAGGTATAACTAACATACTTACTATGAAGGCACTATTCCAAGCTCAGGGAACACAGCAGGAAGAAAAACAAAAATGAGAGTTGCCTTCATTTACCTTACAGTTTTATAGTGAGAAGAGCCAACCATTAAACATGAGGTGGTGCTAAGTACAATAAAGCAAAAATATAACAGTACAAAGGGATCTAGAACTACTACAGAAGGTGGAAACCTTATTTACATATTATTTAGGTGGAGGCCCTTTTGACAAAGTGACATTAAATAATGACATGAGACAATGTGATACCCACTCTTTACCACCTCCCCCAATTTTTCTTCTTGTTGACTTGATATCCCACAGAAACTAAAGACAATCTCTCTAAACTTTTCTAATTTTTAAAATGAGTCTAGGAGTAGTAATCAAATGCATACGCTTGTAGTGAGCATTAAGTAAGATATTAATATAATTACACTAATTAGAATAGTGGTCAGGACATGGTGAATATTTAATATAAAAATTAGCTTCTTTATCATGACCCATGATCCAAGAGCAAGGTAATGGCAGAGGCAAGATTCCAAGGCAGCTCGTACTTTCTCACGCTTCCTTCAAATGTTAAAACTGCTAATCAAAACTAAATTGTTTACTGAGCCAAGAGAAGCTGAAACAGAAATTGGTTGACTCGTACATGCTTAAGCACTGAAATTACCAGGTGATAAGTCGTAACATACTGTGTTTTCCTGTGTATTTTTCATAGCATAAAGTTTCCTCTTGGTGGCGTAATTTGCTAGTACCGTTGTTACTATTTGCTCATTATGAGATGACAGGGATTTAAAAATCATCAAGGAATAGCAAAGATGTTCACTTTCCAAAACTGATAGCACATTACATGTCTTTTTTCTACAATTAATATACTCCATTCAACAAAGCCTAACTCCCTTCATAATACGGGAGCAATTTGCACAGTTTCCTTAAAGAGATGACTCTTTTCACACTCCCCAAAACTAAGGTCTCACTGAGGCATGGCAGCTGATAGAACGTTATAATGTAATTTTCACCAACCATCTAAGGGAAGTTACAAAATAATGCATCATTTTTTATAGTCAAAAGAAAATACTCAACCAATTCATTCTTTTTCATTCTTCTCTTTTTATTTACTTCCACTTCTCTCCTTCCTTATCCTGATTTTTTATTGAGGGTCTATTGACTGAAACGATCTTTTGCTATTTTTTGAAATTGTAACAATGGTTTACCTTTGTGTGGCTACTTCACGTCACTCAGCTTGAGGTGAGTTATCCATTAAATATAATGCTTAATTGTGCTTCTCTCAGCAGCTCAAAGTTTTTCATTCTCATAACACAATTGTACACTCATTTCTATGCCATAAGTACTAAGCATTTTATTTTCTCAAGAACTCAACAGTGAAGTTTCATTGGATTGGGCCATTTAAATAATGCAAAGTGTTTCTGGGGAGACCTATGTAAACAGGTCCAAGTATTACAAACTGAAAACCAATTACAATTTTTTTTTAAAAAGTATCCTGTGGCTTGGAGAACAAGGTGTTCTGGTTAATTTAATTTTCTGGGTTGAAGTCTAACATAATTTAATATTTTTTATGACAGAGAAGCTTCAATAACTTTATTCAGTCCTTAAAATTTTCTACTGTAAGGCAGAAGAGAAAGAGCTAATATATTCAATGACCGTAAGTGTGTGTGGAGGGTGAGGGCATAAAAATATATATAATCAGCTTAAAATATTGTTCTTAGCCTTGATTAACACTTTACATTGCTGGAGTACATGTGAATGCCATGAAAGCTTAACAATTCCCTCCAATTAAGATTGGAGTACAGCAGTAAACCAACTACAAAATTATCTAGTCAAAAAAATATATATCCCTACTAAGTAGCAAGATGGCATTTATTGATATGACATGAACTTGGAAAAGGGGGGTTGATATTTTATATATTTGCTATATACACAGATAAAAAGCATTCTCCATTGCTTATATCTGGAAGCAATTTAGAGATAACTTGATAACTTCATGTTATTGGTGATGATTAAAGCCTAGGAACATTAGGGGCGCCTGGGTGGCTCAGTCGTTAAGTAACTGCCTTTGGCTCAGGTCGTGATCCCAGGGTCCTGGGATCGAGTCCCACATCGGGACAGTGCAGACTTTAGCTAAGCAGCCATTCCCTAGCAAAAATTCTGTTAACAAATGTAATGGGAACATGTCTTTGGAGAGCATCTACCTATCTCTGACACATATGTGAGACATACTCCCTCTTCTTGAGTTAGAACGTACCCTGCCACCATATATGATAGTTGGAGTATTTAGCACAAGGACCAAGATAATCTGCTTATTATATATTTCTATTTGCAACAAAAAGCAATCTGTTACAACTGCAGCAGAAGTTTTACTTAAGGGTTAAAAGTGGTAACACGTGCAATGATAATACCAAAGATTTTTCAAAAACTCAGGAAAATGGCAAACCAATCCAAATGGATACTGATCATCAGCCCTGAGCATATATTAAAAATGCTTTTAAAATATAAAATCCTATTCTTAGTAAATTGTTATAATTTGGCAAATATGTGGTATTTTATAAATAAAGGACCAATTATGGTTCTAGATTTGTTTTCCTCTACATTAATAGTACCAAATGACTCCTCTTGGATTCATGTATCCATACCTTTTCTTATTTATGAACCCCCAACTTGATGTCTACCTGCCAGTTGGGATTTTTTTCTTCTGTGGATTCATCAGCTTCTAATAGTACTCCCACCCACTGTGCTATGGTATCCTGTATTTTGTGTGACTAGGACCCTAATCAACAGTGTTTTTTAAATTGTGTGAACAGTCTTCTAATAATGGTATTAAAGGGTAACTTATCACTGTGAAAACTTGTGACTTCCAGTTTAGCGTGAGCTCAGAGTCCACTTCTGCTTTCATCCAAGTGTTTGGTTCTTTTGAATGTGGGTAATATGTACATACCCTCTTTATAAGTCTAACTGAAAACTATAAGACCCTTAGAACACTTGTTCTTTTGCAGTATAAATATAGTCTATTAAAATGCATCTATGCCCTGTTTATATTTTCTCACCACACTGGTTCCTTACAAGTAATGCCAAAATAAAGATCAGATTAGCTCACAAATAATTATTTTAAAGGTCTGAGTATGTGAAATCACAGCTAATGATATTTACTATAATTAGGGAAGCAAATTAGAAGAATATTAAAGCCTTCACATTTCAGTACTCATAGATAGATTTCTAGGTAATTACAAAATAACACTGTTACTAATGAGATTTTTTTTCATAAAACTGAGACAATTAGCAATATTTTCCCTGTAAGAAATAATTTGGCAAATTTTAGTAAAAAAAAATAGCTTTTTGTCTATGGCTATTTTGTCTCAGCGAAATGACTGCAGTTTTGGAAACTTAAGGCAAATGTTCATGCCAAAGCCACTATATCTTTGTTAACAACAAAAATAAAAGATTCTTAGTTATTCTAAAAGTCCAGATAATTTGATATTTATATTTATTAAAGAAAATTAAAGATATTCCATTACATCTGGTCAATTACCAAATACAAAATAGATTCAACATGGTACTATTCTCATGAGGGAAGAGAGTGGAGAATTAGTTCCTGACCTTAGTCATAAAAAGATTACAAGGTACATCAAGTAAACAACAGTTTATAACTAAGAGTTCAATGATATAGTTGAAAAGCATGCCAATATTTTAAAAGGAAACAATATTCAGAAAGTTTAGCTAGAGAATATACCACATAGTATCATCCTTTTAGATACTGAGGGCTAATACTACTTCGAAAGCACCATCTGCAGAATTCATAGTATCTACAGGGAACATATAAGAACATGCAAATGGGACTCTCACAGAGAGTCTATCTCAAGAGTGCATGCTTAGTGCCAGGTACTCCATTAGGTGACAGAAACTGATGTGACACAGACATCATAGTCTAATGGAGACATGGTAAACACATGGTATAACACATTCACAGTGAGGCTTTGGAGCGTATGAAAAGGGAAAAGGCATCAAACCCATCTTGAAAGAGGTTACAATTGGACAGAATTTTAAAGGACAGATAGGCTTAGTCTAGCAAAGAAGAAGCTGAAATATGGAGGATATTCTAACCAGAAGGAACAGAATGTGCAAAGCTTCAGAAAAAATATGGATTGTTGCAAATAGTACCCTTTACTGGAATGCTATGTGTGTGGGGGGAGGGTATGATTGTATGCCCTATATGCTAAAGGCATTAAGATGTCCCATCATTGCTCTGTGACATCCAAAAATACTCTGTTCTCTCCGTTTTCAGCTACTTTTTCTCATGACATCTACTAAAAAAATATGTGTGCACTGAATAATAACTAGTAATGACTCTTAGATTTTGTACCCAAATTTCAATATAGGTCCCTTCTCATGTAGGTTGACCAATTTAGAAAAGCCTTTTTGACTGAGAGATGGCTTATTTTGTAGAACCAAAGGCAGCTGGTTGTCTGATTTTTCTCCTGTGCCTTTATGGCATTTTTGGTTCTCCAGGAAACAGATTCTGAGAAAGAGACTGGACAGAGTACTAAATCTGGGATGGCCTTGTATAGTTGTCCTAATCATTATTAGGATGCTAGGCCTTTATCCCCTATCAACCAGTCACTGCATGGGGCCTGACTCCAGGAAGGGGCATGACCTTGGGCCAAATAGCTTTCTCAAACTCAGATACATCTCCAGAAAGAAACTGTCTGGACCCAGGTGCAAGCCTGCAGTCACCAACCCTGTCAGGAGCTATGGAAATGAGTGCTTTAGTCCCAAAAGGAGATTCTGAGTGTTGTGCCAAAATGGCTCTTAACTTTCCAATATAAGTCAGGTCTAGACCCTGCCAGTCTCTGCAAAGAGACAAACACAATTCCCAGCAACAGAAGTTTTACCTAGTTGCTTAGAGGGACTGCTGTGAGTCAACCACCTGAAGACTTCTCAGAAGGGGAGACAGAGGTAGTCTCCCCCCATAGCTAGGCCATTTACAAAATAATGAAGCCCTCCACAGAGGGGAAACTTTAGTCCTGGAACTTCCCTTACCAGGTCTTCTTAGCCTGGTAGACATACTAAAGATAAACCACAGAGATCTAGGAACTGACATCAGACTTTGTCACATTCACTCCACCAGCTTTGATGTAGTGTGCGGAAACCAAATGCAGGCAACTTGTTCAAATAGTTTATTTTAATAGGATCATTCAACATACACTTTATTCAATATAAAATTATCTAATAAATTTTAACTAACCTTTCTATTAATACCTCCCCCATATACACATACACACTTTTGATTAAAGGTAAGGATGAAAGGCCACAGAAGTTTTATCTCAAGGTCTGTGCTTGCAATGGCCCACTGGCTGCCTGTTTAGGTCTGTTGGTCATCTTGAGTATATGGACAATTTTTCTTTACCAAAAAACCTCCTAGGCCAATACTGTTGATTAGATCTTGTGACAAAGACCTCTGTCAGAGAAAAATCCAGAGGATCCACTGGAGTGAACCTTGAAACACTAAGAGAGTTCAGGGGCAACCTAAAGCCCTGTGGGGACAACTAACACAAAGCAGTTGAAAACTCATGATTCTCACACTGCATAGGGGGAAACTCGCTATCCTTGACTTCTTTCTCTAGAGATGTTGATGTTCATCCTCTAGCCTATATGCGAATAAACCAACCCAAATTTGTTGATTCAAGACATGATTCATGCACTTGCTATTTCTTCTAAGTCCAATCATTTGGCTGTAGGTTTTATGGTTATATAAATTTAGCAACCCTAATATGTTAATGCTAAATGAAAAAATGTACAGACCTTCTGTGAGGGATTGTAAGCAGACCTCATGTGTGGTCAAAACTGGAGCTGGTCTTAAATTATATATTCTTATGCCCTAATGAAAGAAGTTTTAAGATTATATAGAGAAAGAAAAAACTGAAACAAAGACAAAGAAATATAACATTTCATTTCTATTAAATCTTCAGTCTTGCAGACACCAAGAACATATCTCCCAAAGGATGTAAATCCAATAACATGTAATGGTGCCATTATAGCACATCTTGAAAAGGAGGGAACTGGGGGACCAGAAGTTTAGGTGCAGAAGCAGGAAGGACAATGTTTTACTATGCATGATAGTGTAGGAAATGCTTTCAGTGGTCCTGACATAAAAATTTATCTAACTGCATTTAATTAGTGGTTTATGAAAATTATTTGCATATAGAAACATTTTGTGAGCAATATCAATTTAGAGCTGTTGAGGCACTTTGAATCCAGTTTGGGAATAAGTATGCTAACTGCAAACTACTAGTACAGTATAGTGGTTTAGAACATGGACTCTGAAACAGATAACTGTATGCTACATTATGTGTCTGTCACTTAGGGTCTCCATAAATCTAAACAAGTTACTTAACTTGCTTATCTTTCTTCATCATCTATAAAATGAATTATAATACATCACTGGCTTGTGTTACACACAGTAATGTATTTAAAACAGAAAAATAGAAGTCTGACTATATGTGATTTTACTATTGAAATACTGTCTTAGTGTCCTCTTTTGTTATCTCAGAAAACTTAATCTATAGTTTTCTCACTTAATCAGTATTGAGCCCTTGCAATGTGCTACACACCGTGAGGTATGCTTCTGATACAAAGGTAAGCTGAAAAATAACAGTCCTCACCTCACCCACTAGGAGATTATAGTCTAGTGCAGGAGTTGGCAAATAATCAATTACTATTTATAACTAGTGAAATTATTATTATTATTATTATTATTAATAGTGAAATTATTCTTGGGGTATCCTTCTGAAATTTAATGTCATGATCTCTATCTCTGCTTGACTTGCTATAAGATTCAAATTTAAAATTTGAGTAGAATTTCAATATCAGAGAAAGGAAAGATGCTTAATATACTTTATCTTATTATGGAGAACTCTGAAAACCTCTAAAGGCATGACAATACAGAATTGTTTGAATATGTGTGTGTGTGTGTGTGTGTGTGTATACTAAGCATCCATTAAAAGTCATGTGATGAGGGGCACCTGGGTGGCTCAGTCAGTTAAGTGTCTGACTTCAGCTCAGGTCATGATCTCAGTGTCCTGGGATAGAGCCCTACATTGGGCTCCTTGCTCAGCAGGGAGCCTGCTTCTCCCTCTCCCTCTGCCTGCAGCTCTCCCTGCTTGTGCTCTCTCTCTCTGTCAAATAAATAATAAAATCTTAAAAAAAAAAAGTCATGTGATGAACTGATACGCATTAACTCTCAGTAAATAAGAGAAACAGAATACACATATGCATCAGTTTAGTTTTCTTATATTCAATCCATTACCCAATGAAGCTCATCTACATGGAGGTACAATAAGAAAAAAACTACAGACAAGCTAGGAAATGTTATAAATATTTCCCTCTAGGTGATGAGATTATGAACATATTTTTTTTCATTTAGGTCTTTTCAGTGTTTTCAAAGATCATTTATTATTTTAGAAATTAGGAAAGTATACATGAGAAGTAACTTATATTTTATAGAAATGGCAAAAATATATTTCAAGTCATCAGTATTATTCTCATTTCTAAAAGCATAACTTATTTTGGGTCTGTGAACACTTTAATAATTACACTTGAAGATTTTTAAAGAGTTTTCTACATTCTCCAAATTCAGAAAATTTCTATCATACAACTAACCTTGGGTAGAACACAGCACTTGTTATTTCATCCTGAAGAAGTGTGCCATGCATTACCTTCCCTGTGCTTTCCTTTACTTTGTATTAAAGAGAGCCTGGGTATTACTGAAACTGCTGAAGCATCAAACATTTTCCCTGAGTCACAGAAAAAGGAAAGGAATTTTAAAAGGAACCTTACTAATAGGTGACCTGATAGGGCAGCCCTAGGGCAATGCCAAGTTGTCCAGCTACTAGAGTTTTCCAAAGGCAAGTGGGGATCTCTCTTTCCTTTTCAGGGAATTGCTGTAAGATTACTATTTCTTTTTGATCTATACTGATTATCTATGCATACATTCCACCTGAAAGCATTGTACGGTACTTCTTTTTTCCTTTAGAATCCCATCATACTCCAATTTCAAGCACAGAAGAAACAGGCAAGCTAATTTTAGTGCTATCTTTTGTGAAGGTTGTTGAGCTCTTAAAATTATGTTGTGGTTACCTGGACTGAAGCTGGCAATGACTGCCAATCCCTTTCCACCTAGGCATAGATTTCACAATTGCCCCTTACAGAAAATAACCCGAATGATACCAAATTCCTTCATATTCACAGGGAATTCTCAACACTTCAGTAATGATTTTCCACTAAGAGCCTATAAATAGTCTCTTCAATCAAATACATTCCATGCATTTATAAATATAAACAGCCTCCATTACATGTCTAGCCTGACAGACTAAAATTGTATACCTATTACGGTTTTATTCTTTGAATGGGGAGAAATGTTTTCTCGTGAGAGTTTCCTCATAAGTGTTTGGCAAATGTAAGATAACTGTTACTCTCTAGATATAGAATTTTTAATGAAGAAGTTAAAATAGGGGCGCCTGGGTGGCTCAGTCGTTAAGCATCTGCCTTCGGCTCAGGTCATGATCCCGGGGTTCTGGGATCGAGCCCCGCATCGGGCTCCCCGCTCAGCGGGGAGTCTGCTTCTCCCTCTCCCATTCCCCCTGCTTGTGTTCCCTCTCTCACTGTGTCTCTCTCTGTCAAAGAAAGAAAGGAAGAAAGGAAGGAAGGAAGGAAGGAAGGAAGGAAGGAAGGAAGAGAAAGAAAAGAAAAGAAAAGAAAAAGTTAAAATATTTCCTCAAATGTTCTGGATATCACTGATGATAACTTTAATAAATTGGTAAGTGTCAATAAAACTGAAACATAAAATCCTTAAAAAATTATAATTTGTCTATTCCAAGCCAGACAACCAGAAATGGAATGACAAAATTAGATCATCTTAGGATGACCAGCACTTATCCAAAGTATTCAACAATTAGAATACATTCCTGGAGGAAGAACCAACCAGGCATGATAAAATTTGCCTTGATGGATAAGCACACATTTATCCAACCTGTAAATAACTTTTGCTTCCTTATTTTATGAGTTAAGACTATTTATTTTCCACCGGAACACACATACACACAAACACACATACACATTAACACACATACACTCTTAATGATTTAGGAAAAAATAAAATTATTAATTCAAAAAAATAAAAATTGAAGAGTTCTAGTGAAGAGCTCCAACAAAGCTATAATGACTTAGGTTCTCCCATGAGTCTGCTTTCTCTGTGTTGGCTTCATTCTTAAGCTTCATTTGGTGGTCTCCCAGGGTCATAGACTATTGCTTCCTGGTGACAGTATGTCCATAGCAGCCCTAACCTCATATCCTCTCATATTTAATATCACCAGCAAAAGTTCGTCCTGTTTTTAAGTGGTAGCCCACAAAATTCCTAGTCATTCTGATAAAATCAGGGTGTGTTCCTACCATGCCTGAGCTACCCACTGTGGCCAGTAAAATACAATGCACTACCCAGCTTGGCTTAAGTCATGTATGGATAAAGCCCCACTTAGACAATATGAATTAAGAGTTGAAGAGGGTGGGGCGCCTGGGTGGCTCAGATGGTTGAGCATCTGCCTTCGGCTCAGGTCATGATCTCCAGGTTCTGGGATGGAGCCCCACATCAGGCTCCCGGCTCAGTGGGGAGTCTGCTTCTCCCTCTCCCTCTGCCTCTCCCTCTGCTTGTGCTCACTCTCTCTCTCTCTCAAATGAATAAAAAAAAAAGTTTAAGAGGGTAGAATTCTCAAGTGAAAGTTGAAACTCTTGCTAGAAGTGGCAAACTGATAAGTATCTAAAACAAAACAAAACAAACAAAATAGATTACTATGAACCTTCATTTTACCTCTTATCAAGGACTTTTATTGACCCTATCAAACACTAGGAGATCGTCACAGTTAATGCCCTGATTCTCAATTAAATGAACCTTAGAACATGCTCCAGGGAAACATCAACCTTGCGTGTATGACTTTACAAACATACAAAAAAGTGAACAATATGGGTGCCTTGGGTGGCTCAGTTGGTTGGGCGACTGCCTTCGGCTCAGGTCATGATCCTGGAGTCCCGGGATCAAGTCCCGCATCGGGCTCCCTGCTCGGCAGGGAGTCTGCTTCTCTCTCTGAACCTCCCTCCTCTCATGCTCTCTATCTCTTTCTCTCTCTCAAATAAATAAAAAAAAAAAAAGTGAACAATGTATGAATAAGAATGCTAACTTTGGGGCGCCTGGGTGGCTCAGTCGTTAAGCGTCTGCCTTCAGCTCAGGTCATGATCCCAGGGTCCTGGGATTGAGCCCCGCATGGGGCTCCCTGCTCGCCGGGAAGCCTGCTTCTCCCTCTCCCACTCCCCCTGCTTGTGTTCCATTTCTCGCTGTGTCTCTCTCTGTCAAATAAATAAATAAAATCTTTAAAAAAAAAAAAAAAAAGAATGCTAACTTTTCTCTGAATAGAATTAGAAGACCATGCCACAATTCTTGGACTTTGAGTTCTAAAGTAAGAGGGGTGCTCTAGGCCAGGAAGTTTTCAGGGGGTTGATTACACTGATGTTGCTACTAATAAACAGTCAATGAAATGTTTTAATGGGATACAGAAAGAACTTCCTTAAATATATTTCTTTTCCTTGGGAAGACATAGGGTGACTCTTTGAGAGCTGGTATCCAGGAAAAGGCAATGATGAGACCTTACAAGAGACTGCCAACTCTGCCCCTAGCTGGCTGTGTGACCTTGACCAAATTCTTCATATTTCAGATTCAGCTTCTTTGGTTGTATATTAATTTTTTTAAAAAGCATTTCTGGCCCTGGCTCAGCAGCATATAAATTTTATATCTTTTTAAACATATGGAATTCCTACATTTGTGGGGAGTGAATGATCTGCCTTCAGCAGTTCTTAGAGATTCAATCTCAGAAGAGTTGGCACTGAACAAGGTCCTGAAAATCAGAGGTACCACGATGAACCACATTGGTCATGAAGCATGGTGGAAAACAGGAGTAACTGGCAAGAGTCTCAGGTATGAGCCAAACTGCATGAAAACAACTATTACAATCCCTTTCAGGGAGAATGAAGTGCTTTATTTAATGCAAAAGAAGGGAATAGAACTGAATCGAGAGAATCCTAGAATTTGAAAATACAGCTTCGTCTTTCAATCAGATAAAACTTTTAAGATCTAATATGTGCAGTGAAAACATTTGGAATTTGCAATTAAAGGACTGGGTTTCAGATCCAGCTCTACCACCTGAATGGGCAATTTACTGATCTCTTTGAGATACAATCCACTGTACTGACATAGGAATGATAAAGCATTCATTTTAGGACTATAAAGATTGAAAAAAATCAGGTTTTTACCAGGTATTTGTGGAAAACTCATGTCCCATCAGCCTCAGGAATCTGTGGAGGTCTTTATGTCAAATACCACAATCTTTCAAATATCCATGCGGATGAAGCCTCACCAGGTAATTTTGAGAAGCCCAGGCTTATCTTGCACATGCTGTAGCTAACTCCATTGGCCCACGTCCTTTCCCCTGCTGGCACAGCACATTACTGCTGCACTGCATGGGAACACTATCTGTCTTCCCGTCTAGAGGGCCAATTCCCAGGGCCACCAAAGGTGCAATACAAAAGTTGCTAAATGCTACAGAGTTATTTCCCATTTTCACTGTGATGCTGAATCTCATGCAAAAATGAGCAGAATCACTCTCTCCAGCAAGTAATGTGTTGTATCATTCACCTGTGTCTCAAAGCAATATTGCTTATTCTCTCAGTCTTAAATGGATTCTAGAGAATGGAGACCCCTTAAATTTATTCCAGAAGCTTCTTTCTTTCTGTAAGGAATCAGATCTATTTCTTTTAGTTGGGCAAGAGAACAACATCCATACTGCACTCCACTTAAGTATGTCTCCACTGACCTTTCTCCCCAGGCAGCCACATAAAACTTCCACTCCACAGATCATAGGCAAATCTCTCATGTACGCTGAGATTCAAATCCCCCAGCAAAATCCACTTAGGCTCTTTCTATGATCCCTGTTCTACTAATAACCTATGATATACAACAAAAACATATGTTATCATTTGATTGAGACACTGTATTATTTCAACCCAGCTAACCTATAGGGCTAATATTTTTTCTCACTCTGATAACGAATTGATAATTCTTGGTTACGGAACATTGTTTATAAATTGATGCCATCTGTAATTTTAGTTAGCAAATTTGTTTAAACATTCTGGAACACTGGCTACAATAACCTAAAGCCATTATTATGAAGTATGGTTTTCTTAGCAGGAAATTAGTTTATTTCTAAGTCTCAGACACTGAAACCTTCAGAGATAAATTCATAATGATTTAAAAATTATAAGTAGATGGATTTCTAAAAGGAAGGCTAAAAGAGAAGAAAGAGGCAGAGACTTGCCTACATACATTTGGCAAGTAAGACTGAGCTTAGAGAACCATGTAGCCTGTCAGTGAGTCTTTGATTATACCTTGGACAGGCAAGCTTGCATTGATCCTATTTGGCAGCTAAGTTTAATTTTGCTATTTGACCAAGATCAGTGAAACATGTATCTCCCCAACTATAGTTATCAATTACTTATTGAGGAAGAGACAGAATTTATTAGATTCAGGAGCTGGATTTCAAAATGAGAAGCCTCCTTCCACAAGTGGGTTAATTAATGGATAGTTCAAATGTCTTTGAATTAGGATTATTACAGAAAAGAAAAGGCTAAGTTAAAAGTAAGCTGATTATAAAATATTGTGGACAACAGTGAAGGCAATTTGTTTAGAAATAATAATGAGATACGTAGGAATCAAGAAAACCTCTAATGATGAAAAAAGAAATATCAAGTCCCATAGAAAAACAGCTTATTAGCTGAAAGAAGAGTTTTGAGGACCCTGAAAAGAAGCTCCTTCCTCTTCCAAATTAGTCATGGACTAAGGGAAAGAGGACTTTTAGAAAAATATATCCACTGTGCTTGTCCTAAAGATAGCTGAGGAGCAGACAGCAGGAAAAGAGCTGGCAGAAAGGTGAATATTTCAGTGAAAGACTTCCTAAGAACTTACCATCAGGAAAACTCCTCCTTCAGGAGAGCACCAGCAAATAGGCTGTCTTTAGGATGTCTGTTTAATCAAATTATTCATTCTTCAATATAAAAATAATACACCTCCTTTTGGAATTTTTGGAAAATACTTTCAAGTACAAAGAAGACAACATCAGCCAGGCAAAATCTCACTCCTGAGTGAAAACCATGTTAATAATTGAAACTTGTTTCCATCCAGGTTTTTCTTTGTATGTGTATTTGACATCATAACATATTTATAATTCAGTATCTTGCTTTATTACTTAGAAGTATAGCCTATGTATTTTTCCTCTCACTAAAAAAGTAAGTATACATCATTTTAAAGGATAAAACGTTATGTATGCCAAAATTAACCATTCGGTTATAGCTGTACATTCACTTTGTATATGATTCTTGCTGCTAGAAAACAATGCCATTATATGTGTGCTTCATTTTGAAAGTTTTTTTCTAAGCTGTTTTTGAATTTGTAGTAGAAAAGTGAAGTGATGAAGGAAAGAAATCCAATTTTTTTGAGCCTGTACTATATGCCATCAACTATTCTAGATTTTTTACGAATGTCATGCAGCTCCCAATTTATACTCAATTTCCGTCCATCACTGAGATTCAGAAGTATGTGCCTATCAGTCTTCCAGCAACAAGCCTTACCTCTTCGCCAATTTGCAAAAAGGAATAAGGAAGTTAGAATTGGATAACTCATTCTTAGTGTCTACTGGAAAGCAGGGGTGATTCTGAATAAAACTCCATATTTATTGCTCTAATGTATATCCTGGCCCAGTCCTACAACCAAGTGAAAGGGGAAGAGGGTAAATAAAAGCAAAGTACTATTTCTCTAAAATTGTGCAAGTAGCTAGAAACAGTTTTAATAGTGTTAACATAAAGGGGAAAGAGAAAGTTACCCCAGCTTCTGAGCAAACTCCCAGTACTGGCACTTAAGATCTTCAGTACAAAAATGTCAAGTAAGAGGTAGCAGATCCCAGCAGGATCAGAGAACCCAGTGGAAGCCAATGTGTTGCCTGCTTGAACAGGGCAACATTGATGCTCAACATTTCCTGGGCTGCCATTTCCAGAGAGAGATGGCAGCCATGGGCAGCAGATGGGCAGATGTCTAGCAGAAAGGACAGCAGCACCCCGAGTCCAAATGACACTGAGAATTGAGGGGCCAGATGATTTAAGCACAACTAAGAGACAATTTGAAGACCCAGAGGAATTCCTGGAGGAAAAGATAGGATTTTCAAGAGGCTGGGGTTTTACATTAGAAGGGGGAAGGGAGACATATGTCATGTATTAACTTATTTTAGGCCTACTGGGCACAGCCATCAGCCAAACTGAGAAAGTTAAAGAACTGTGTAAGTTAACAAAAGGGGAACACAAATGGGAGTTCACAGGTAAAGTGAGCTGTATGTACTTCAAGAAATCTATATTGAATAGTTCCATTAAATAGCATGGATGAAATCAGAACAGGAGGAGCTGCTGCTGGGTTTAATATACGGGCAGATTCCTCTGGCACACACTAAGATATATAGAGACATAAACTGTCAAACCACAATTTCAGAGATGATGCCACAGATGGTGAAAGTTGCCCACCCTAATTGATGGACTTTGACAGCTTCTCTGAGTGATCATAGCCCCTCTGGGTTGGCTTACTATCTATCCATGGAGGCAGAAAAAGACCAAGGAAGTTCTCGGGGCAGCAGTATGCCTGAATCAATATCACATAAGCCTACTCCTAAAGGCGTTCATTCAGGAAAATGAATTCTGATGTTTTCTTCCTTGCAGATGGAACTAAGTAGGATAGGCTATATTGATTGATAAGCATTTCCCTAACTTATACTGTCCCTGTTCACATAGGTCAGCAATACCCTAGACATCCTCCAGCCAGCTCAAAGCTCAAAAAAATCTTTAATTTTTTAGCATAAGTCCATCTCAATTAGATTTATTTACACATTTTATTAACACCCCAATATTCCCAAATTCAATCAGTCCCCTGAAGTAGACTGGAGGTTCTTCAAACATTTTTTTTTTTTTGTAAAACTATGTATTCCTTAGTACATATTTAGATTGGTATTTTAACAATTTTCATAAGATTCATATTAATAAAACATATAATTTCTCTGAGTTGTATATATGCAATTTTATATTTATATATATATGTATATATATAATTTAAATATATCCTCAAAATTTGAAGGGGCTAAGTTAGTTCAGTTATGGAGAATGTCTGCTGCCAACAGACCTATGTAACATACATGACATACAAAATACATATAAGACATACGTAATTCTGACAGTAAGTCAGACCTCATTGTCATCAGGCAAATCAGACTTTCTGCAACCTATGAGGTTTTTTTCCCCAATTCAAATAAGTTATTAATGTAACAGCACTCAACCAGTCTTAAGGGTTAACTTGCTTCAAGCTCATGCACTCCTTACTTGCTAATCTAAGATCCCTAGGTCAGTAGCAGAACTAACCTACTTTCCTTGAGACTTACAGACCACTGGCCTTGAGGACTGAAGGACCAAATTTTTCCAGAAGGCAAGGCCTGACTATATTTGAAAACAGCTGCTGCTGCTGCCAGCAAGTCTGTTCAGGTTCATGTTGACTTACGACGAACTGCTTGGGCACCTGCTTCTCCTGCTCATAGCCCCCTCCCTTTTCCCACAGCTCTCCCTTTAAAGCCCTCCAGCTTCACCCAAATGGAGAGTATGGTCTCTGAGGCATTAGTTCACCATCTTCCAAGGTTGCCAGCTTCCTGAATAAAGCAACCTTTTCCTTCCCACCATCACTTGTCTCTCCAGTATTTATTTTGAAGCAGCAAGCAACTGAACCTGAGTTCAGAATGGGGTTTCTGACGGGTAACATTAATATAATTATATATGACAATTATCCTCACTTCCAAGATATAAATCTACAGGATAGATGGATGGAAGATAGACAGACAAGAAAGAATTAGACACGATCTTTCCATGAGTGTGTTTCTTGTGTAAAACCAGTTACTATTTCTCGGGGTGCCTGGGTGGCTCAGTTGGTTGAGCATCCGACTCTTGATTTCCACTCAGGTCATGATCTCAGGGACATGAGATTGAGCCCCACGTAGGGCTCTGCTTGGAACCTACTTAAGATTCTCTCTCTCCTTTTCTCTTTGTCGCCCCCTCACCCCCCCACCTGCTGATGCACTCTCTCTTTAAAAAAAAAAAAAAAAAACAGTTACTATTTCTTTAAAAATGTCTCCTAGTCTTGTTTTCAGAGTCTCATTCAGGAGCTCTGCATTCCTGAATAGCACTTTTTTTTTTCTTTTTTGACATTATTTTACACACCAGACCAGTGCATTGTGAAATCAAGATTCAGTATATGAGAGAGGTTGACTGCCTTGTGTAAAATGAGAGAAGAGGTGAGAAAGGAAAAGGAGCAGAGTGCCAGTGCCATTCTCTGGAAGACACATTTTAGAGAAGAGTACACATGGAAACTGAGGATCTGGGGAATCATATTCTAAAGACTGTTTGCTTAGAAAATCTTGTTCTTTCAGAAGTGTATTTTCATGTGTATGCGTCCCAGTCTGAAGACCACAGAGCTAGATATATTGATCTGCATCTAGTTGTTGTGTATCCTTGTAGTTTTATATCGAGGTTTATTTACAATGAGTCCTTGTATTTGGAGAACACTGAAAAAGGGTTCTCCCAACTCAGGCATCTGAGCCCCAACTCTGTTTCTTACTTACCTCACAATTATGGCTACAAAAAGATTCCTCATCTTTTTCTCCTAATATCTTCCTGGATTCACTGTTAATATATTTTATTAAATGTTACAGATATCTTTGATAAAAGTATTTAATGTGATTTTTCAATTATGGCCCCATTTATATATCATAATCGTGTTTTTTTCCCCCAATGATTATAAACCCTGTCTTCATGTTAGAAGCCTTTGGAAAACTTTTAAAAAATACGAATAGAGCTGCTGCCTTCAGCACAGATCAAGATCCCAGGGTCCTGGTCCTAGGATGTAGCCCTACATCGGGCTCCAGGGAGCCTGCTTCTCCCTCTCCTTCTGCCTGCAGCTCCCCCTGCTTGTGCTCGCTCACTCTCTCTCAAATAAATAAATAAATAAAATCTTTTAAAAATAAATAAATAAATAAAAATTAAAAATGCTACTAAATGGCCCTATCTCCAGAATTTATTTCACTGGTATGATGTGAAGACTAGGTATCAAATTGTTTAAAAAATAATAAAGTGATTTGATGTGCAATTAGTATTGCTTTAGTCATGAGAAATTCCAGAAAAGACCCAGCACAACAAGCTGTATTATTAAGAGGTCTCTGAGTTACCAATATGCCTCAAACTTAGCTTTCTCTGTTTGCCAAAGCAGTTTGAAAGTACAGATTAAGTAATCATTTCAAGAATCACTTAGAAATGGGATTAACCCCATATATGCATTATTGAGATAACTGAAGATTACTCCTCCAAGCTTCCAAGCTTATTTAAATATCTATTCTAAACCAGATTTACTAAGGTTCCAAGGAAAGGCCTAAGAAATAAAGTAATTTTACAAGATTTTCAAGGAACTTTGATGTACTCATTTGTCATGTAGTGTTGAGTTTACTGGAAGCAAAATTTTCAAGTAAGTAAAAGTGGATAAGAAGATGAGGAGTCTAAATCTCTAAATATCCACAATTCTAAAATGTACTGCAGGCAGCCTTATAACTGTCCCTCTTTAAAATCATTCTGATGAAGAGCCTAAAGCAAAAGTCATGGTACAACCCTTACCCTTCCAGTAAATTAATTTTTACTCAAGTGGTTTCTTCTAGATGCAAATTATTATGAATGAACTCCTAATGCATATTCTTCAGTGGAAATGCTAATTATTCTCAGTAGGCAAAGTTTAAGAAGGCCAAAATGGAGGTGCTTCAAAAAAAATCAGTGCCCCCCTTTAGAAAGCAAATCAGTTTGAAGGTAAAGGGCTTGAGGGATAACGAAGGTTAACTGCCAATTATGCAGAAAAATTATGCAAAAGCATGAATAAAAAACACTTTCCTGCACTACTGCCCTTTATTTTATTTGTGTTACAGTGCTATTGTTTTTTTAACATTGTTCCAAATTAGTTTGGTCTATATCACTAGTATTTAGATTTAGAATGTTCCTCAAAATAGAAAACAGTAATAGTGACCCAAACTTTGAATCCGATCAAAAGAAGTATCTCAGGGAGAATGGGGGCAAACTGAAAGGGTAGAGTTAGCATTTTCCTGAACTCTCCTGAAGCTGATTAGAACAAATGGCAAATTAAAATATTCTGTTCTCCTAATGTGTAAATGCTATGCTGTTTTGAAATGAAAATTTTTAAACAGCTGTTTTGAATTAAGGAAACATTAAAACTAACAGGTTTGATTCCAGTGACTGCCCTGTATACCTTAGTATAGGTATGTAGCAGAATTTCATTATCATACATATGGTCCAACTGGTCCTTCCTTTTTTGAATTATCAACAAAGTTGCATTCAGTGGCGTTCCATTTGGACGTTTCTCAGGAAATAGGTCAAACAAATAAATATTTATTTCTGCAAGCCAATCTATCAAAATCCATAGATGTCTAATTTTCATACTCTGAAACCAGTAAGACACCAGCCACCTCTTGGACCATCCTGGAATCCTACTCAAGTCACAGGGGTTGTGAGTCCAAATTGATACGGGTTTTCAGACAGCAATAACAGTCTGAAGATGGGCTTGAAAGATTACTCTAATTTTAGTAAATCTTTAACAAAGCCATAAAATTCTAACTAGTTTTGACTTATGGGGAAAAACAGAACCCTAACAAACTGCTCAAAATTAACAAGGAGGGAAAAAAAACTCAAAATGACCACTTTTACCAGTACTTCAAAGTCCAAAATCTCAGCAAAATTAGTAGTGTCAATTTATACTGGCAACATATAACTTAGGTCTTTGCTCCTAAATTCGGCATTGGCAAGTTACCATAATAATATTCACTCCTGGAGTCCCGGGATCGAGTCCCGCATCGGGCTCCCTGCTGAGCAGGGAGTGTCCTTCTCCCTCTCCCACTCCCCCCTCTTGTGCTCTTTCTCTCTCTCACTCTCTCTCTCTCAAATAAATAAATAAAATCTTTAAAAAATAATAATAATAATAATATTCACTCAATTGCCCTTCTTTTCTTTTGTTCAACAAATATTCATTGAACACTGTATTACACGATGGAAATACAGAGAGAAATGGGATGTGACACTTCCATTTCATTAGTTCACATGGTACTGACTAGAGTAAACACAATTTTAAGATCTCCAAGATTATATACACATACTGTATAATCTCCTTTTGAACATAGACTGGATCTGTGAATATAAGGATATATCACTCCCATTACTGTGTTAATTAGCAAAAATATTTGCTGATATAATTAAGGCCCTTAATCAGTTGGATTTAAGTTAATCAAAAGAGAGAGAATATAGGAATGCAGCATGGGCCTGACCTCATTAGTTAAAGGAGACAAAAAACAGCAATGGGCATTTTTATACTAACCTTAAATGAGTAAGTTGACATGCTGTAGTAAGAGGGGACCATGTGGGGGCGCCTGGGTGGCTCAGATGGTTGGGCGTCTGCCTTTGGCTTAGGTCATGATCTCCAGGTCCTGGGATCGAGCCCCCGCATCAGGGTCCTGGCTCAGCGGGGAGCCTGCTTCTCCCTCTCCCTCTCCCCCTGCTTGTGTTCCCTCTCTTGCTGTCTCTTTCTCTGTCAAATAAATAAATAAAATCTTTAAAAAAAAAAAAAAAAAGAGGGGACCATGTGACTATTTATATAATACTACATAATACTACAATGAACATAGTGGTGCATGTATCTTACCAAATTAAAACATTCTCATTTTCTTTAAATACCCAGAAGTGGAATTGCTGGGTCATATAGATTTTTTTTTTTTAAACCTCCATACTGTTTTCCATAGTGGCTGCCCCAATTTACATTCCTACCAACAGTTCACAAGGGTTCAAGTTTCTCCATATCATCACCAATACTTGTTATTGCTAGTCTTTTTGAAAATAGCCATTCTAACAAGTGTGAGGTGATATCATTTTGGTTTTGATTTGCATTTCTCTTATGATTAGTGATGATGAGCATCTTTTTATGTATCTGGTTGCCATCTGTAAGTCTTTGAAAAATGTCTATTCAAATCTTTTGCCCATTTTTTAACCAGATTATTATTTTGCTGTTGAATTTTAAGTTCTTTATATATATTGAAGATTAGCCCCTTACCAGATACATGATTTGCAAATATTTTCTCCCATTTTGCAGGATGCCTTTTCATTTGTTGATGGTTCCCCTTGCTGTGCAAAAGCTTTTTAGTTTGATGTAGTCCCACTGGTTTACTTTTGCTTTTGGTATTTTTGCTTTCAACGTCAGATTCAAAAAGTCATTGCCAAGGCCTATGACAAGGAGCTTGAAACCTATGTTTTCTTCTAGGAATTTTATAGTTCCAGGTCTTCCATTCAAATCTTTAATCCATTTTGAGTGAATTTTGTGTATGGTGTAAGACTGTGGTCCAGTTTCATTCTTTTGCATATGGCTGTCCAATTTTCTAAACACAATTTATTGGAGAAACTGTCCTTTGCCTTTGTATATTCTGGGCTCTGTTATTGTAAATTAATTGATCATATATGTGTGGGTTTATTTGTGGCTCTCTTTTCTGTTCCATTGATCTATATGTCTGTTTTCATGCCAATACCAGTGTTTTAATTACTACAGCTTTGTAATATACTTTGAAATCAGAAAGTATGACGCCTCCAGCTCTGTTCTTTCTCAAGATTACTTTGGCTATTCAGGGTCTTTATGGTTCCATACAAATTTTAGGATTTTTTCTTCTATTTCTGTGAAAAATGCCATTGGAATAGCTTTCCATTTGTTTGTGTCTTCTTCAATTTCTTTCATTAATGTTTTATAGTTTTCAATAGAGAGTTCTCTCACCTTCTTGGTTAAATTTATTCCTAGGTATTTTATTATTTTTGATGCAATTGTAAATGCAATTACTTTCTTAATTTCTCTCCTAATTCATTATTGGTGTATAGACATACAGCAGATGTTTGCATATTCATTTTGTATCCTACAACTTTACTGTATTTATTAGTTCCAATAGTTTCTTTATTGAATCTTTAGGTTTCCTATATAGAATATCATGTCATCTGCAAATAGTGACAGTTTTCATGTCACTCTTCCTTTCCTATTTTGATGTCCTTATTTCTTTTTCTTGCCTAATTACTCTGACTAGGACCTCCAATACTATGTTAAATAAAAATAGTGAGAGTGGGTATCCTTGTTTTGCTCCTGATCTTAAAGGAAGATAATCAGCTTTTCATCCTTTTGCATGATGTTCATTGTTAGCTTGTCATATATGGCCTTTATTATGTTGAGGTATATTATATATACTTTGTTGAAAGTTTTTATCATAAATGGATGTTGAATTTTGTCAAATGCTTTTTGGCATCTATTGAGATGACATGATTTTTATCCTTCATTTTGTTAGTGTGGCTTACAACACTGACTGATTTGCAGATGTTGAACCATTTTTGCATCCCTGGAATAAATCCCACTTTATCATGGTATATGATTCTTATTTTAATGTATTGCTGAATTCAGTTTGCTAACATTTCACCGATAATTTTTGCATATATGTTCATCTAACATATTGGCTTGGAATTTTCTTTTCTTGTGGCATCCTTGTCTAGTTTTGGTATCAGAATAATGCTGGCCTCATAAAATGAGTTTGGAAGAGTTCCAACCTGTTCTGTTTTCTGGAAAAGTCTGATTGATTCTTTAAATGGCAGAATTCATCAGTGAAGCCATCTGGTTCTGGACTTCTGTTTGTTGGGAGATTTTTGATTACTGATACAATCTCCTTAGTGTTAACTGGTCTGTTCACATCTTCCATTTCATCATGGTTCAGTCTTGGTAAGTTGTATGTTCCTATCAAGGTCAGGCAGACCATATAAAATGCTGAACAATATTCTCTCTGGAAAACTGTGAAAAAGAGTTTCTTTTTTTTTTTTTTTTTTTTTAAAGATTTATTTATTTATTTATTTGAGACAGAGAGAATGAGAGAGAGAGAGCACATGAGAGGGGGGAGGGTCAGAGGGAGCAGCAGACTCCCTGCCGAGCAGGGAGCCCGATGCGGGACTCGATCCAGGGACTCCAGGATCATGACGTGAGCCGAAGGCAGTCGCTTAACCAACTGAGCCACCCAGGCGCCCAAAAAAGAGTTTCTTTATTTCTTTCTTAAATGACTGATTGAATTTACTAGTGAAATCATCTAGGTATTGAAGCTTTACCTGTGAAAATGATTTTATTTCAGATTTTTTTTTACTATATATACTCAGAATTTCTATTTATATTTATTTTACTACATAAAACTTGTGTTTTGCCAAGTATTTGTCTATTTCTCTAAATATTTAAACTTAAAAGTATGCTTTTATATATTGCCTTGTAAATTTTTATTGTTAAATATATTTGTAGAAAACCACACTAGGGCGCCTGGGTGGCTCAGTTGGTTAAGCGACTGCCTTCGGCTCAGGTCATGATCCTGGAGTCCCGGGATCGAGTCCCGCATCGGGCTCCCTGCTCGGCGGGGAGTCTGCTTCTCCCTCTCCTGCTCCCCCCTATTGTGCTCTTTCTCTCTCTCAAATAAATAAATAAATAAAATCTTTAAAAAAAAAAAAAAAAAAAAAAAAAAAGAAAACCACACTAAACAAATGTACAGCTTAATGAATTACCTATGAACTCACCTCATATTTCAATTTCACTTTGCATTAAATCTTTACTCTTATTTTCTGAGATTAGGTTTCTGAGGTTCACTGGAAGAATCCATTAAGTAGTAAGGCTATAATATAGCTATTCTCTAATTTCTAGTCTGTAGCCACATGGCGAACATGACACAGTGTCTCTTTTGAGAATTGATATGACTGACCATGCCTGAGTCAGCTGTTCATACCTCAAGCCAACAAGGCATGGGTCAGTATCACAGAGAAAATACAGTTGCCCACAGTCAATCTCTATGGTTCTCAGAAGGAGATCAAAGCAAGATGAGTTCCAAGAAAAAGTGGGATATCTGAGTTGTGAACACAGCACAAAATATGTCTACTCCATGTTACCAGGGTTATACACATAAAATAAAAACAGCAATATTTCGTCTTCTGGTATTTTCCAGAATTATTTTTCTATTTTCTGAAGTCTTCTAACTTCACTGTCTAGTAAAGTACAATAATCTAATAATTGGTTTATTAGACCAACTTAAGCCAAAATTTATAAAAATAATCCAATCTTCTTAGTGTTTTTGGAAGGAGAATAAGAGCTGAATAATAGATTTACCAAACTACTTTTTACCACTTCAGAATCTTCAGAATACGTTAATACTATACCATTTCCTCAGAACTCTGTTACATAAAGCTATTTTAAATCATTAAAAAATTCTCAAATGGAAATTTTATGAACCATAAATAAAATGTGTAGTTGGTTGAGAAAAGGATTAGGGCATATTAGCAAGGCAAAGATGATTATCACAATCTCCCTAGTGAGAACTCTTAAAGGCTAAATTTCAGGGAAAATCCTATGAAATGTTTTTAATGATAGAAAGTGCAGAGAAGTGCTCCAAGTCCTATAGAAATCCTATCTGGTAAGTAAAATGAATAGAAAAAAAGCAAGAAAGCAATAAAAAAAAGGCTTTATGGCTCTGCGTCCATTGGAAATTGAGACTATCATTCTTACTATCTTCATAGTATTTAAATTATTGATAAGACATTTGATTATGTTTTCTTAATCATCTATAATAGAAAATAGCATTTATTATGTCACTAAAAATTAAAAAAAAGGCTTTCACTTGCAAACAATCCAAGGACATATGTACTTTACTCAACAAACATTTTTTTGAAGTATCTACTTTGTCTAGGTGCTCTGGACAATAAGGGAAAATCTGAGGGCAAACCTTCTTTATTGATTTGTAGAACACAATTGTTAGATATAAAGACATGATAACAATTGTAATTCAACATATAAAATGACAAATTTCACAGGAATTTAAAAAATGGTATTATTCTAAAAAAATAAATAAAATTTAAAAATTAAAAATGGTACAATTCGAATAAAGAGCAGAAAACTTTCAGGGAGGATATGAAGTTGTAATCTTGCAAATTAAGTAGCCTACATAAATACTGAATGTATCAAAATGTAAATACAGATTTCTCAAATGAACTTGTAAAAATATTAATATTCTATAAAAACAGAGCTGCTCAAAAGTACATCACACAATTTAACAAATTTTACCAAATCTAGTGACTTTTGGAACTTTAGATATGTATATTTTGTGCACTACTGCTCCAAGTTGATTGATCAAGTCTTCAAAGTCAATCATCATATGTAAAAAAAAGTGTCTTTGTCCATTCCACTATTGATTTTTGTCAATGTTTTATTAACATAAACAATACTGAAAATAACATTCTTATATGTGTTTCCTGATATATATGGGTTGAATTTCTGAGTCTTCTGGGGTGAAAATGGTATGACTTTGCTATTTTAATTGTTCTGAGTATTATGATACTGAAATGTATACGTGTGTTTTCATTTGAATTTCCTTTCATATATAATATGTTTTTGTTACGCTGTATTTTGTAGTTGTATTTTCTTTGTGATTTGTAAGAGTCATTAATTTGTCATTGTAAAAATAATGCACTTTTGTTTACAGAAGTTGACAATTTTTTTTCCAGTCAACATCTTTCTTCCCTTTGTTTATGTTAACATTTTTCATACTGATGTTTTAAAAGCTGATACAGTAATATTTACTGACTTGCACTCATTTTTTTCTTTGCTCTTCTTGTCTAAGAATTCCATTTCTTGCTTTCCACTAAAAGTATAAAATTTTCCTTTCAGATTTATGCCATTAATTCATCTGAGAATGATTTTTATTTATGAGAACACAAGAATCTTTTTTGGCTGTTTCTTTATTTGTCATATAGATAAACAGCTGTCTCATCACCATGAGGCTTTTCTTTCCTTACTGACTTAAAATGTCCTATTTGTCACATTTCAAGTTTTCATATATGCATGGTCTGTTCCTGGGCTTTCTGTTGTGTTTCATTTGTTCAGTTGTGAAACATTATTCCAAACAGGAATACATTAAATGATAGAACTTTAAAATGTATCTTAATATCTTCAAAGTAGAATGATTTTTAAATATCCACATATGCAGGGTTTCCCTTATTAAATTGATATTAATTTTATTATTAATTTCATACAGAGCTTAATTAGGTGCAGAGAACAAATAATATCAGTTCCTTGGTATTTGTTGGGAATTCCTATGTGATATGATACTTGGGCAATTTTTGCAGTTTCCAAGAGGTAGTTCATTAAAATACATATTCTGTAATTGCTTGATAATGAAGTCTATATATGTCTAAGGTTAAGCTTCTTAATTTTCTTGTTCAAATATTCTCCAGCTTTACTAATTTGTTTTCTATTTTCTTTTACTGACTACTGACAGGTGATAAAATCCCCCACTATCTATGTTCTAGGTAATTTTGAGAAATGTTTTGGCTTTTATTTGGTGTTATTTAAATAGGTAATACAAGTTTAGGATTTTTTTATCTACCTGATGGATTGAACTTTTCACCATAACACAGAAATCATCTTTTGGCAAAAAATAAAAATAATTTTGTATTAAAGTTGATTTCTTTCTCTGGTGCCTGGGTGGCTTAGTCCATTGAGCATCCGAGTCTTGATTTTGGCTCAGGTAACGATCTCAGGGTTGTGAAATCAAGCCCCATGTCGGGCTCCAAGCTGGGCATGGAGCCTGCTTAAGATTCTCTCTCTTCCTCTCCCCATGCCTCTCTCAACCCTCTAAAATAATCACATAAATAAATAAAGTTGACTTCTTTCTGATATCACTATCAATTGTCCAGCTTTGTCCAGTAATGTATACTTAGCCTATCTCTATAATCATTTTATGTCTTATCTTTCTGTTCCTTGATTTTAGTTGTGACAATTATATCTAAAAATTGTGCATTAATGTCCTTTTTAAACTTCAAGTTTTTATGGGTTGTGATAAGTATATATTAATATTTGCTTCTTCCATCTTACTTTGTTTTCTATTTATAGTATTTACATTTACATTTTTTGTGCTGCCCTCCTTGCAAATATTAAGTATATTACTCCCTTTTCTTTCTACATGACTTGCAATATATATATTCTGTTTGGACTATTTCATTAACACCAAAAATAACAAAAATCATTAGCCATCTCCAAATAACGTCAAGATCTTAGAATGCCTTAACTCGGGCGCCTGGGTGGCTCAGTTGGTTAGGCGACTGCCTTCGGCTCAGGTCATGATCCTGGAGTCCCTGGATCGAGTCCCGCATCGGCCTCCCTGCTCGGCAGGGAGTCTGCTTCTCCCTCTGGCCCTCCCCCCTCTCATGTGCTCTCTCTCATTCTCTCTCTCTCAAATAAATAAATAAAATCTTTAAAAAAAAAAATTAAAAACAAATTAAAAAAAAAAAAAAAAGAATGCCTTAACTCTGAGCTCCCCCTTTTTTCTTTGGTCTTATTTTTTTATTTAACTTTCCTTTGGTTTGACTCATAGCAAGTTAATAATCACCATGATCAGTTTTAAACACTCTGTGAGTTTCCAGGCATAACTATATATCTACTTCTTTTTTTAATCACTTTTTTTTTTCAATTCAATTTTCTTCTTCCCAAAGTAATTCTTTAGTACTTTCAGGAAAGGCCTTTTGATAGTAAGCTATTTCAGCTTATTTCCTCTTTGAAACTTCTGTATTATTTACTAATTTTTGAATCATATTTTGTCTAGTTTTCAGCTTTTACAATGGCAGTTATCTTTTTAAACTCTCTGAAGATATTATTTAATTGCCTTCCAACTTGTATTATTTCTTTTAAGGATAGCTGACTATTATTTCTTTATACATGCTTCCAAATATTTTATGAACCTTTCTTGTTACTTGGTTCTTTGGTCCACTTTGGTGATTTTAAAGTATTATTTCAACTCCATATCTAGATTTTTTTCAAGATTTATTTATTCATTTTAGAGAGAGAGAGCATGCACGCCAACAAAGGGAGGAACAGAAAGAGGGAGAAAGAGAATCCTCAAGCATACCCGCCACTAAACATGGAGTCCAACATGGGGCTTGATCCCAGGACCCTGAGATCATGACCTGAACCAAAATCAAGAGTCGGCTGCTTAACCAATTGAGCCACCTAGGTGCCCCCAGATGCTGGGGGTTTTAAAATATGTCTGCAAATTTTTTATACTCCTTCTCTGAATGTGGAATAGACTTTCTGTCCGAATTCTAACTACTAGAATATGGTAGAACTGACACTGTATGAATTCTGAGGTTAGATGATAAAATATATACAGATCCCATCTCTCTTCTCTCTATTGGATCATGTGTTCTAGGATAAGAATCCTTGTGTCATGAGAATTCATAAATATTCTTGGGAGAGGTCTTGTGGAGCAGAACTTAAGAGCCATGTGAATAACCCATCTTGGAAGTGGACCCAGCCCCACATAAGCCTTAAGATGGTTTAGACAGACATCCTGGCTGCAATCTTTTGAAAGACCTTAAGCCAGCACCAGCCCACTAATTCCAGACCAACACATAAACTACATGAAAATAAGTGCTATTATGTCAAGCCACTAAATTTTGGGATTATCTGGAATAACTTATTACACAGCAGTAGATAACTAATTCACTAAGTATACATTAGGCATACATTCATCTTGCTGGACATCATTATAGTCTTGAAAACTAAAGATTATATTCTTCATCAAGTCTAGAAATTTCTCATTAATTATCACTTCAATGCTAACTCCCCTTCATTCTTTCTGACCATTCCTTTTGTAATGCATAGTAAATGAATCTGAATCAAGATTTGATCGTCCAGATATCATCTTTTTTTTTATAGTTTTCATCTCTTTATCTCCTATGCTTCAATCTATAAAATTTCCTCAGTATGCTCTTTGAGGACACTAATCTCTTCTTCAGTTTAATTATTTTAACAACACTTAAAATTACTTAAATATATTAAACATTAGAAAATTTTAGTATCTTCTTTATAGGAATTCTACTTAATTATTTTAAAATATCACTGGTTTTGGAAAATGACAAAGGAGGATCCTGAGCTCACCTCACCCTACATATACACTGAGACAACATCTACTGCAACTAACTCTGAACGTGACCTCAAGACTGGCAGAGAAGATCTTCCACAGCTAGTTGTAGAGAGAAAGACACTTTGACAGAGTTGGCGGGGTAGACAGTTACTGGGAAACTAACCCCCCCCACCACCCATGCAACTAACCACAATCAAGAGAGACATCCCAAGTACAAAAAGCAAGGTGATCAGACCCCACACTGGGCACCCCCACCCCTGGGGACCTGAACTGGAAAGATGAGTTCCCATAATATCTGGCTTTGAAAATGAGTGACCTGCCCCTTCCAAACTGCCTGCCTCTGCAGATGGTGTGCTAGGGTGGCTCCTGCCCTGCCATACCAGGCAGGCAGTCCTAACCAGAACTGGTGCCCCTCCAAAGTGTCTCTTGCCCTGGGGACCTAGGGAGACAACCCCACACACCAGCACAAACCACAGTTCCTGCAGCTCCGCCTTTTAGCTGACTGTGCAGGGGGCAAGCACTGACTTTCAGTGTGCCTGTAGCTGTTGCAGAGGCTAAATGCAGACAGCTACAGAGTGCTGGCCCCACCCACCAGTCAAGCCACAGCAGCTGCAGCTGGGACTGTCAACAGGGCAGGGAGAAAACACTGCCTAGTGTGCCTGCAGTAGGCAAAGCAGGTCATTGAAGCCAGCTGGACTGAGGGCCAACCCCACCCACCAATGTGCCCTCAGTAATCACAGCTAAGACACAACAGTAGGGTACATGCAGCCCACACAATGTGGACACCCCTAAAGCACCTCATTCTGGTAACCAAAGAGATTGTGCTACAGGGTACCACAGGACCTCTTTGACAAAAGGCCACTACCTTCAAGACCAGGAGACGTAGTTGATCTACCTAATACATAGAGACAAACACAGAGTTACACAAAATGAGACAGAGGAATATGAATATATTCCAAACAAAAGAATGAGACAAAACTTCAGAAAAAGAACTAAATGAAATGGAAGAAAGCAATCTACCTGATAAAGAGTTCAAAGTAATAGTCGTAAAGATGCTCACCAAACTTGAGAAATAAGTGGATGAACTCAGTGAAACCATCACCAAAAAGAAAAAAATACAAAAAGAATCATTCAGAACTAAAGAATACAGTAAGTGAAATGAAAAATATGCTAAAACGAATCAGCAGCAGATCAGAGGAGATAGAAAAACAGATCAGTGATTTGGAAGACAGGATCATGGAAAGCAACCAAGGTGAACAGCAAAAAGGAAAATAATAAAAAATGAGAACAGATTAAGGGACCTCCATGACATCATCAAATATAATAAGACTTACCATTATAGGGATCCTAGAAGGAGAAGAGAGAGAGAAGGAGACAGACAACTTATTTGAAGAAATAACAGCTGAAAACTTCCCTAGGAAGGCAAGAGACATCCAGGCCCACGAATCACAGAGAGCCCCAAACAAGATAAACTCAAAGAGGTCCACATCAAGACACCATAATTAAGATGCCATAAATTAATAAAGAGAAAAATCTCAAAAAGCAGGAAGAGAAAATGAAACAGTTTTATACAAGGGAAACTGTGTAAGGCTATCGGCTATCGGCTAATTTTTCAGTAGAAACTGCAGATCAGAAGGCAGTGGCATAATATATTTAAAATGCTGCAAGGAAAAAACCTACAACCAAGAATACTCTACCAGGAAAGTTATCAATCAAAATTGAAGAAGATATAAAGAGTTTCCCAAACAAAAATTAAAGGACTTAGTCACCACTAAATGAGACTTGTAAGAAATGTTAAAGGAAATTCTTTAAGTGGAAAGAAAAGGTCATAACTAGAAATAAAATTATGAAAGGAAAAAAACTGGGGTAAATATAAACATAGTAAAGATAGTAAGTAATTAATCACTTACAAACGCAATATGCAAATTAAAACACAAAAGCAGGGGTGCCTGGGTGGCTCAGTCAGTTAAGCAGCTGCCTTCAGCTCAGGTCATGATGCCAGAGTCCTGAGATCAAGCCCCACGTTGGGCTCCCTGCTCAGCGGAGAGCCTGCTTCTCCCTCTCCCTCTGCTTGCCTCTCTGCCTACTTGTGCTCTCTCTCTCTCTCTCTGTCAAATAAATAAATGAAATCTTAAAAAAAAAAAAACTCATCTTTTAAAAAATAAAGAGAAAAAATAAAACACAAAAGTAGTAAAATCAATGATATCTACAGATATTACTCAAGGGATACACACAATAAAAATGTAAAATCATATACATGTAAATTTATATAAATAAAACATATAAATAAGCATTACATACATCATGTACATAAAATTTGGAGGGAGGTGGTAAAAATTTGGTGCTTTTAGAATTGTACAAACTTAAGCATCACTAACTTAATATAAACTGCTATACACATAGGATGTTATATATAAACCTCATGGTAATGACAAATAAAAAAACCTATAATAGATACACAAAAAATAAAAAGAAAGGAATCCATCAAACCACAAGGGCAGAGAGAAAGGGAAGGAAAAATAACAGAGAAGAACTATAAAAACAACCAGAAAATAATTAACAAAATAGTAATGCATACGTATCTATCACTAATTACTTTAAATGTAAATGGACTATATGTTGCAATTGAAATATACAGGGTGACTGAATGGATTAAAAACAACAACAAGACTTAATCTATATGCTGCCTCCAAGAGACTCCCCTCAGACCTAAAAACATATACAGACTAAAAGTGAAGGGACGAAAAAGATATTCCATGCAAAGGGAAGCAAAAAAAAAAAAAAAAAAAAGGGAAGAAAGAAAAGAAAAGAAAATGCCAGAATAGTAATACTTACATCAGACAAAAATAGACACTAAAATAAAGACCGTAGCAAGAAACAAACAAGAGCATTATATAATGATCAATCCAACAAAAGGATATGACAATTGTAAATATCTAGGACCTAAATACATATAGCAAACATTAACATACATAAGGTGAGAAACTGACAGTAATACAATAATAGTAGGGGACTTTAATACCCACTTACATCAATGCACAGATGATCCACATAGAAAATCAACAAGGAAACTGGCTGTGAATGACACATGAGACGAGATAAACTTAACAGATATACACAGAACATTTCATCCAAAAATAGCAGAATACACATTCTTTTCAAGTGCACATGGAAGACTCTCAAGGACGTATCACATACTAGGCCATCAAACAAATTTCAAAAAATTTAAGAAGACTGAAATTATACCAAGCATCTTTTCCAATCACAATAGTAAAAAACTAGAAATCAATCAAGAAAAAATTAAACACATGAAGGCTAAGAAACATGCTACTAGACAACCAATGTGTCAACAAAGAAATCAAAGAAGAAATAAAAAAATACAGAGAGACAAATGAAAATGGAAACACGGAAACACAACAGTCCCAAATCTTTGGAACATAGCAAAAGCAGGTCTAAGAAGGAGGTTTATACTGATACAGAGCTACCTCAAGAAACAAGAAAAATCTCAAGTAAACAGTCTAACCTCATACCAAAAGGACCTAGAAAAAGAACAAGAAAAGCCCAAAGTTAGTAGAAGGAAGGAAATAATAAAGATTAGAGAGGAAATAAATGAAATAGATACTTAAGAAAACAATAAAAAAGATCAATGAAACCAAAGAGCTGGCTCTTTTAAAAGATAACCAAAACGGATAAAACTATAGCCAGACTCATGAAGAAAAACAGAGAAAGGACTCAAATAAATAAAATTAGAAATGAAAGAGAAGAAATAACAATTGACACCATACAAATACAAAGGATTATAATAGAACACTATAAAAAAGTATATGCCAACAATTTAACAACCTAGAACAAATGAGTAAATTCCTAGAAACATACAAAGTTCCAAAACGAAATTAGGAAGAAAGAGAAAATCTGGAGACTGATTACTAGTAACAAAACTGAATTGATAATCAAAAACATCCAACAAACAAAAATCCAGGAACTGATGGCTTCACAGGTGAATTCCATCAACATTTAAAAAAGAGTTAACAACTATTCTTTTCAAACTATTCCAAAAAATAGAAATGGAAGGAAAACTTCCAAATTCATTTCATGAGGCCAGAATTACCCTGATACAAAAATCAAAGATGCTCCATAAAAAGAAAACTATAGGCCAATATCCCTGATGAATAATAGATGCAAAAATCCTCAACAAAATATCAGCAAACAGAATTCTGAACAATACAGTAAAAAAGTCATTCACCCAGATCAAGTGGGATTTATCCTAGGGATGCAAAGATAGTTCAATATTCACAAATCAATCAATGTGATACATCACATTAACAAGAATAAAAATCATATGATCATCTTGATCAATGCAGAAAAGGCATTGGATAAAATATAGTATCGACTCAGGATGAAAACTCAACAAAGTGGGTTTAGAGGGAAGAACATACCTTAACATAATAAAGGCCATATATGAAAAACTCACAGCTAACATCACACTCAATGGTGAAAACCCTTCACATTCTCTAAGCTCAGGAACAAGACAATGATGTCTATTCTCACCACTTTTATTCAACAGCGTACTGGAGGTCCTACTCACAGCAATCAGAGAGAAAAAGAAATAAAAGTTACCCAAATTAGTAAGGAAGTAACACTGTCATTATTTGCAGAGGACATGATACTATATAGAGAAAACCCGAGAGACACCTTGGTGGCTCAGTTGGTTAAGCATCTGCCTTTGGCTCAAGTCATGATCTTGGGGTCCTGGGATTGAGTCCAGCATCAGGCTACCTGCTTAATAGGGAGTCTGCTTCTCCGTTTCCCTCTGCCCCTCTCCACCCCACCCCACCAACTGCACATGCACTCTCTCTCTCAAATAAATACATAATCTTTTTTTAAAAATCTTAAAAAAAAAAAAAAAAACCCTAAAAACTCTACCAAAAAACTATTAGAACTAATAAATGAAGGAAGTAAAGATGCAGGATACAAAATTAAAACACATAAATCTGTTGCATTTTTATACACTAATAACTAAGTAGTAGAGAGAGAAATTAAGAAAACAATCCCATTCACAACTACACCAAAAAGAAAAAAAAAAAAAAAAAAAAGGAAAGAATTTAATCAAGGAGGGGAAAGACCTGTAGTCTGAAAATTGTAAAAGACACTCATGAAAAAAATTGAAGATGGGGCGCCTGGGTGGCTCAGTCATTAAGTGTCTGCCTTCAGCTCAGGTCATGATCCCAGGGTCCTGGGATCGGCCCCACATCGGGCTCCCTCCTCCGCGGGAAGCCTGCTCTCCCTCTCCCACGCCCCCTGCTTGTATTCCCTCTCTTGCTGTGTCTCTCTCTGTCAAATAAACAAATAAAATCTTTTAAAAAAAGAAAAAAGTTGCAGATGACCCAAACAAAATGAAAAGATATATCATGCTCATGGAGTAGAAGAATTAATATAGTTAAAATATTCACACTACTAAGGCAATCTACAGATTTAATGCAATTCCTATCAAAATACCAATAGTATTTTTCACAAAACTAGAACAAATAATCCTAAAATCTTTATGGAATGACAAAAAACCCTTGGGAAAAGTGGACAATACATGCAGGTAAATAAAACTGGACCACTATTCTACACTATATACAAAAATTAACTCAAGATGAAGACTTAAATGTAGGACCAGACACCATAAAACTCCTAAAGGAAAACATAGGCAATAATCTCTTTGGCATCACCCCTTAGCCACGTAATTATGGTATGTCTCCTCAGGCAAGGAAAACAAAAGCAAAAATGAACTATTGGGACTATGTCAAAATAAAAATCTTGTATGCGCAGTGAAGGAAACCATCCACAAAACAAAAAGGCAACCTACTGGATGGGAGAAGGTATTTGCAAATGACATATCTGATAATGGATTAATATCCAAAATACATAAAGAATTTATATAATTCAACATAAAAAAAACCCACAAATAATCTGATTAAAAATGGAGAGAGGACCTAAATAAACATTTTTCCAAAAAAGACATTCAGATAGCCAACAGACATTTGAGAAAACAGTATTAAAATAAAAAAAAAACTTAATTAAAAAAACAGAAAGGGGCGCCTGGGGGGCTCAGATGGTTAAGCGTCTGCCTTCGGCTCAGGTCATGATCCCAGGGTCCTGGGATCGAGTCCCACATCGGGCTCCTGGCTCGGCGGAGAGCCTGCTTCTCCCTCTGACCCTCTCCCCTCTCATGCTGTTTCTCTCTCACTCGCTCTCTAAAAAATAAAAAAATAAAATCTTTAAAAAAAAAAAAAAAAAACAGAAATAGAAGAAGGATATGGAGAAAAGGGAACTCTCAGGCACTATTTGTGGGAATGTAAGTTGGTATAACCACTGTGAAAAACAGTATGGAGGTTTCTCAAAGAATTAAAATAGAAATACCATGTGATCTAGGAATTATACTACTAGATATTTACCAAAACAAACAAATAAAAACACTAACTTGGAAAAATAGAAGCATCCTTATGTTTATTCCAGCATTATTTACAATAGCCAAGATATGGAAGCAACCCAAGTGGATAAAGAAGATGTGGTGTGTGTATGTATATTTATATAACAGAAAATACATATGTGTATGTGTATATATATATATATATATATATATATAACAGAATATTACTCAGCCATAAAAAAGAATGAGATCTTGTTATGTTGGCAACAACACAGATGGACCTGGAGGGCATCATGCTAAGTGAAAAAAGTCAGAGAAAGATAAATACCATAAAATTTCACTTATATGTGTAATCTACAAAAACAAAATAAATGAAAAAAAAAAAGAAAATGAGAAATAGACTCATAAAGAGAACAAAATTATGGTTGCCAGAGGGGAGATGGGTGGGGAGATGGGTGAAATAAGTGAAGGGAATTAAGAGATACAAACAAATAAGTCCCCAAGATGAAAAGTATAGCATAGAGAATATCATCAGTAATATCATAGTAACATTGTATGGTGACAGATGGTGACGACACTTATCATGGTGAGACTGAGTAATGCACAGATTTATCACACCACTATGCTGTATGACATCTGAAACTAATGCAACAGTGTATGTCAACTATATTTTGATAATAAAAATTAAAAATTAAAAATCATTGCATTGGTCTTATTTTCATGTTTTGTTCTTTGCTAAAGTTTTTAATTATCTCCTTTCATAACTTCAATCATTGTAACATAGTCTCCCTGTTATAGTTCAATCATTTGAGGTTCTTCCCACTGTTTATTGTAGCTCTTGATTCCCACTCATGTTGCATCACTCCCTCGCTTGTCAAGTTAATTTAGACTCATCTTCTGCAGGACTTCTTCTGTGTGTCAATAACTGAGCATATAAAGCTCCATACTGATTTTATTCCTATTTCTCATGAGTACTCCAGGCTTATCCTTGGCCAGAGACCATTTAAATTTATTTTAATATTTAAGGTTTTTGGTTTGGAGGTTCCCATGAGTGGTGAAAATTCATACCTCAATCCCAGGAGAAACAGAATTATAAATTCTCAGGATTGTTTTATTTTCTACCCAGACTCTAGCCTGAATAAGATAAATGTCCTATACACGAAGGCATTTTGAACGTCCTGGTTTAATACATGCTCGGTTTTAATAGTCTACTCCAGCTCAATTAAATGTTATGCTCTCTCTTGTTCTCTCTACACAAATATTGAAATGCAAATCCTTATTTAGATATTATCTATCCCTCTTCTCTCCAAAAGATCTCAAGGTAATACTGGCATACTTCAAATGTAGTGTCTACTTTATTATTATTTTTATGGGAGATTCTGTCCTACCAGCTCAGATGAGTCAAGATGGGAGTAAAAACAGGTGAACTGATCATGGTAAGAGACAAAAATTGGGGTTATTTAACTTGAATGATAGAACCAGAGGAGAATCTGGGAAATGTAAATATTTCCTCAAACACTGAAAGGGTAAAATACAGATATTCATTACAAGAATTCTGCAGACCAAAGGAAAAGTCAAATTTACACAGATTTTATCTTAATAAACATAAAAGTTTTCTAAAAGTCATTACTCTCCTAAGCTAAAATAAAACACTCCAGCAGCTACTTATTACAGAGTTATCAGTAGAATACATTCAAGAATGAGAGGTAAAGTTAATGGATGACTTTTAATTCTGTGTTATACCTCACTCCCCTTATCTTATTTCCATTTCTCCTGTTAAGATGTGTCCTGAAGATTTCAACTTCATTCAAAATAGTCAAGGCCATCACAAAGAGAACTCTAAAAAGCTCATTGTTTAGGCAATCACATCTACACAGTTATCTATTAAGAGAAGTAAATCATCAGTGTTTTTAGTCTGTATAATTTTTGGTGATCGGGGGGGAACAACTTGGTTATTAAAATTATAATATTTGTATTCATTTATTCAACATTTATTGATCAAGACCCTGTCCATATGCTGAAGCAACAGACTAGCTCCCTGCCTCATACAGTTTATAGTCTAATTAATCTTTAAGAATAATTTTATATATTTTCTAACACAAAAAAGAGACTAGGGAAATTTATTGCAAAATGCAAACACAATATGATGATTACTCTTACCATCATTTATATTTTAGTAACTGAAGATATGTCCAATTTATCCCCTGAATAAATTCTATGCCTTCTATAACATCGAAATTGTGATGTGAACTTCAGAGAGTATTAATGAATTCAACAGTATGAAACATGCATTTAAAAATATCAGGTGACACTTTGTTAATGGGATTTTAAATTGATGCAACCTCTTTGGAGGGCATTTTGGCAGTGACTTTAAAAATGCAAAATGCATTTGTCTATTGACCCAGGAATTCCATTTCTAGGGATTTAACTAGAATATATTTACATATATAGAAAAAGATGAGTATATAAGACTTTTTTATAGCATTGTTGATACTAGAAAAAAATGGAAATAACTAAATGCCTTTCAATAGAAAAAGCATTAAAAACATAAAATATGGTATACCCAAATAATACAATACCACCAACTACCTTAAAACAGTATATCTAAGAAAAGCTCTCCAAAATAAAGTTGTGAACACACATTTTTTTGTTATATTTACCCAAGCAACACCCCTCTTCCTACCCCAAATTTCCTATTTCCCCTACTATCCCGAGACTTAGATTATAAGGCATCCTGTTTTCATGGTTCCAGAGAAGAGTGAACACAAGAAACCAAGAAATCTACTGAAATGCCAAGATCTATGGCCTCCTTCCCAAGAGCAATGACAATAACAAGAGATGCAAATTATTTGGAGTTAGAAAGATTTGTATTCTTCTAATCAAATCCACTACCCATCCATTATGAAAAAAGAACCCCAAGATAACTGGAGTTAACCAAGAAGAGACAAGATCTAAGTCTCAATTCCCAAGTAATGCTGAAAAACATCAAAATCTTGACCTCTCCATCCCACCACCACACGTGCTCACCTGGAGTGACCAAGAAGCTGCAGAAGGATTGGCTGCATAATACATCTGGGCAGATGTTGCAAAGGCAAACCCCTGCAAGCCCCAGCACAGACCAGATAATCAGTGGAATAATTTCTGGTGAGTTCCAGTAAGCACACAAGAGAACTAAGATAGCATCAGTGATCACTGGCACATCAAAGTAGCATGGTCAATCAGAAACATGTTACCTGTGCCCTCAGGAGATCCACGGAGCCAGCCTCAAAGAGGCCTGGCAAAAACCAATGAGAGATGGCTTATTAGTAACCTGTGAAGATACTATCTCAGATGGTAAGTAGCACTATAGTGCACAGAGAATGAAGAAATTCCAGCACTACTCCCTCCCCACATTTCATGCTGAGCACTTCCTACATCCCTGAGATGCTACTTCAAGGAAACAAGAGGCATTTGTGAAGTTTACCACGATTTTGTTTCTGCAACAGGTGGATGTTCAAAAAAACATGTAAGTGGAAAGGTTAACAAATAAAGCTACATTTCATGAAAATCTGAATTTGTGGGCTGAGATTTATAGGAACTATGTTTTGATAAGAGGGAAAAACAAAAGTAAAAATGAGTGTACTATTTGCTCCCATATATGTGTCTATATATTCAGAGACCATTTCCAGAAAGAAACATAAGAAAATGTTAATAGTAATTGACATGAGTTATTTAAAAATATGAAATTTTAAAAAATAGTGACTAGACACTGAAGGCATTAAGAATATGGGTCATTGTCAAAACATATTCAATAGCAAGTCTTTCTCTTCCAACTAGCCACAGCCAAGTTCTAACAATCTGAGTGAAAAAACACAACTCATTCTCTCGTTTGAAATGTGACATTTCTCTTGATTTTTTCTCTGCAGGGTAGTTGCCATCGTTTCTATCTTCAGAGAGTATCCTGAATTTAGGTCAATAGATCTTGACCTGCCAGAGCTATGTTTAAACAGCTCCAGAAATCAGAAATGGATTGCTTTTAATTTTTTTTTTTTTTCTAAAAGCATCCTCTGTAATTGGCAATTAACCTTAGAACGTTCTCTAGTATTTAACTTTCCTTCTAAACACGGTCTTTTAAAAAGCCTGGGGTTAATTGTAATGGAAGAGACATACTGGGCCCTTAAAATGTTGCTAGGGTGAACAATTAAATGTTATTTGATGATAGTAAGACAGTATGTCAAAGAGACATCCCCAGGACTCTATTCCTTTTCTACATATTGGCCCTTTCTTCACTAAAGGCTTAATACAAAGTTATGGATACTTAGAAAAAGAAAATCACGATTCCTAATGTGGTATCTATGTATTTCTACTCTACCTCTCTTCTCCCAAACCCATATCCACCCTCCCACCCACCAGCACCCTACCCCTGACCATCCTCTCATTCTCTTTCCTTTTTTTTAAAGTTTATTTATTACGGGGGGGGAGGGGGGGCGGGTAGGGGCACAGGGAGAAAAAGAGAGAGAGTCTTAAGCAGACTCTGCGCTGAATGCTGAGCCTTATGTGGGACTCCATTCCACAACCCTGAGATCATGACCTTAGCTGAAACCAAGAGTCAGACACTTAACCAGCTGTGCGACCTAGGCACCCCTCTCTTTCTTTTAATTGTCCACATTCGTTTTGTACTTAGGCTTATTTGTTGCACTCATGGACAACTTTACTAAAAAATGCCTTACCCTTGGACTATGCCTAGTAGCTCATAAAAAAACTTAAATATCCAACATTTCTTTTTTTTTTTTTTTAAGATTTTATTTATTTATTTGCAAGAGAGAGAGAGCACAGGGGGAGCAGCAGAGGGAGAGGGAGAAACAGGCTTCCCACTGAGCAGGAAGCTTGACGTGGCTCCATCCCAGGACCCTGGGATCATGACCCAAGCCAAAGGCAGATGCTTAACCAACTGAGCCACCCAGACGTCCCTCAACATTTCTTTCAATATTCATAACAGAGTCTGAAACAATCAAGGCAAGACTTTTCCTATTTATAGATGAGGAAATATATACACTTTCCCAAGATTAAATAAACTCTCAGATTCAGGTTAAGCCAGAAATCTACATTCTAATTTAGTTTTACATCTTTCAATAGCATTAGACTACCTCATTTATGGCATCTGAAATTAAATAGCCTGGTGGACACCGCTTCTGAGTCAGAAGGACCAATCTATTCACAGTGAGCTAGGCACAGGGACCAGTTTGTTCACAGTGAGCAAGGCATGGTAAGCCCCATTACTTGGGTTTTGAGAAATACGTCCTAAAGATCCACACCACCTGAATCTTACTCTGGAAGCATTCCAAGGACACTAGCCTTACCATAGTGTACTTAATAATTTCATGTACCTCTGAGAATGGTGGCAAGAGTAACTGTAACCAGGGTGAACTTTTGTTCTCCCCAGCCCTTCCAACTGTCCAGCTCTCCTCAAGAAAGCATGCTGCATATTTATTCTAAAAATCAATGCAAAATCATCTAGGTCCTTCCTGTAGGTCACTAAATATTTTCCACAGATTTAATGCCAGAGACATAGTATATGAAATATACTATAATATGAAAAATCACACTGAAAACTATCAAGGGTTAAAAATATAAATTATGAGCTCCTTTAATTAAATAACTGTTCTAGTCAACAAATGGTAGCCTGTCACCATAAAAAGTTAACACAGCTTACAAAATTACCAACCTTTTGTTCAAGGTTTTGGGTGAAGGTGACTATATATCAAATACTAACATTAACCCATTAACTCCAGTGAACCTATAACTAAAACTGTTAACAATAACTGTGAAAAAAAGTACTTTGGGGCACCTGGGTGGCACGGTCAGTTACGTGTCTGACTCTTGGTTTCAGCTCAGGTCATGATCTCAGGGTTGTGAGATGGAGCCCCGCAATGGACTCCATGCTCCATGGGGAGCCTGCGTGAGAATCTCTCTCTCCCTGCCTTTGCCCCTCCCCCTGCTCACACACACTCTCATAATAAATAAATACAATCTTTAAAAAAAAAAGGATTTATAAAATGTGTTTTGAACATATACCATGTCTTTGGACTATAATATGTGCCAGAAATACAACAATAAACATGGCACCTGCTCTCATGATACTTACATCACAGTGGGAGGGAGAAAATGAATCAGATGATATAATCAAATGATTACAAAGGAAAGGAGTAACTTAAAGACCCAATATTCTCATCTGTACAGTGAAGATAACAATTTTACCTAACTTGTAGCTTATTATAAGATTAAGTTTAATGTATGTAGAATGTTTATCCCACCCAGTGTCTGACACATAGTATGCACAGATGCTAATCTGTTTATTATGTCAGTCCAGTCACATCTACAAATTAATGAGTATGAACTAAATGAAAATACATTGTTTATTTTAAATATTTGCTTAGATCTAGCATCTCTCTGAATAAGTATAGAATTTAAATATAATTTTACTTTTCTCCCTTTCTCCATAATCTTTCATTCTGTCATGTGTCAGTATTAGTTAATCTAGGAAGTAATTATTTACAATTTACCACAAAGAAACTCATGGCTGGTTTATACAACACATAAAATCTGGCATAGCATTATCAAAAATACGTATGCATTACCTAGCACCTGCCACATATTTGCAAATTAAATGGTGGAAATCATACAGTATGTAGCCTTTTTAGATTGGCTTAACTTAGTAATATGCATTTAAAGTTACTCCATGTCTTTTTATGGTTTGATAGCTCATTTATTTTTAGCACTGAATAATATCCCATTATCTGGATGTACCACAATTTATTTATCTATTCTCTTACTGAAGGACATATTGGTGGCTGCCAAGTGTTGGCAAGTTATGAATAAAGCTACTATAAGCATCTATGTACAGGTTTTATGGGGATACAAGTTTTCTACTCCTTTGGGTAAATACCAAGGACTGCAACTGCTGGATTACATGGTAAGAAAATGTTTAGTTTTATAAGAAACTGGGTATATGCAACTAATGAATTGCTGAACACTACATCAAAAACTAATGATATACTATATGTTGGCTAATTGAACATAATAAATAAAAACAAATTTATTTATTTATTTTATCCCCCAAAAAAGAAACTGCCAAACTGTCTTCCAAACTGGCTTTACCATTTGGGATTCCCACCAGCAATGATTGAGACCTCCTATTATTCCACATCCTCATCAACATTTGTTATTGTCAGTGTTCTAGATTTTGGCCATTCTCATAGGTGTATAGTGGTATTTTGTGGCTTTTTAGTTTGCATTTCCCTATGATATATGATATGGAGAATCTTTTTTTTTTTTTTTAATTAGGCTCCAACCCAGCATGGAGCCCAATGCAAGGCTTAAACTCACAACACTGAGATCAAGACCTGACCTAAGATCAAGAGTCAGACACTTAACCCACTGAGCCATCCTCACGCCCCTAGAGAACCTTCTTATATGCTTATTTACCATCTTCATATCTTCTTTGGTAAGGAGTCTGTTAAAGTCTTTGACCCATTTTTTAATTGGGTTGTTTTCTTATAGTTGGGTCTTACGAGTTCTTTGTATATTTTGGGTAACCGTCCTTTAACAGGTGTGCCTTCTACAAGTATTTTCTCCCAACCTGTGGCTTGTCCTCTCATTCCTCTGACATTGTCCTTCACAGAGCAGAAGTTTCTAATTTTAGTAAAGTCCAGTTTATCAATTACTTCTTTCATGGATCATTCCTTTGGTGTTGTATGTAAAAAGTCATTGTCATACTCAAGGCCATCCAGGTTTTCACTTAAGTTATCTTCTAGGAGTTTTATAGTTTTGTGTTTTACATTTAGGTCTATGATTCATTTTGAGTTAATATTTGTAAAGGAATAACATCTATGTTTAGATTCATTTCTTCACATGTGGATGTCCAATTGTTCCAGCACAATTTGAAGAGACTATCTTTGCTCCATTGTTTTGCCTCTGCTCCTTTGTCAAATATCACTTGACTATATTTGAGTGGGTCTGTTTTTGAGCTCTCTATTCTTTTCCATTGAATATTCTTTTTTTATTTTTAAAGAAAGATTTCTTTTTTTATAAAGATTTTATTTATTTATTTGAGAGAGAGAGGGAGAGCACAAGCAGGGGGAGCGGCCTGCAGAGGGAGAAGCAGGCTGCCCACTGAGCAGGGAGCCCAACGCAGGGCTCTATCCCAGGATCCTGGGATCATGACTGAGCCGAAGGCAGACACTTAACCGACTAAGCCACCCAGGTGCCCCGAGTATTTATCCTTTTACCAAAAACACACTGGCTTGATTTTTGTAGCATTATAATAAGTCTTGAAGTCAGAGAGTGCCAGTGTTTCAATTTTGTTCTTCTCCTTCAATATTGTGTTGGGTATTCTGGGCCTTTTGCCTCTCCATATAAACCTCAGAATCAGTTCACCAATATACACAAAATTACTTGCTGGGATTTTGATGAGATTGCACTGAATCATTATCAATGTCTTTTTTTATATATATTTTTAGTATTTTTAAATAAACTCTAGCACCAACATGGGGCTTGAACTCATCACCCCAAGATGAAGAGTTGCATGCTCTACTGACTGAGCCAACCAGGTGTCCCCTCAGTGTTTTTTAATAGAGAGTTACCAAATATCAACAAAATTACTATTAGTTGTTTCTTTCCTTGTGGAAGTTTAAACAAGGTTAGTCCCAAGTTTAGAACAGCAAGTTTTCATGGGACACAGTGAAACACTGTATGGCCATCCTAAATATAGTAATCCACAGTTCTTAAATTCTTTAACTCTTTGAGAGTCCTATTACTGTCAAGCAAAAGAGCAATGATCCAAAATCTTAAGCAATTCTATTTCTTTGAACCTGTTTTCTAATAAGCCTCCAATAATGAACTGCCAGTTACTGACTACATAATAGTGTCATGGAGCTTTCCTCACATTATCTTCAACATTCGTAAAGACTCTGCAAGAAGACACTATTACCCCTATGTTACCTGATACTGACTTATACCAGTAATTTGCCCAATGGTTAAATGCCCAATTGTCACTATCACAGGCAGGATACCCATCTATGACTTTACATTCTACCACATTATATCTCTGCCAAATAAAGCAAAGAGTGAAAAATATACCTCGATACAGAGAAATTAAGCCACCCAAAAAAATTCAGCCATAATTGTCAAATCCACAGGATAATCAATCTGAGGAGACATCATTCAGGACTGTTACTTTTGAAGTAGAACTTTTCACACATTGATAGCAACATGATGTACGGAGGTGAAAAATAGATCTGATAACCTTTCACTGTTGTATTTTTCATTCAGTAATCACTAGATATTATTTGCAAAAGCTTTTGGTAAGTTTTATCCCTCTATTTCCATCTTTCTTGAATCAAAGATGTCTTTGATTAAAATAATAAGAATTCCATCAACTAATCTCTTACAAATATTGATTGAGTTGGGTCAGTACTTCTTAATAAGCACTGGCCTCATCTATGCTCAGAGGTATAAAGATAATATAATATCATGATTATACCTTCTACAGACACAAATGATTTATACTTATGAAAAACTATAATTGTAGTGAGTCACTGCAAATTTGAGAACTCGTGGAGTTCTGCTCTGAAGTTTGCTGGAGAAGCACCCCCTGCACTACCACTGTTTGCTAATTGGGCTTGTGGAAAGTTCAGAGCAATGATTAGGCATGCCAGGATTCATCTGCCAAGTAACAATTATGAGTCCCAGCAGGGAGCAGAAGGGCATGTATTGCCCAAAACAGCAAACAGATCCTACGAAGGAAGAGAATTACTATGAGGAGTCAGAAAAAGAAACTAATTTTTAAAAAGGAAAATAATACACCACAAATTATGTTAAGAATGAAATAATAAGTTAAAGAAAATTATCATAGTTAGAGTAACAAAGTTAAATTCAGGGAGAGAAATGGTAACAAAATGGTTTAGTTACCAAGTCAGTTCTTACCCTAGGACTTGTTCAAAAGAGAATGGTAGCAAAGAGCAAAGAACAGCTGTTTAATGGTATACAAAATGAGAGACTAATTTAAGAGACTTTAAAACTTTAACTATCACATGGGGCACCTGAGTGGCTCAGTTGGTTAAGCGACTGCCTTCGGCTCAGGTCATGATCCTGGAGTCCCTGGATCGAGTCCCGCATCGGGCTCCCTGCTCAGCAGGGAGTCTGCTTCTCCCTCTGACCCTCCCCCCTCTCATGTGCTCTCTCTCTCTCTCTCATTCTCTCTCTGTCAAATAAATAAATAAAATCTTAAAAAAAAAAAGATAAAAAAAAACTTTAACTATCACAGATTCAGAGAAATCAAACACGAAAAAGAAGCAAAGGAGAGGGAGAGAGGAGAAAGGAAAGGAAGAGAGAGACAAACCACTTCCATGCACATTGGAAACCTGTCAGAGAAGTTTTGATTTTTCTGGTGTTAGCTGTAAATGGAACCAGGATGTTAAGAACAGCCATAATTTGAGGCAAGGTCTTTGGTATTGATATTGCCGTCAGTAGAGAACTTGAGGGCTTGTTTTCTCTTTTATCCATTACCATTTCCTGCTGATGTGTTTGTGTGTGTCTCCTACTTCCAGAACATATGATTCATTTAACTGGGACCTTGTCTGCCTTATTAACTACTCTATCTTCAGTGCCTACAAGAATCCCAGGTACAACTCAAAAAATATTTATTAATTCCAAGACTATGTCTTTGCATATCCAAAGACATTTGCTTTGTCATATCCTTGATTGCTTGTCTAGCTTATATAGACTAGATTCAAAACTGTATGTCTCAGAACTTTGAGGGCATTTCCCTTTTTTTTTTCCCCCAGCATCCACTCTTGCTGATGAACAAAGAAACAAATAAACATAATTTTTCTCTCTTTTCCTTCATTCTTACCTTGTAGTCTGAAGTTTCTTGAAGTATTTTCCCATTCATCTGATTTGGGATTTTTAGGCAACTTCAATATATAATTTATGTTATCATTATCTCTGGGAAATGCCCTACAATTATCACTTTGCTTATTATTTCACTTCCATTTCTTTGTTGTCTCTGTAAAATTCCTATAGTCAAATATCCTTGATTAATCATCTGTGTCTTGTATTTTCTCTCATTTTCCTTAACCTCTCTATTTTTCCATTTATTTACACTAGAGACCCCAGCACTTCACTCTGGGACATCAATTCCCATCCCTGCAGACCTAGATCCCTCCAAAAGGTTTGGTCAACTTTTTGAAAGGGAAACCTTTGGTTTTGCCTCATAGTATAAACTGACTATTGGTCCTTCAGCAAAATGTGTCTGTGATAATAAAGATGAAGTGAATTGCTCCATACAGTCCACATACAGGCTTACAATTACTTCCTATTTGCAACTCTTTACTCCCTTTAGCCCTCTCTAACCCTCAAATCTCATCATGGGACTTGGTGTCGTACCACAAGGCAAAATCTACACATGTATCTGCTTTAGCCTCCTTCAAGTCTTCTAGGCCCCAGCTTTTAGCTTTATTTCTTGATCCATTCAACAAAATGTACTGAGTATCTCCTCTGTTCTAGGAACAGTTTTAGATTCTGAGGTATCACCACTAACAAACCAGACTTTAGTAAATATTCTCTCATCTAAGCTGTATCTTCCAGGAATGCATTGCATTCTTATATCTGATGATGATCTCCTCTCCTGTCCTCTTAGCTATTTATATACACTTAGGACTATTTAAATGGTGTCCTAAGAAGAAAAAAAAAAAAAAAAGACTTTATATTCTTGGTATCCTACTTTGGACTACAATCTACATCTAACATGTTGGTTCTGAATTTTATTTTACTTATTGAAGAGATGTAAAAATAATTTCTGATTTAATTGTATGCTAGAGAATTGCCTTATTTTCAGGTTGTTTTATTTAATGATGGTTCCTTGAACATCATTTTGGTGTTCAGCAACCAACGTGGAATATTTGTTATTAAATCCATGTCAGTCTTTTGCCATGTCAAAAAAAATAAGTAAATAAAAACAAAAGACAAAAAAAAAAACAAACCAATAGTTTTTGAGAGACAGTGTAGTCCAATATAAGGGCTATAGACTTTGTAATAAAAAAAAGGCTTGAATTAGATTTCTTGTTCTGCCACCTACTAGATAAAAGAGATGGAGTATTTCAATTCAGAGATTCTGTTTTCTTATATGAAAACTTAGATTAAATTATGTTTGATGAAAAAATGCAATAAAGGTTAATAATAATGCATGTAAGTCATACTCAGTACATAGAGTATAATACATGCCCAATAACTATAGTAGGCATAAATAGGCACGAATGCTGTGAGAAGAGATGGCATCTTAAGAAACTATAAAAGAGAATTAATTTTACTGGTCTAAACTAAAATCAAAGCCATTATCTTAATCTGGACCTCACTGTCATGAGCTCTAGAAGCTAATATTTAGATTAAATGGCTTAAATGTACTATGGCTACATGAAGAAAAAAACTGTGTGTGTATATATATATATATGTAGACACATGTACACACCACATACAAATATGCACATATGTGTACACACACATAATCTGAAAGAGATAAGCAGCTGGGGTAACTGAGTTTTGACAACTAATAGTTAAATCTTCCATGATTTTCTTAAATGAAGTCAAATAATTACTTTGCAAGGTATTGTCTGGCTTAAAGAACCAGTAATAATTGTATTTCACATGTACAGGGGAAAAAAAAGTATAATAAAAAACAAGGCTTTTTGTAAATTACCCCCGGCCTTCTTATCAGAATTTGTAAATAAAGAATTCCACCTCATTAAAATAGATCCTGTGGGTGAGTTAAGAATTTGTAGTGATACATATGGGGCACGGAGAGGGAATAATTTCCCATTAGATTTTTTATAGATATCTTATTGTATATCTACTTAAGCAAAGTTCCATTTTGTTTTACTTTGAAATGTTGCCCTCAATTCTGTCAAGATTTTACAAATCTGCAGAGTAAAACATTCAGAGTAATGTACTGTGCTTTGCATTCTACATTGTATAATGACAGTTCTTTAATTATGTTTTGAAATATAGATTTGTCAAGACAACATTTAATTTGAGCCATCACCTTAATTTGGTTTAATTATCCCATTGAGAAGAGTTGGAAAACACCTAGCTGTGGTTGACTTATAACTTCTTTCCACAATCCCTCAAAGGCCGTTCTTAGAAATTTTCTTTTCTCACGGAGATTAGGGTAACTCATCTCAGTTTTCTCATCTTGGCAATCAAAATATCTAATACACAACTTAGTTTTCTTTTCTCTGCTCCTACCCTCTTTAAATTGCCATGGCAATGAGAATGCTGCTCCTTCTATTTAGAAAAGATGACATTTAGCAATGCTTTGCTATATTACTTCATATGTATGTGCCCTAGAGTTACCTGAACTGTTGGTCACAGATTCATGAATTCTTGAATATATGGATTCCACCATCTGTTTATTACATCTTGAATCAAAATGTCTAATCAGAATCCTTTTTGACTAAGGGCATATTGTATGTGTTCTCTGCCCCTGTCTTGACAGTTTCCATTTTTTTTTCCTTCTCTCTAAACATTTGCAGAAAAATGAATAAAATGAAACAAAGTCCCGTTTCAGATAATTAAGACAATATATCTGAGGATATTACCAAAGGTCTCTTGCCTACGGTAAGACAAGTCCCATGGTAAAGCTGACCTCTGTCTTCTGCTCATCTTTTTATAAAGATCTATGTATGTCGTATTAACAGAGCTATAGTGCTGCTGCCTTCAATGAGGCGACTCTAGAACTCTGAGCTTTTGCCCCCAAAAAGAATGTCAATAGTGACACCCATCGGCACAGGGAAAATTTGTAACCCGTTCCTTCCACTGTTATTGTTTTAACAAACCATAAAGGCCTGTAGCTGCTCTGAGGATAAGTGTTCCGTAATGCCTATGGTTACTTCTCAAAATGGCCAATGGGTCTCTATTTATGATACAAATGATAAACAAAAGGGCAGCTTATCATGTCTGATTGGATATTTCTTGTGAAACAATTCTGGCCCAACAAGATATAAGAACTTGAAACAAGTTGTTTTTTTAAGATACCTGAGGGTTGGCCTGGGTGGCTCAGTCGGTTAAGCAGCTGGCTCTTGATTTTGGCTCACGCCATGATCTCAGGGTCCTGGGATGGAACCCCAAGTAGGGCTCAGCAGGGAGTCTGCTTAAGGATTCTTTCTCTCTCTCCCTCTGTCCCTCCTCCCAAATACAACCTTCCCGCTCATGCTATCTTTCCAAAATAAATAAGTAAATCTTAAAAAAAAAAAAAAAGATACCTGAAAATTATTTGCTGGAATTATTGCTTGGGAGAAAAAGAAATGATATGCCATCATATCAATGGTATTCACCTTTCGCTACTATTACAAACAAAAATCAGTTTGGTCCTGAGAAAACAGAAAGAAGAGAATAAGGGGAAAGGGGGGTAGAGAAAGTAACAGAGATATAATTAAAAATATTTGTCACAACTCCACAAATCACTGTGGATACTTCCTATTCCTCCTACCTTTCTTAAACCTTGATCATTATCATCACTCCCAGACCTACATATGTGCACACATAAACACAAAACTCACACTCACACAAACATACTCACAGAACTGAACCAGAAAAAAGAGAAAGAAAACGACAAACAGGGAAGAAAAGATCAAAATAAAAGTATCACTGCATGATGTGAATAGGGGGGAAAAAAAAGCTGTCAGAATAGTCCCTGCTGGTTCCATTTCCCATCACTGCTCCCTGTATTTAATGCCTTCTGGTATCAGGGTCCTCATCTTCCATCTTCTTTCCACCACAGGTAGCTTAGGGTTTCATTATCTGCCTCTTCTGACAGTTTCAACCTCTAATCCTTATCAAAGAGCTTTACAGCTAAAAGGGAATCTCTTAATTTTCTCTGCCAGAGCCATTCATTTGATATTATTGTTCACTCCAAGCACCACAGGGTAGACTCTGTGTCCAGATATGACAAAGCTACATATGTTTCAAGTCAGAAGTGCTTCACAATCATCATTAATACAAATCATAAAGTATAAGTGAAGATAAGTTTTATTTGTAATTATTAAAAACTAACATATCAAAATACTTTCATATTGAAAATTCAGTATGCTTATGTCCTTTTTTAAAAAAATTCAATACATTTCTGTCAGTAGAATTTGATAACTTAGCATCCTTCATGCAAAGTAGCTTGCAGTTTTGGGGACCATTCTCCAGGCATTTAACTACTTGGCATATGGTTTCTACCTTCATGTGGGATGCAAGCATTAGCTTTTAATATATAAGAAAATTAAGTGCACTCAGCCATGGAGCAATGCATTTTTTATCAGAATTCTGAAAAGTCAGCTCCATGTTTCAATTTCTCTCAAGAGATGCCAATGCAATTGTGGACAGCAGCTTCAATTATAGGAGGGATAGGCTGCTTCAGTAAGGACCAAAAATTAATGTAGCAAATACAAGTGACAATAGTCTGATCATGGGTCCACATGTGCATAATGCTGTACTAGGTACTAAGCCCTTTGACAAAAATCTACAAATTTAATTTTCTTTTAAAAATGGCACCTCTGTCCCTATCAATTCATTTTAGTTCAACAAATATTTAGTGATGGCTTGTTCCAGAAGCTTGGAATTCATTAGTGAACGAAACTTAGATCGGTAATGGAACTTATATTCATTGAGACACAAACAAAAAACAAATATTTTCAAATAAATTGTATAACATAGGTTGATGAGTCTGATGGACAAAAATGTGGAGCAGAATCAAGGGAATCGGGAATGCAGGGAGAAGTAATGTTAAATAGACTGATCAAGATTGTCTTCATTAAAGTGATGACATTTGAGTAACGTCTTAAAGGAGTTAAGGGGATTAACCATGCTGACAGCTGAGGGAAGAGAATCCCTGGTAGTGGGAGCAGCCCTTACAAAGGCCCAAAAGCAAGAGTCTAAGTTGACACCTTCAAAGAATAGCAAGGAGGCAGAGAGAAAAGAAATGGAATGAGCAAGAGGGAGAACTGTAGTTAATGAGACCAGAAAGATAATGAAATAATGAAATAACTGATTGTGGGGGAACAGATCACCAAAAGCACTGCATTAGTCTCTTTCTTTCTCTAAGTGAAATGCAGACTCTCTCAAAGGTTTGAAGAGATGTATGACACAACATGAACAATGTACCTATAAGACTCAACCCCACTTGCAGAGATGAGAAAAGCCTGTAAGAGACACCGTGGAAGCAGTCACTTGATTGGACAGCATGGGAGCAGTGGGGAAAGTAAAAGGTGGCCAAACCCTTGGTATATTTTGAAGAGAGAGTCAACAAGAGTCCTTAATGGACATATTTAGTGTTAAGTAGAAAATCTGATCAAATAAGTACTGAAACCTGATAAAAACTAACACTTTAAGATTTTATTAAGGAATATTCATTATCTAATTTGACCTCAAAAATAAATCCATGAGACTGACAGGCAAGGTATTATTTATTTCCACTTTACAAACGAAAAATAAAAGGAGGTCTACTGAAAGATGAAGGAACTCTTATTTATTGAATGAATCCGGCAAACACAGCTTCCTAACAGATAACAGTCTTTCAAATTTGTTACATCATTTAATCTTCATACAAGCCATGACAGTAAGGACCAGCCCCCAATTTTGTAAATAATGAAAATGCAGTTCAGAATGATCTGCAATGTACCCAAGTTTCCACAATGAGAGTCATGATTTAACATAGTTCTCACCCCAAAGTATTTTTCCTTTCATAAACCCCAACTTGCTTTACTATCTGGAAGTGAAACTTATGAAATATATTTAGTCCTTTAATCCTCCCAACATCCTTACGGATAATCAATGTTGTTAGTGTCCATTTTCTAGAGAATGGGACAGAAAGAAAGAAACTGGGTTATTTTATAAGAGTTCTTCAAAGAAACACAATCAATAGGATATAAAAAGCGATTAAGAAGAACTGGCTCATATGATTATGGAGGCTGAGAGGTCCCATGATCTGCCATGTGCAAACTGGAGACCCAGGAAAGCCAACAGTATCATTCAGTGCACGTCCTAAAGCCTGAGAACCAAGGGAGATAATGACGTAAATCCCAGTCAAAGGGCAGGGCATGAGGAGATGCGGTGTCCCAACTCAAGCAATAAGGCAGAAAAAGGCAAGAATTTATCTTTCTTCACCTTCTTGTTTTATTCAAGCCCTCGAAGGATGGGATGATGCCCATCTACATTGGGGAGAGCCATTTACTTTATTGAGTCCACTGACTCAAATGCTAATCTCATCTGGAAACATCCTCACAGACACACCGAAAAATAATGTTTAACCAGATATCTGGGCATCCTCTGATCCAGTCATGATGACACATAAAAAATTATCATCATAGATGTATAGTAATATGTACGAAGGCACATGCTAGTAACTGGCAAAGATGAACTTTAAATCTATGATCATCTGACTCTAAAATCCACAACTTTCACAACAATAAAAATATAAAACTATATGCCCTACTAGACTCCCAAGAGAGTTGTGAAAATTAAATGAAGCCTTATACATGAAATTGGTTTGCTAACTACAAGTTTCCCTATATTCACTGTTTGTTATTTTTATCATTACCTGTTGGCCACCTAATTTAAATTTCAAAATCCAAAAATAAGTCAATGTAAGCAGTCTCCAAGGACTGGGACAGTCATAATTTGGACATTGCTGATTACACTTAACATTTGTATCTCTTTCAATGAGCATAAAGTGAATGGAGAAGAAAACCATCAGAGCAGCCAGGTCCCAAAGCAAGTTGCGGCCCAGCATGCTGAATTCCACACCTGCCGTCCCATCTCAAGGGCTGGAGGAATGGCTCTACGGCAGGAAGTACACCCCAAGGACACGTATGCCCTTGCCTGCTGCACGTGCCATTGAGAAACGCCCTTTGGTTCCTTTTATTTACTTCCCTTTGGCTCTGCCATCCAGGTATAATCCAGAAAGTGTGCTTCAAGGCCTGGCTGCTGACAGGTTGTTCTGTGGGAAGAGGTCCACTGTGTCTCTGTCAGTGTCCCCTAGAGTGTATACTGATTAAAGTTTCAGTGGAATTCAATTAAATCCAACGTGCATATATGGAGTGCCTACAATGTGCCTGATACTCTTTGATGTGCTGAAGAGAAAAGCTAAGATGAATCAGCTCTGAGATTTTGGCTCTCACAATCTGGTAAGAAAGATAGGTAAGAAAATGCATAGGTTTAAAGAAATGAACGGGATAGATCCTCCAAAGGAAAATCATTTAGTTTGGACTCTAGCAAAAAGGCGAGATTAACTGTTACTAGCAGGTTTAAGAATTATTTATACAGAAACTGTTTCTAAATTGACTTAGAAATGTGTGTCTGTCACTTGGAACAAAGGAAGGAAATGTGTATTTTAGACTAGACTGCACAAATTTATAAAGACAAGAATGGTAAATGTTGGGAGAATGGTAAATAATCTGTTGCTTTTGAAAAACAAGATGCAAAAGAGTGAATATATAGGGGTAGGGAAGATTACAAGAGAAGTGTGGCTAAAAGTTGAATCCTTAATGTAAGAAGACATTAAATTCCAGGCAGGGGATAGAGGATTGTGTTTTACATTCACGTAAAGCTTTAGAAACTTTGAGCCTGACAGTTCCATAACCAAAAGTGAGCTCTGAAAAGGGCTAGTAGAGCAATGCGTACAATGGGATGATCAGAAGCAGGAAAACGAATCAGGACCAAAGATAATAAGGAAATGAACTAAACAGTACCATACAAAGAAAATAAAGATAGAGGGAAGATGCATTTAAAAGGTAAAATGGAGAATACTGGGTAGAGCTGGGGTATAAACAACATCAAAGTTGAATAACTGAGAGAGGTGTCATCAATCAATATAGCAAGCTCAGGAGGAGTTAGGAAAGCTTGGTGGATACATTAAAATTGAAAGGCCTGTGAGATATGCTTATAAAGATATCTAATAGCAAGTATCAAAGATGGTGCAGAATTCAGAAGGGAAGTGTGGCCTACAAATTTTGGATACATTTTTGAGAAGTGATGTCATAGGATTGCATAAAACTAACAGAGGAATGCCCAAGAAATCTATCCAAAGTAGTTCTGCCCTTTACCATTTACTTTTCCAGCTGCGCCTGAGAATTCACATCACTCCACATCTATGTCAACACTTGCTATTTTTAGCCTTTTAAAATATTTGCTAAGCTGATAGGTTCAATATGATATCCATAGTCCTCAAGTCAGACAATCAGGTCACACAATTCTATCCTCTCATCAAAATCCACCTCCATAACAACAGAAAGGCAATCAAAAAATGTTAGGTCTTCTAATCAGATATATAAGCATATTTATTGTTTATTCTTAATATCTCAGATCTTCCTTGGTACTTCCTAAGGTAGGAGCTTTGATTGATGTGTGAGTTTTGTGTATATGTGGGTGTGTGTGCACGCACACACACACACACACTTATATGTGGTCTATATATATATATATTCTGTGTGGGGTTTTTTTTGTGTGTGTGTGTGTGTGTGTGTGTGTCTCCCATTAGCAAATATCTGATGCAGGTAGAAGCATAAACTAGTGACAACCATTAGGAAAGCAATCTGACTCAATGTATCAAAACACTGAAATTTTAAGAGGTGTCCACACAGATTCTGTACCCCTTCTGGTTTTCATCACAGTATTGCTTTTAAGAACAAGGAAAATAAAATATTACAAATATAAATTTTTAAAAATAGGGGCATTATTTACTAAATTGTGCAATGCAGATAGAATGCCACATTATGTCATTAGTTAAAATAATCCTTTAAAATAGATGAGCTGTGGGAAATGTTTGTGATAAGCTGTGGGAAATGTTTGTGATACAGTGTTATGTGAAATATCATCTTATTCTGCTGAAAGGTGTGTCTGTATGTGTGAGAATGTGTATGTCCAGAAAATAACTATATCAGACTATGTATTCATAGGTATAAGGAAGTTTCGTTTCTTCCTATTTTTATATTTCATAGATCGTTGTTACTGAACATGAATTACTTCAAAAAATTTCAAAACTTGTGTTATTTAGAAAAAAAATGGAAGAGTTAGTATTATCGTAAAAAGTCACTAGTTAAGGAGTTTTAGAGGCTGGCCTAATTCCTTATTAATGCCAATTATTAGTCTTTATAAAAATACCCTTTGATTCTTTTACAGAGTATATTCATAAAACTTTATCAGTAATAAAATACAGATAAATCATCCCCAGATAAATAAACTGAGACATGAATTGGTGAAGTGAGTTCTCATAAATATGACATAGATATGCCATAGAGTGAAAGAACTGGAATCAGAACCAGGGTTAAAGAGTGCCATTTTTACCACCACCCTACCATTCTGTTGCAAAAAAATGCCCTGCCGGATGACGTTGCATGGGTGATTTAGGATAAAGGGAACAATGACTGTAACATTGAGACTATGCATAGTTAGACAAACCACATCACTGAACACGTGCCTCCAAAATGTGGTACTGAGCACAGTACCTCAAGGTGGAAAAGTCTGCATCCTTTCCTGTCTTCAAATGAAACATGGTCATCAGATATTGATGACTACTTATAAGTTTTTATGACACAAATAAAATATCCAGTTAACAAACAGCCCCAACTATTTGCTTTGTGGTATTTTCACTCAAGATATCCAGAGATTTACTCTAATTTTCAATTTAATAGGATATTAATCATCCCCTTGCTTTGGCAAAGTACATATTATAAAACTGTATCTGTGCAGGTAAAATGAAGATTGAGTATTTATTTAGATGAGTCAATGATTACAGGTCCCTCATCTGATTTCATCAGTAGCAGCTCTCCCTCACCAAAAGCACAATTGTTTTCTTTAGGTTTCTTTTGTTTGAGTCACCCAAAAAATTAATTTGGCTTATATTTTACTTTAGATGTATGTGTGTGTGTATATATATGCCAACTCAAGTGAATCACAATTTTATAAGGTGTTTTATTAACAGTATTTTCTAAAAGCTGTTCACCAAATGAAGCAAAGGGCAAGATTTCCTCTCCAAGACTGATAAACTCTGTTCTTTGAACTTAAATGTTTGGGGGGGGTTTGTTGGTTATTTGGTATTGTTTTGTTTTTGCCACTAGCATTCTTTTTAAGACCTCTTGTGGCCTGAGTTGACTTATCGCAGGATATAGCTATTAGCTATGTATTAGTTATTATAATTACAGTTATTGAGGAAATTCTCTTAAGTTACCTCTTAAATATATCTGAAACAGGGTATTTGGTGGTGCCAGCCAAGGCAGATCAAAGGAATGCCAGACTGGCAGAACCCATGTGGGCATTTCCACCATCTCTCCGTATGTTGTATTTGATCACCTATTCCTTTCTCCACCTTCAGTCTCCTGGTATATTTCACTTTTGTTACTGGCATTTGCAGAGCCAATAACTGCCTTGGATGATGGCTTTGGTATTGTCATACGGATAATATATTTTCACAAGGATGAGTTCTTCTTGGAACAATTTATCCAGTGGATTAGACTCCCTGCATCAGAGCTCAGCAGGTCTTCCTGTCTCAACTGTCTGCTAGTCTAAGATTTATTAGGCTCTACTCAAGGCACTTTTCGCCAGGTATATTTCATTTTGCAGGCTTCCTGATGTCCTTCAGGGAGAGTATAGAGAGTTGTAAATGTTATGTCACACTTGTTGATTCCTTTTAAACGCACATGCTTTAAAAGAAACTAAGTGAATTTCTAGTGTTCATTATTTCATTAACTTTCCCTCAAAATTTTGAAAAAAAAATATAAAGCAACAAAAATCTACATAGAAGAAAGCACTCGCCTGAAGAAGCGTTGCCCTTACTGTTTTCCCCTCCAATGTGCTGTTTATTCTCCATTTGCTTCACACAAGCAAATGGGTTTGCCAAATGTGAGGCACTGGGAAGTTTTGAGAGGATGGAGAATGAGAGAGGGATGAGTATGCTTTCCCCTGAAACCTTTCTGACCCAGTGTCAAGGGATGGTAGTGGCTATTTCCTCCAGAGACTGAGCTTCTGAAGGAAGCCCCACCCCCCTTGAATACTTCCATTTCCTCCTCTTGGCTGTCAGCCCAAGGTGTGGTAATGGCTTTCTGCTATTGTTAGTCTCTTAAGGGCCTTACCTCAACATTTCTTGTTAGGTCCCTCAGAAAAAAAAAGTCTTTTGTACCATCTGAATTTGAATCATTTTCCTCAAAGGACCCAGACTTATACACATACTATGAGTCTACAGGTGTTGCAAAACTGAGAGGTAATTAGCATTTCAAGATGAGTGGTTAGCTTGTAATTGTTGGGGATTTTTTTCTTTCCTTTTTAATGAAATGCTGTTATCCATTTATCCAAAGGGTAAGGTGCTTAGTACTATGCATTTCAGGTGTGAATGCCTAAGCCTTGGGACAGTCAATAAATTCTTAAGAGTCTGTGCTTAAAAAAAAATGTTGGGGTGTCTGGCTGGCTCTGTTGGTGGAACACACAACTCTTGATGTTGTGAGTTCGAGCCCTACATTGGATGTAGAGGTTACTTAAAAATAAAATCTTTTTTTAAAAATTTGTTTTCCTTTGTATTTATGTATTTGGTTTCATGAAATTAGCAAGATTTTAGAGCTTTACATATTATTTGTTTACAGAGCTCACAGGACAAAGCAGCTTTTGGTATAGTTCCATTCTCAAGTTACATCTTCTACTTTTTTTTTTAAGACTTATTTATTTGAGAGAGAGAGAGAGAGAGAGAAGGAGCAACTCGATGCAAGTGGGGGGAGGGGCAGAGGGAGGAGAGAAGCAGACTCCTTGCTGAGCCAGGAACCAGACTTGGGCTCTGCCCCACGACTCAGATCATGACCTGAGCCAAAATCAAGAGTTGGAAGCTCAACCGACTGAGCCACCCAGGTGCCCTCACTTCTACTTTACACCACTCTCCTTAATTCATGGACACTGATTAACTACCAACAGAAGATGAACTGTTTAGATTTAAAATATTTCCCTTATTTACCAATATCATATAAATGACCTTGAGAAAGCCACAAATTATCCATTAGCTTTTATGACTTGGTTTTACGATCTTTTTCTACAGGACAAAAAATACTTTGGTGAACCACTTTGCAAGTGGTCAGATGATGTTTAGGAGGAATAACTATTCACTGGATCTGTTTTCTGCCAAAATGTTTATTTTGCCATTATGTAGATTAGGTTAAAGGAAACACCACAGTCTGGAATTTTCTAGGTCACAAAAGTCATTTTAATACAGGCTCATTCTGGAAGTCCTGGGAAAAAGCCAAGACAGAAGTTTCTCACACATTACAAATCCACAGAATGATATTTCATTAAGTTTCTGAGTAGTAGTAAAGAAGTTTACATTCAGAAATCATCCAGAAACCCAAGTTTACCTTTCAAATGTTGAGGTTTCTACAATGAATCAAGTGAAAAACACTTGACAGAGGACAATCAGAGCCACCACATTACACGAAACTAAGGAACCTGAAATATATTATAATCTACTATGTAAATAGCACCCCAAACTTGTTCAGTGTACAACCTAAACGGCCATACATCCATGAAGGTTCTAATGGCAATGATGTTGTCCATGAGATTAGATTAACAACTAACAAAGAACAAGCTCAAAGTAGGTGATCAATGCATATTTATTCAACTGCATTCAACTGAATTAAATCAGGTAGTAAAATATACTATCCAGCTTCTGATTCTCATCTCTAGTCCTGAATTATTCAATCTAATCCATCAAATAATTTCTTTACTATGTAAATGCAGAAGTACTTATATGTAAACTATTTTCTAGGACAGAAGACAGCAACCTTTTTTTTAAAGGGACAAATAATAAATATTTTAGTCCTGTGGGCCATATAGTCTCTATATCAACCATTTAAATCTGCTGTGTAGGATGAAAGCAACCACAGACAACACATAGATATGTATGGATATGTTCAAAAAAAAAGAAAAAAATCTTTTTTTTATAGCAGTTGGCCTATAAGTAGTAGTCTGTCCATCACTGATTTGAGAATACCTCTATTTTTGTGTATGCAAAATAAAACATCATTAATATTACATTTTTTTCTTATCAACCTACTTGTTTTATTTACATGCATATGTTTATTCATGAATTCTACTTCAGACATACAGAGTCTGATTCTCTAGAAACAGAGCTAAGAATCTATATTTTTTACACAGCCCCCCAGTGATTCAGTGTCCAGCCAGGTTTGGCAATAACCATGTAATTCCAACTCCACTCATTAATTTTTGGCTTGAAAAATTTGAATTATCTTATATCTAGATGAAGTTTTTAGAGAAACAACTCTATCCTTCTAACGGCTCAGTTCAAAAAATTTATCCCTCTATGACTTTCACATATTATTTCCAATTCATCAGCAAATGCAGCCAACACACTCTTCAAAATGCATCAATCACCTGATTTCTTCTTATTCTTTCTACTGCTATCACTGGAGTCTAAGCCACCACCTTCTGGATTTTCACAACAGCCTCTAGATTGATTTTCCAGTTTTTACTTTTGCTCCCATATAGCTTATACTTCATGCAACATCCAAACATTCTTTAAAAAAAAAGTCAGATTATCTCAGTTCTCTGGTCAAAACCCTCCAATCTCACCAAGAGTAACAGCCAAATTTCTTATTAAAACCTACAGTGCCCTATATGATTTGTCCCTCTCTTTACCCCATTTGTTCTCTGACATTGGGCCCCACTGGTCTCCAAGCTGTTCTGTGAATGCAGCAGATACATTTCTGCCTCCAAGCCTTTTCACCTGCTCCTCTAAGAGCCAAAATGCTCATCCTCCTCCAGATACCTACAAGGTTCACTCCAACACTTCTTCCAGATGGTTCCTAAAACATCTAAATGAGGCTTCTCTGGACAACTGATATCAAAGTTGAACTCCCTTCAGCCTTTCTTTGCAACTATATTCTTTTTTCTAGCATGTATCCCTACATGACACATATTGTGTCCCCCTAGTGTTTCTGTTTACATACACTCTCTTCCACTGGAATGTAAGCCCCATTGAGGCTGGCATTTTGTTTCTTGAATGAATGAAGAAATAACTGAATGTGACTTTATGCTTTTTTACTCTTTATTGCCATGAGATGTTTGAACAACATGTTCCGATATAAAACTATTCCTCCTGACCCATTACATTGCAAGACTATTTTTACTGTTTTTCATTTTGGTTCTTGTATTTAAAGCTAAGTCTGAAAGTAGAAGTCAAATCTAAAATCATCTTCTCAGAAGGGGAAGACGGTTTTATTGATAAGGTTTCTTTAAATACCAATTACAAATTTTGACTGAATGTGTAAACAAAATGGTGAAATATTATCACAATATTATCGCAGTCTTAAGCAGCATTTTAAGCTATTATTTTCAGCCTTTATTAACCCAGCTTTCCCACTTAAGTTAGCCTATGGAACTATAATAACAAAAATGAGAACTGAACTTAAAACTAGGTAGCAATTAGTTGGTAAAGCCCCATGGTATTTCTTTAATTTATATATTCCTTTACTTTTGCTTTGAACTCTCTTAATATTAGCCCTGAAAATTGCAGGAGAAAAAAGAGGCAAATCTATCATTAAAATAATAGTAAACCAAATGATACAAACCCTCTCAGTGGAAAGTTTAATTTCTAAGGAGGAGACCTTGGAATCCTGTTGCTCATCTGCTGTCAGCTGTTATATGAATAATGAAGGGCTATAGTCTATCTATTGATGTGTTTATTTTATTGTTGAAAATTCTTTCAGGAAGTAAATTTACATTTTTAATAGTACAAAAACTCATAAAAAACAGAGCAGAGAAAAAATAATTGTCTCTTTTTAATTATTTTTTTCACTAGGTGAAAATAAAGAGATGTTTGGAGTAACAAAAAATAAATAGAGGAAAAAGTTAATTGCCTGGAAGCAATTAATATAGTTGAAAGATATAAAAATTCTGAAGCTACCGACTAAATGCAGCTTACTACATGGCTAAAATTATACAGAGGATAAATAAATACATCAAAGAATTATATTGGAAGGTTATTATACTACTCAATCTAAAACTGATAGACTAAACAACCCAAATCTTTGCAGGTTCAGTTATTTCAATAGTAATGTATATGATTGATATATACAGAACCTAGCAAACAATAATTAAGTAAAATATATTTTTTCACCCATATTTTCAATGCTATTTCAGAAAAACTCAGAACAAATACTAATAAGAAAGAAAGATATTTACAATGCAGTAACAAGGATAACCTTTCAAAAACACAAATATACAGTTGGAAACTAAAAATCCCACTTCTAAATAATTCCACATTAAAAATAACCATACTGAAAATTATAGGACATTAAATATTAAATCACAAAGATGTGTAAAACATATCAAAACGAGTGGAATGTAGTACAGCTCCCAGTCATGAAGGAGTAACTAGAGGGTAACTTTCCTTCCCTTTGCAAACAATTAAAAAAGTGGACAAAGTATAAGAAAAAAATGTTTCCAGACATTGGGACAAGAGGCAGAACAGGACTATGATCCTTAAAGAGAACAGAAACAAAGCAGACTCTACATTGCTCTGGCTTTCTGCCTGGAGGCAATTTCTGGACAGAGGCCCAGGAATGAGGAAGGCAAACAGAGAATAATGGGATTGCTGATTTGAAGAAGCATATTTCTCAGAGTTTGGGGAAGTTGAGGAAGAGGGAATTTGCAGGGCAGAGACTGAACTCCTGACATTTTTATTAGATTCCTTTCATACTAATCTGTGAATGTAAAGCTGAAACTCTATGAAGCTAGGCAAATAACAAAGGCAGGGAGTTACAAGTGTGCAAACTCCAAACATCTCAAACGGACTAAGAGACATCCAAATTCCAAGCAGCCTGACTGTAAAAATCTCATTCAACATTCAGGGCAATCAATAGAAACTGCTTAAGAGTCACACTTAAGAAGGAGTAAGACCAGACTAGCACTTTAGTCTCACCCTAAAAGAATTTAAAATCAAACCTTGAAAGAATCAAGTCAGCCAAAACAAACTTCAACAGTCTTTAAAGAAAGATAACAAATCTCATACACTCTCACATGCATCCTTCATTATGTTACAAATTCACTGAAAAATTACTAGGCATATGAAGCATCAGCAAACATGACCCAAACCCAGTAAAAAATTAACTAATAGAAACACACCCAGAAACAATAAAGATGATGGATTGAGTAGAAAAGGACTTTTAAAAAAGTTATGAACTGAAGTTATAAAAATGTTTAGGATTTAAAGAAATCATAATGAAGACAAGCCAAAGATATATTAAACAGAAACAAATTTAGAAGGTTAATCAAGAAAAAGTAAGAAGATAAAAACAAAACACCTAAGGAAAGAAAAATGCACAGATTATTATTAAATTAGAGTAGAGATTATTTTTAAATTAATTTCATAATACAGATGAAAACATAATTGAAATGAAAATTTCTCTAAAAAATATTATGTAACAAAACTTGAATCAAAAAGAAATAGGAAACCTAAACAAACCAAAGACAAAGAAACTGAACTGTTAAAAAAATGAAAGAAACCAAACTGTTAATCAGCAATTCTTGACTACCTCCACCACCCCCTAATGGAAACAAAACACAAAAACTAAACAAAACAAAAACAAAAAAAAAAAACATAAACTACCAATTGTTCCCTCATACAAATTTTACAAAGCCCACAAAAAACAGATAAACGCATATGTTCAAATTATTTCATAAGATACCAAAGAAAGCTTCCCAATTCATTATATGAAGATGATAAATAATGAAACAAAAATATAGGCCCTTCTTACTTCTATTAATGTATCAACTCTGTCATTAAATACCTATATAATCTTGGGTAAGTTACTAGACCTCTGTGTCTATTTTTCCATCAATAACAATGCTTATATAAGACCTACTGAGGATAGGGGCGCCTGGGTGGCTCAGTCGTTAAGCATCTGCCTTCGGCTCAGGTCACAATCCCAGGGTCCTAGAATCGAGTCCCTAATCAGGCTCCCTGCTCCGCGGGAAGCCTGCTTCTCCCTCTCCCACTCCTCCTGCTTGTGTTCCCTCTCCCACTATGTCTTTCTCTGTCAAATAAATAAATAAATAAAATCTATAAAAAAAAAAAAAAGACCTACTGAGGATAGACCAATCCTAACCTAAAAGCTCATCTCCTATCCACTTCCACCAGCAGAAATGATCAGGTCTAAATTAGCAGTGAAAGAACCAGCCCAAGTTTCTTGGCTGCATTCCTAAAAATACTGACTGTGGTCCCTCTCTACTAGAATCCTTACCATGGCAAGTGCAGTCCGGCTTTGCCAAGTGTAAGCATATCTCTCCAAATAATACTCAAAGCTGGAATTCCATGTATATTCTGCTACCTGTCTGCTTATTACTTTGTTAGTTTCCCACCCCCCCCAACCAAGAAACACAATTTTTTCTACTTGAGTGTTTGACAATAGTCTAGTGTGAGTTTATTCCCCTTGCATAATACCTATGTTCAATATGCTCATTGTGACCCATAAAGAAGATATTAATTGAATTTATTATTCAATTCCATTAGCTATTATTAGTTTTATCTTACTGAATAGACACCTATTCTCCGTATTTTGCCACACCAAAATAATGATTTTAAATTCTTTTTTAAAATAATAATCCTTCTTGCCTTTTACATCCTTTCATTTGATCTTTTCTTTGTATTTACTCTTACGTGTTACATAAAACTATTTTAATTTTGGATTTAAAATTTCAGAATGCTATATGCTGATATGTAGTTTAAACAGAATTGGACACATAGGACTGAATATTACCCAAATTGAGCAAGAAGAGATTTCCCTATGTTATTACTTTGTCCTTCACTGACAGTGCAGGGCCTGAGATATATGTTTGCACTGTTTCTGTCTACCCTGGATTGCTATAATGAGTTGAGCTGTCAGTTGCGAGTACGTACCAAAAGGACTATGAATATGTAGAATGCAGCAAGATGAGATGAACCTGAGTACATAATGTTGACTCCAAGGACACGGTATTCCTGGGTTACACCAGATTACTAATATTATTAACCAATATTCATTTTTCAAAGGTTTTCTTTTACTCATTTTAATGAACCCTTCCTAGTGCAAGTATATAAAAGATGTTGATCTTGCTTGTTTCTGACTTCATCAAAATTATAAAGTAGGGCAAAGGGAAACATGTATGGAACACCTATTAGTTATTCTCCGCATCTTTTTCCATTGTCTTAGCTTTCCTTTTAGAGCTTTGCCCTCCACATCCTTCCCCTAGTTTTCAGTTGATGTTCCCTTCAGCATCCACAGAAGTAGCTCATTCTAATGGAATCTTCATTTTACTAGGTCCCCCACATCAAAATTTCTTTGTGCTGCATTCATTCTGAAGCTTAAATGGTAAGGGACTAATACAAAATTTTAGAGCCTAACAATTTACAGAGAATTGTCACAGATGGCATTTTACCTGATTCTACTGTGTCCATCTGATAAACTCACAAGATATTAAGGCTGATCATGAGAGGAAACATTTTATATTTTTTACTGGCGTTCTGTTTAAGTGAAGTGGCCACATGCTGAAAGAAACATTTTGGGGAATGGTTATACATGCGTTGGCAAGGTACTTTTCTTAGGGCTACTTACATCTGAATTGTTGTTGTCAGGACAGTGGAGAATTTTTCATTCCCCAAATTCCCCACTATTCCCTATTTCTTCTCTCTGAAAAGAAGAGCTAAACTTTCCTGAGAACCAATGTTTCTTAGACCTTAAGAATTATTCTTTTCAGATTTCACATGCCAACTCTATGTGATGGATGAGCTTTAAAAGTATACAAAGAATATTACGTCTACACTGATTTCACTAAATACTCTGTAGAGTTTTAATATTTCTGATTTCCTAACCATTTAAAGACATTCAGAGAATCCCTTGTGATAACTGAAAGATGCAACCATAAGGATTTTATTCCTATTTTCCAATGTCAAGTGAAAATGAGTAATCTTTAAAATCCATGTACCTGACAAAATTTTTCACTGCTAACAAATCATTGTTTCCTGGCTTACAATTCTGAGAAATGTTAAGCCTTTGGCATTTTTGTCATTCTAAGTTAAACTACTTGTAACAATCTAAGTCTAAAATTTAAGAAGAAGTTATTAAACCATGTTCCTCAATATCGATACCCTTTGTAGACTTTACTACCCTTTGGAGAACATTTTCCAATTTGATTTTAAACCAAATAACCATTTTACCCAGCTTGTTAAGGGCTAATAAGCGTTGAAAACCTGGAAGAAGAAAAAAAAAATAAGAAGTCGTAGCTCCTACTTCAAAGAAGCTATCTATGGTCCAAGATGGCTCAGTCACATGGCCGGTTGTAGACAATGGCTGTTAGCTGGGAGTTCAACTAGGAATATAGACCAGAGCCCCTGCACATGGCCTCTCCATGTCACTTGGGCTGCTCACAAGCAGGGAGGCTGATATCACAGAAAGATCACTCCAAGAAGAAAAATTCAAAAGAATCTAGTTGAAAACCTCAAGGCTTCTTCTGACTTGGCCTTGGAAATCCACAAACATCACAACGATCTATTTTCTTGTTCAGAATTCAAGGGGCAACCCAGATTCAAAAAGAAGAAAGCACACCAGGGCAGGAATACTGCAAAGAATGATGGTCATCTTTGGAAACCAGCTACTATATGTGGTATTCTACCTATGCATTAAAAATGCTAGAAGATTCTGGGGGAAATTCATAGATAGTAAGTACTCGTGAAAGCAGCAATAAGTGTTGGTCTGTTGGCTTGTTCATCATATGGGTGCCTGAGTGTAGTAACAAAGCATGACACTAGTTGAAATAACATAGGTGTCTGGTGATAGGGAGTTTAGAGGCTAGAGAGTATAGAACTGAAAGAGTTCAGTAGTGTACACGCCTCTTGATCGATCAATTTTCTACTGAGATATTATAAAGTAAGGCTGATGCCATGTATAAAGATAAAGATGAATCAAAATAAAAAGGATATTCTATATGAATACATTTAAACTGAAGGAAGTAACTTCAGAAAATAAATTCTAGAATATTAGTAAGATTAAGGATAGACATTACATATTATGACTTTTTGGTTCAAAGATATCAATACCTAAATATCAATTTAGAATTTGATTTGAAAATGTATGTGAAACTGGCACACATGGGTGTTCAAATGGAAATCCTTTTTTAAATTTTTCCAATGCATTAGACTGATTATCAGGTTAATGTGTGATCTAATCGATCTTAAAAACAAAATATAATTTACATTACAACCTAAGATACAGAGATCCATACTCATACTTGTGAATGGATGTATATGCCCTAACACACATATAGCTCTCAATTCATAGTTTATATTTTATGTAAAGGATATTTTTTCCTTCTGAATTACTGTCACCTAAATCTCATCTTAGTTATTACAAGGTAATCTTATCTTCAGATCTAGAATTCCCCAATTCTAATATTAAAATATATTGCTGTGTTGAAGCCAGAAAATAGTTGTAAAAGTGAAGTAAAGGAACCTCTGCAGAAGCTATATTTTAACTACTGCAGATAAATACTTCAGTGACTTTTGACATTCTTTATTACTCATTGGATTTCTGGCTTTAGTCTTGTCTAGTAATATATTTATTTGGTTTTGTCCAATAGCAATATTAGCAAATATTGCTCTCCTCCAAAATAAGTCGCCTGAATTATGGTACCTCTGAAATCTTCAGTAATGCCTTTCTTTTCTTTCTACATTCCTAGCAAAGTCATGTCTGTAGTGGAAAATTACGCTGATTATATTCCATTGCACCTGTGTTGACATGTTTCTGAGAGATGATTTTACCAAGAATATATGCCAGTGGAGGGAATAACTTCTGGGTGGGATTTCTGTTTAAATGTTACAGTCCCCAACTGGAAATTTAGGTAACTCATAACACATACGAAATTGAATCTGTTAATTTAAATTAACTTTAGAGAAAAATGCTCCCCTGTCATCTAGGCTCCAATTTTCCCAGAATTATCGGTGAACCAAGAAGATGGCAATTTGAGTTACTTTGTATCTTTAACCACTGAAATTGAAACTGAATTAACTTACAGATAACAGCTCACCATTGCTAAACTGATGATTTCAACATTGAACACGAACCTAACAGCAGAGAATTATTTCTTAAATTGCTCTAAAATAAACCAGATAGCAGGAACACATTGGGCTAAATTTACTCTCATTACCTTAAAAGAAGAAAGAAAAACTGAGGCTCATTTTACATACTGTTATTGACTTTTCTAAGCTAATGTTTTCTTTTTATATCCCGCCAGCAAGACTTGACAAAGGATTTGTTGTGTGCTTCAGTAGGGGAATGCAAACTGCTCTGTTTACCTGTCTCCTGAACTGTCCTCAGGAGAAGGTAGGGAGTGGGAAGGTGTGTATGGAGAGAATTCTCAGAGAGAAGTATACTTGTCCAAGAACTCATAGGAAAAGAGCAATAAGGAATTCTTCCTGTTTCCTCTTCAAACACTAAATATTAATTGATAAACCAGTACATCAAACATTATGTTAAGGTCAAGTAAGGAGCTGATACTAGTAACTTGGAAGGCACACATTAATCAACATAGTAGGACAAGAATAGATTTCAGTCTACTTAAACAAACAGGAATAAAAAGAACAATATGCCAGTGATTGGGACAATGCAATAATTAAAATTCAGAGTCAGGGTGCCTGGGTGGCTCAGTCATTAGCGTCTGCCTTTGGCTCAGGTCATGATCCCAGGGTCCTGGGATCGAGCCCCGCATCGGGCTCCCTGCTCCGTGGGGAGCCTGCTTCTCTCCCTCTCCCTCTCCCACTCCCCCTACTTGTGTTCCCTCTCTTGCTCTCTCTCTGTCAAATAAATAAATAAAATGTTAAAAAAATAAAATAAAATAAAATTCAGAGTTGGAAAGGCAGATAAACCAGAAAAAGCATCATGAGGTGAAACAGTGAAATATGGAAAACAAGTCTATAATAATAACAAAAAGAAAATCACCCCTATAGTCCCCATATTCCATAGATCCAATCAATGTTTCTGGCACATAGCAAATATTTAATGAATATATGTTGTTTTGAATTAAACCCTGATGAACTAAAGACTGAAAAGCTTATTGTCCCACAGCAGACTCATAACTGAGGCAAAAATCAAGTACAAGGGGTGCCTGGGTGGCTCAGTCGTTAAGCATCTGCCTTCAGCTCAGATCATGATCCCAGGGTCCTGGGATTGAACCCCGCATCGGGCTCCCTGCTCCACGGGAAGCCTGCTTCCCCCTCTCCCATTCCCCCTGCTTGTGTTCCCTCTCTTGCTGTGTCTCTGTCAAATAAATAAATAAAATCTTTACTTAAAAAAAAATCAAATACAAATTTGGGTTCCACTTAGGATTTGGGAAGAGTGAAAGATAGATTTTGACAAAGCTATTAACTTCAGATGCATCTGTGAAATTTAATGAATGAGAGCCGCTGGGTCTCACAGGAGACCCAATCTTAGCTCAAATGAGACACTCATGAGACATCTCATAGGAGAGATACCATTGGGTCCTTAGAGGCATATGACTTTCTAGAAGTTCTGTGTCTGGCTTCCTCAAAGATAATCTTTGTGTCCACACACATTTGAACAGTCATCTGTGCATCCCCCCATTACTGCCAGGTACTAAATTCACCAAGAGACAGAGACACTGTTCCCAGGTCTCTAATCTTGGCTAGATTTTCCTTTTGAATACATTTGTCCTTTCTCCTTCACTAGATTTTCTCTTTGAATACATTTGTCTTTTTCTCCTTCACTAACAGATGAAAAAAGACAGATAAAACACATATGATAGAGTCTTAAGAATACCTCCTAAGTCTTACACAGATCCTAGAGGACTTCCCTGAGACAGCTTTAGGGCCGTACTCAGTACTTTATCCTATGCCAAAAAATAAGACATCCATTTTCTCAATACATTAACAAGAAAAATAGAATTTATTGAGAATGTCATAGACAGACAGGTAAGAGAAGTCAAACCATACCACACAAAGTTAAAACAAATCTCTGCTTAGACATCATTGCTATTCTTCCAAAGGCCCTCTCTGGTTGCCTTTGGTTGTTGTCTCACCTGTCCTCCCTTGTTCTCATCACAGCTTCTAATCTCCTCTAATGTTCTAAACAATTCAGCTTGACCTCTTGTGTATCCCCATTGTGTAAAGAAAGCCAAGAAAGTAGCCACCCTACACTTTAACTTACAAATTAGCTCATTATCTTGTATCATTTAAGAAATTTCTTACAGGTTTACATCTCATCCAAAGTAGCTAATTAAAGTATTCATCTAAAATAAGTTTCTTTGTAAGGGGAATCTTGTTGCTTAGAAAATAGGATTTTCTCTATACCATTCCTAATGGTAGAAAAACTTAATGTTTCAGTATAGCCATTCTTAGCCATTGCTGCTATAGAATTATATATTATAATATTATATAATTCTATATATAATTATATATAGAATTATATAATAAACATACAATTATATATGTTAAATATTATGTAATTCTGCAAATGATGTCCGTCTTTCTATTCTCATTTACCTGAATGGCAGGTAAAAGAAGGAAGCATTCCAAGTAAGAATAAAAAACAAGTACAGGGGCACCTGGGTGGCTCAGTTGGTTAAGCGACTGCCTTCGGCTCAGGTCATGATCCTGGAGTCCCTGGATCGAGTCCCGCATCGGGCTCCCTGCTCGGCAGGGAGTCTGCTTCTCCCTCTGACCCTCCCCCCTCTCATGTGCTTGCTCTCTCTCATTCTCTCTCTCTCAAATAAATAAATAAAATCTTTAAAAAAAAAAAAAAACAAGTACAAAGAATAGACAATGGAAAAAAAGAAAGTCTATTCAGAGTGAAACAATGCTGCATGGGAAAAGCAGTCAAGTATTAATATCTCAAATTAAAAGAATCTCATGTTTATGATTTTGTCATATTCTTGGTTCAGAATTATTGCAATTTATTTAGGAAAAACAACTACCCAAATCCTGTTCTCTGGTAACTGGTGGGAAAAAAAATGACATTGTGAAATTTTATTTTCTATTCTGCAAAGAAGCTAAATGAACTTAGGGCAGTTGGACACCTTTTGCTATCGTTTTGCCTCCTCACCTTGCTAAACAAGGGCTACCAGTAGGGTTGAGGAGACCAAAGTACAAGAATTTTTCCCTCTAAAACATCAATATGGAAGGCCACTCAATTTAGGTACAGGAGTATAACCAAGCAACAGAACAGCCTAATTTTTAAACATGACTTCACCAACATGACCCTGCAAAGTTCACTTTATTCTACTTGCTTTCTTCTTTTACCAATACAATTTTGTTTTGATATTCCCTGGAGAAATTGTCACAACAAATTATTTGTCTGTGTTAAAATTCTGACTCAAGGATGTATTTACTCAGAAATTGTTGTAATGGATCATCAATTCCTCAACTATACAATGCAATGGACTAGGTCATCTCTAAATATTTGTCCTTTCTTTGTCTATATTGCATAATAACATTTGATCTATGGCTTTATATTAAATAGCCTAGGAAGAAAAGCAAGTCTACTCAAAGTCATAATATCAACAATAATGATGATGTTTATTGGTAAGTATAGATCTTGGCATAACGTCAACCATCTGTAATAAAGTATACTGACCAAGATGGACTTAACAATCCCCTCAGCTTTACTAAACTTTAGATAGGTTTCTTCCAGACTACAGGCTCCTGACCTCCCTTACAGCATTACTGCAGAAGACTCACAATTGTAAATTTTTCTCTGGTCCTTTGAGATCTAAATCTTCTCCCAGTCTCTTGCCTGTTTGACAATTTGGAAACGTCTTTCTTAAGGACCTGCAAACCATCTCTTCAAGATGTAATCATCAATAAAGACAGTGTTCCTATCTTACAGTCTTTTTGAGTGAGTAGGATCCTAACTTAGATAAAAACCAATTAACAAACACAAATGGCGTAATCACACTAACAAACATCACCCCTCCTCATACCTTTCAGTACTTTTCCACTAGCTCACCTCGGCACTTAACAACTGTCCCACTGTCTCAATGGAATTGAGTCTGGGGAGGGGAGGGAAAAATTCTCCTTCACCCTCTTAGGATTCCTGACCAGGTCTGAAAATTAAACTTACAAAGACAGATTAGGGCGCCTGGGTGGCTCAGATGGTTAAGCGTCTGCCTTCGGCTCAGGTCATGATCTCAGGGTCCTGGGATCGAGTCCCGCATCGGGCTCCCTGCTCCTTGGGAGCCTGTTTCTCCCTCTGCCTTTCTCTCTCGCTCTGTCTCTCATGAATAAAAAAAAAAAAAAAAAAAAAAAAAAATCTTAAAAAAAAAAAAAAAAAAAAGACAGATTAATAGGAAAAGGCATACAAGTTATTTAATGTAAGTTTTACATGACAGGAGACTTTGTAAGGAAATGAAAATCCAAAGAAAGAGTTAGACCTCTATATGTTTATGCTAGGTTCAATGAAGAGTACAGAGTTGTGGAGGAACAGGACAGATTAAGGAGTATGAGTAAAATGTAATAAACTGGAGAGAACTTAGCAAAACTTGTTTGTTAGGGTTCTTCTTGGTATCCCTATGTCTTTGGAGAGAAGGATGGGAGGGCACCTCTCTCATGAGGATGTTATGATGTGTTACAGGGAAGAAGAGTAAGGGGAAGAAGAAGGCAGAGTGACCTTCCTGCTCTGCCATGTCCTCAAATTTCTTCAGCTTAAAATATTCAATTTTCCAAGATGCCATATCTTCGGGTAGCATGTCCTAAACCCCATTAAGTTCAATCTCTCTGTTGCATTAAGTGCAACAGACTAAATAAAATCATCTTTGCTTATTTAACTTGTTCAGTGCAAAATTTATTTAATAAAATGCATTACCTCAGTCTTTCCTATAAACAAAAAGAAAACCATATTATTGGCTACAGTTTATATTTGAGAGAACGCAAGATTAGATCACAGGCTCATTGTCACATAGCTAGTTATTCTTCTCCTTCTACCAGTAGGAGGGACCTGATGACAGGGGATTCACACTTCATTTCTTCACAGTAATGAATTCATTGCCCATTACAACTCAAGTCTAGGGTTGGGACAGCCTGCTCTATCCTCATTTTGCTATTAAAGTCACAAATTTAAACCACCTAACCACATACAGCAAAGTGATGTGCTGAAGTGAGTTAGGAGCCTAGCGTTCAGGTTTCAGCTATTCTAACAGCCCATCCTGCTGTTAGACTATGAAAAAGTCACCCCAACTCTCTTTCTTGGATTGTTATTTGTAAAGTAGCATAGTTGTGAGGTTTGGAGTTAGGAATATTCATTAACATTTATGGAATGCTCATTGTGTACCATGCATTTTGAAGAAGTGGTTTACATACATCAATGCATTTAAGGCCCCAACAAAGTCCTAAGTAGCTAAAATATCATTCACATTTTACAAACCAGGAAACCCAAGGTAGATAGTAATTATTCGCACAAACAGACATTGCCAGGAAGTGGTAGAGCCAGGATGGGAAAGCACAAAGTCTGACACAGAAGCCCATGCTCTTAACAAGCTGCACGGCATCTCCATAGGGGTGAAGTAGCAGGCCCAGCACTCAGGATGTGGCATATGGTGGACACTCAAAAATTTTCATCATCGCTACCATTATTATCCCTTTTATTAATATGCAGATATGTCATTTTTGTTAGAATATTTCCCTAAAATACAAACATGGATTATTTGGGGTCACATTTATAAGAGAGGAAGCTATTATATGTATTTTATAAATATATACATATATGTAATATAAATATAAGATAAATGGGAAGCTAGTACATCCCATCTTACAGAAGATATCTGACAGACAAAATTATGTACACAATCAAAATATCTTGCAGCATCCATTCCTGAAAGAAGAGTAACAAAGTGTGAGCTTCAAGAGTGAGAGGGAAGGGGTTGGATTGGAGATGGGAGTGGAAAACAAAACCAATATGTACATCACAGGAGGGTGATTTTCCTCCCTTCCTTTAGTATATCATTTAAACAATCTGTGACATTGGAATAAACATAATTTCCACCTAAATACCTCAATGCAATGTAAATAAAATATATCACAAGTATGAAATCATTGGATATAAAACTGTCAAAATTTCAGAGAGGCCATAGGGACCTTTGCTGGATCTTCAGTTATGGAGAATGGAGGCCCCTCTTAACAACAGAAGCATCAGAATTTCATTTAACATACATTCAAATGGATGAAGATGGTAATTATTTTAAATCTGCTAGAGAAAGAATTAAAAAGCTAAAAAAATTTCAATAGTGTCTGAAACAGACTGGATAATTAAAGGGCTATTTGAATGCTTCACAACCAAAAAAGGTGTCTGTTCATATTCCTGTTTTATTCTGTGTGAAGACCATGTATTGACAAATAAACTCAGGGCAAATCTTCTATTCTTATAGCACCACCGCTTCCTCCTTGTCAGACTTTTTGTTAGAAAATTCCTTTTGTCATTGAAGGAGTAACATTGATACCTTATGAAATCAGCTTACTGTCTTAAAGCCCCAAATCATTTTTCCTGATGAAAGGGCTTACTGTTTGTCAATCAGATGATCACTGTGTCCCTTTTTACATACTAATACAGAAGCTTTGCTGTTTGGCTTATTAATACTAAGAACCAGAGAAAAGGTAACACTCTGAATGATATGCAAATATTTAAAATGTTCTTTAAGTTACCCACTGCAATCTTTGGCTAAAGGTGAACAGAATCTGGTAATTATTTTTATTGATATGTGTGTTCGCATAGCAAGTGTTATTTCCAAAGGTTAATTATTTATATAACTTCTCTGAGTTATATCTCCTGCTGTCTTGAAATTTATCTCAGCACAGCTTAAATTCCAAAAACCTAGATTTGCCTTTCTGTAGCATCCAAGAGTTATGAGGTTGATTACAAAGGAAGCAACTAGGAATTTATTCAAACTTTTCATGAATATCTCATGAATGGTCTCTAAATATTCAGAAAATCTAGATGTACTTAAAAATTTGACTCTATTTTAAGGACATTTCAGACAATCTTGAAAAGTAGAGAAATAAGTTATCTAAAGCATATAACACATTCAATTTGGATTACTATATGTAAGACGATTACATATAAGAGACACTAGGATATTGTTTGGGGTTTTTTTTGTTTAGTTATGGTTTGCTTTAGAATAGTTACCATGTCAGCCATTCATTACATTTCTTTCTATTATATATTAAATATTCCCTTCATGTGCTAGATAAATTTTAGGCCCCCTATAATCTACATGCTCCTGATACTAATTCTGGCATTATTTTCCCTCCCACTGAATGTGGGTGAGACCTGTGACTTTCTTCTAACCAGTGAACTATGGCAAAGATGATTGGAGGTCACTCCTATGATAACATTATGTAAAATTTCACCTTGCTAGCACTCTCTGTCTAAAGACTCTCAAACACTATTTAGAGATTGCCCTTTATGACTTGATGAAGTAGACAACCATGTTGACGAAACTCAAGTAACAAGAAGATATGAGTGGCCTCTAGGAGCAAGAATTTTGAGTGGCCTCTAGAAGCTGAGGGTGGCTGGCCTCCAACCAACAGCCAGCAAGAAGTTGGGGCCATCAGTCCTATCACCTCAAGGAAATTAATTCTGCCACCAACCTTAGTGACCTTGGAAGTAGAATTTTTTCCCACTGAGCCTCCTTATGAGAACACAGCCCAATTACCACCTTGATTATATCCTTGTGAAGCTGAGAACAGAGGATTCCATTAAGCTTTGTCTGGACTCCTGATTTACAAACAACTTTTATATAATAAATATGTGTTGTTTTACGCCACTACATTTGTTATTGTAATTTGTTATTTGTAATTTGTTATGCAGCAACAGTTAGCTAATATGCTTCATATTTTGCTATTAATTAAATGAAAATTGAAGTATCAGAGTACCAAACCCCAAAATTTATATTTCACATGATAAAAAGAATACAGAGAATAAAGAGTACATGATGAAAACATATCTTTCTCATAAGAAAACAAGTCCTACTTCTAACATGTAACCATTATTAAAGCATTTTTATGTAACCTGATGTGGGAAACAAAGGCAGAAGAAAAATTATTAAATTTCCTTACTACCTACAGCCCACTGACAAGTCCTTGAACTAGGCAGAGTGACATTCCTCTAGGGACTCAACTACCTTGATGTTAATACCCTGCTAAGGGCAAAAGGCAATCCTAGCCTTACCACCACCACCCCTACCCCCCAACCAGGATCCTGTAAGTCTACTTTACCATATAAAAATTCCTTTAGAAATCTCCTTTATCTCTAACCCCCAAGATACGTGTTGGCAATCATCCCCCAAGCATACGGCCCACCGATATACATCTGAAGGGTCTCATGACTAAGGTTTTACGAGATGGTAATAAACAACCTTTTCCCAACAATAGCTGGCCCCTCAAGGTCCTGGAAACCTTGCTTCCAAAATTCCTTAGAGACTTACACTATCCCTAACCCCCTCCCAACTTGAAAGTGTATAATGGACCACTTCTCTTGACCCCATTGCTGCTCTTTCTGCCCATGGGTCCTGTCCCTGTGTTTTAATAAAATCACCTTTTTGCACCAAAGACATCTCAAGAATTCCTTCTTGGCCGTCAGCTTCAAACCCTAACTTTCTTTCCTACATCATAACCTACCAAAAATCTTCTGAACAATTTCAAGTAATTTATGAGAGATTCTATTTCTCCATAAGTTTTCCTGAATATATGTACTTTAAAAATTACTTAATTTGAATGAAAGAAATATAGTAGTAAATAGATGTTTAATTTTTCATTGTTTTAAATCTATCACTGAGATTAGAATATTTTCATTTGTTCAACTGAAATTTACTGTACTTTCTTCTGTGAATGATCTGTTTATATTCTTTGCCCATTTTCACTTAATAATTTATTATTTTCTTATCAATTCATGAAATTCATTAGTATATTACTAATAGTAATATACTGTCTCTCACAAATGCTTAATTTTTTTCCTAATTTTATTTGTGTTTTGACTTAGTTTTGGATATCTATTCCTCCGGAGAAATGTTTTAAACTTAATTTTTTCAAATCTGTAAAGCTTCCCCTTCATGGTAATTCTAAAATAAGTGTTTTAAAAAACAGTACTTACTGAGTATGTGTTTTACAATCTGATTTGTTTTTATTTACTTCTTTAAAAATGCTGAGAGTGACCCACTAAATTGATTTTTATAGTTTTGAAGTTTAAAACAATTTCCATATACCACATCTTCTTTATCCATTCATCTGTTGAGCGATCAAAACAAAAACAATGAAATCTTGCCACTTGCAAAACGTGGATGGAACTAGAGGGTATTATGCTGAGTGAAATAAGTCAATCAGAGAAAGACAAGTATCATATGATCTCACTGATATGAGGAATTCTTAAATCTCAGGAAACAAACTGAGGGTTGCTGGAGTGGTGGGGGGGGTGGAAGGGATGGGATGGCTGCGTGATAGACATTGGGGAGGGTATGTGCTATGGTGAGCGCTAATGAAGGGGGGGGAATCAGAGGGGGAGACGAACCATGAGAGACTATGGACTGTGAGAAACAAACTGAGGGTTTTAGAGGGGAGGGGGATGGGGGGATGGGTTAGCCTGGTGATGGGTATTAAGGAGAGCACATATTGCATGGAGCACTGGGTGTTATACACAAACAATGAATCATGGAACACTACATAAAATAAATTAAAAAACAAACAAATAAATAAAGAATTCAGCTTAAAAAAAAATAAGTTCCTATTCTTTTGATGAGTATAATACATATTTAGCACAAATCCAATACGTTGATAAATTCTTAGATTAATTATTATTTTTCTCTTGAAACATTTATAGAAACACAAAACTTTAGAGTATTAAAAGTACAATACACCTCTACTAACTTTTGATTGATTGAGATGAGGGTTCTATGTTGTGCTTTTTACCTATATATATTACATATTATCATTATTTTATACAGTGAAGATGTATATCCATATGCGTGGATTTGCTTTGTTCGTTATTCCATGTATAATCTTTGACTTATCATCTTGGATCGTTTGCCTTTTTTTGTTTGTTTTAAGATCAATCTTTTCTAATATCCTGATTACCTTCCAGAGTTGATGACATTATTAGGTGATATCAAAAAGATAAATGACTGGTGGATAATAATTTAGCAATCACTGTTGTTTCCTCTCTACCCCACTCTACAACCAATGAAGCACTAGTGATAAGATATAAAACTTAAGCTCTATACCTCAAAAAGGAATCTCAGGATTTTTCAGGGTCCAAAACATTCCTAGAATGTTAAAAACAGCCAGTGGGATCTTAAGATGTCAAAGCACTATGGAGATCAACTTTGACAAAATCTAGTAAATTGGAAGATGTAGTAGAGTTTAACTTCAGCCTGTATCATATATATATATAAACACACACACATATACATCCCACATCCCAGTACCAATCTTGCACTTGTGTCCAAGGAGATGTATACGACATTATTTACTGCAGTACTGTTCACAAAAAACGAAAAACTAGGATAATTAGTACTAACAGAAGAATGAATAAATAAATGTGGTATATTTCTACTTTAAATACAGTAATATAATGAAAGAGCTAAAGCTCTAAGTATTGATGCATAATATGTCTTCAGTCTAAATAACAACAAAGTAAAGCTAAGTATATACTAAGTGTACTTTAAATACAGTAATATAATGAAAGAGCTAAAGCTCTAAGCTCTAAAGCCAGCACACTAGCTGCTGTGTATAATAGTTCAAATACTATAGATAATTATTTCTTTACTTACAAACATCTGAAATGGGTATTCATCAGCTGTCAGCTTTTCTCTAAGTGGCACTTTAGGAACTATAGGCTTTTTCCATCTTATGGTTACACCATCCTCTAGGACCTTGTCATCATCTTCATCCTGCAAGCAGCAATGGAAAGATGTCAGAGTTAGTTAAAATCCTTGGGCCAGAAATATCGCATCACTTCCATTCACATTTCATTACATAGACCTCAATCATATGGCCATGCCTATCTATAAAGGCTAGCAAATAGAGTCTAGCTGTATAACCCCTTCCCCCAAAAAGCGTATTTAAAAAATTAGTAACTTGACAGTTTTGTTATATATATTGGCAGGCATTAGTCTTACAAACATAATATTGGGGAAAGAAGAGCAAGCTGAAAAAAGACATGACTAATACATATATATATATATATATATATATATATAAAATTCAAATGTTGGGGCACCTGGGTGGCTCAGTCTTTAAGCATCTCCCTTCGGCTCAGGTCATGATCCCAGGGTCCTGGGATCAAGCCCCACATCGGGTTCCATGCTCCGCAGGAAGCCTGCTTCTCCCTCTCCCACTTCCCTGGCTTGTGTTCCCTCTCTCACTATGTTTCTCTCTGTCAAATAAATAAATAAATCTTTAAGAAAAAGATAAAATAAAATTCAAATGCATGCAAACCATACAATGTTGAGGAAACATGCTTACATAATACAAATATAAAGAAATCCATGGAAATTATCGATCCCAAATTCAGAAGAGTAGTTATCTTGAAAGTAAGGAAAGGGAATATGTTGGGGGGGGGGGGCACATAAAGGACATTAACTTTATGATGTTTTATTTTTTAAACTATGCATGTAATTTTTTACAGACTATTTCAAAATATATTTTTAAAAGAGATGATAAACTATGATTCTTTACGGGAGAAAATATAAGCCACATAAGGCAACCAGCTATCTAGATTATTTTACTAAGCTGATTGTGTAGATAGGTGAGAAGTTGGAACTGAGATTGCACAATGCTAACGTATCTTAGAGCACTAATTAGTACTTGCATCTATATGAAAGAAGAGAATAGGTACATTTGTATGATAAACAAAGATCTACAGATGGGTAATAAAATGAAGAACTAGATTTTTAAAATCTACTTGCACATTCCTAAGAAATGTTTCCTTGTTAAGTCAGAATGTTTTGGCATTATAGCCTCTGAGACATGCTAAAATGTGCCTACTGACTCTGATCAATCGAAGAAAAAGGCACAGGGGCGCCTGGGTGGCTCAGTCAGTTAAGTGTCTGCCTTTGGCTTGGTCATGATCCCAGGGTCCTCACTGTTTTCGGGCTCCCTGATCAGTGGGGAGTCTGCTTCTCCCTCTCCCTCTGCTGCTCCCCCAGCTTGTGCACTCTCTCTCTCTCTGTCAAATAAATAAATAATAAAATCTTAAAAAAAAAAAAAAAAAGGAGGGATGCCTGGGTGGCTCAGTCAGTTAAGCATCTGCCTTCGGCTCAGGTCATGATCCCAGTGTCCTGGGATGGAGCCCTACATCAGGCTCCTTGCTCAGCAGGAAGCCTGCTTCTCCCTCTCCCACTCCCCCTGCTTGTGTTATCTCTCTCTGACAAATAAATAAATAAAATCTTAAAAAAAAAAAAAAAGAAAGAAAGAAAGAAAAGAAAAACCCACACCAGCTAGAATAACAAGACAGGTTGCTTACTGTGAATTCAACTAAGGAGGATCAGGAAAACTCATCTTACTGAAAATTTACTCTTGACTTCTTTAGCTTTTATTTACTTGAGGACTAAGTTCTCAGGGTAAGAATGCCTTGAAGTATTTCCTACTATATTGAACTGTTTAATTGTACTTTTTCCTTAAGTACTGATAACTTTATATTAGTATTCCTAAAGTATGTTCTTGGCAAGATATCTAAGTATCTTTAAAATTATTTATTTAACCAATTAATCTTTATTTTGTCCATTAGTATATTTGAAGATATGAAGTACTTACCTGAACTCAATTATTGCCAAATACTTAAGTTTAAAAATTTGCTTCTTGGACAAAAATTGAGCAACACAAGAAGTCCCATGTTTGTCTGCCATAAATGGAAGTTGGAATAATTGAAAACAAATATTGATGACTAAGCAGTGAGAACAGTGGATAATACCTGTCATGAAAATTCAGTGAGAGGTCATTAAGAAAAACTTCACAGATGAGAACAGAGTCTGTGTTAGGCTTTGCAGCATATATTTGATTTCAACACAAAGGGAAAAGACAGGAACAACTGTGCAAGTCATTTTAAAGTTATATTTATTTAGAATATATTGTCCTTGATAAAACCACAAGTATTTATGCTATGTGAGAAGACTGGCAGGCAGAGCGAACTATTCAATTCCTTCTTTACCTACTGAATCACTATATAGATATATTCCCATAACCATATGAGGATTTTATTTAAAATTTATCTGTGAAAATTATTATTTACTCTAACAAAGCTAATATGATCATACAACAACTACCATATAGTCTCAACACAAGTTTTATAGGAAGTAAATGAATGTGATTTGTTTAAAATACTGTTAAAATTATGAATGTTGTTATTAAGACTGTAGACATATTATGCATCATTGAAGAATATTTGTTGCAGGCTGCCCTAATTTATATCAAGTATGATGAACAAGATCTAAGAATATAACTATATAAAGATATTAAAACAAATAATTACTTGAATAGTTAATAATACTACTAAATATTTCTTGATATATTAAAATAATTTTCTTTTTCCACCTACTAGAATGTAAGGTCCATAAAGGCATAATTTCCTGGTGGCATTCTGTTGTATTTCTAGGACTTTGCACAGTGCCTGGCATAGAAGTTCAATGTAGTAGTTAAAAGAATAATACATTTGTCATTTATATACCTATTCACAATATAACATATACTTATATACTTGTCCATATATTATAAAAATATTTTATTTATCAAGTTAGAAATACTCAAAATTATGTATCTCTGCAAATTTTATATTGATATATGTCAATAATAAGCCAGGTTGAGAAGCAACATAAATAAGGATAGGATGCATTATTTATTCATGTGTATTTCTGATTAATTTAGCAATTAGTGCTTACCAATTAGTATCTTCCCAAGCTGGTATTAAAGAGAAAAAAAATCTTAATTTGGCAGAATCTATTTTAAGACAATAAATTAATGCTTTATTCTAACCTCAGAATAACAAACCGCCATATTTAACACATAGTTTATTCCTTACTCACCATAAATTCATGCAAGAGCATAGTGTTTTCCTTTACCAGGCAGTTGCAGTCATTCAGTGCCCTAAGCTGACAGAAGCTCTGCTATCTTCACCACATACCTAGGTTTCCCAAGGAGCTGACAACTAACTAGCATATGAAGAAAAAAGAGCAATCATACAGGGAGGCGATTTTATGAGCCAAGCCGGGAACTGGCATACTTTCCTTCCACTCCTTTACATTAGTTGAAACTACATAGGACCACTCCATCCACAGGGATTCTGGGAAATGTAATCTAGCTGTGTGCCCAAAAAAGTAAATAGTTTTAGTGCACACTCAGCAGTCTCTGCCGTAGACTCAATCACCTGTTCCCTCCAGAGACAGGAATTTTATTTAGAGGGAAGTACAACCAAAGGATTGGGATAAAGGATTATGGATTTTGACAAAGGAACATGTATTGAAGTTGACTGGAAAGTGCAGAGCTAGATGCAGGCATGAGTTTTCAGAGTAAGTACTTGAAGCAGTCAGAATTTGCATCCATCAATGTCTTTTAGACCAAGTGGTAAGAGAAGCCTTTTGGAATGTGGGATGAGAAAGTATAAGGTTATAGACAACTCTCTAGATTTGGCCTAGGAATTGTCAGACTTTATTCCAATTAATACACTGACCATTCTTCAGCTCTTGTATAACTTCTGACTCAGTATATGAAAGGAAAATTATTACAAAGAGGTGTTATAGACCTGAAGGTAGCACAGAAAAATGTCCAGAAATCCAAGGGAGCTGACAGTCACCTCAGATAGAAATTCTCACCCAAGTTAGTGAGGATCAAGGAGCAAGACATTTGAACTATGACTCTCACACAATGCCTATAAAGTCCAGTAGGTTAATGACTTAATATGTTTTTGCAACAATGGCTTCATATCTCTGGAATATAAAAATAAATGTTTTGAAAATATGCATCATTGCTTACATAAATTCTTGAAATGTTGTACAGTAATACTTGAAATAAAACCAAAGGTACATTTTCACCTTAGCAAACACCAACCATCCTATTTGCAGTAGGTATAGCAAAATAAATGGTAAGAAAGCAAAATAAACACACTGAAGTTCTTTTCCTCTAGGAATCTACATTCTAATACAAGTCCTGTAAATTCCTCATGACATAGATAACTCTTTGTGGAAACTTATCTTCATTCCTTTCTTCACATAATCTGAGAGATAGCAAAACAGAAATAGCACAGACATTGGATTCATATCATATCTAGCAGTATTTTCTTTTATTTAATTTCTTATGATCCATAAAACTCATCTGTAAAATTCATATACCCTTCTTGCACAGTGCTTAGCACATTGCAATTTCTCAAGATGTGTTAACTGTCACTACTTCTGATTTTTTTTTTTAAAGAAAGTTTTCCCAAAATGAAACATACTCATTTTGGCTGATATAAGTCTATTTTCCAAATGCTAAATAATGGTAATTTATTTATGAAATTTTGCCTATACTGATGATTCTGTTCAAAATGCAATGACTAATTGTTGGCTGTTATTTTTATATTGGGGATTTTGAAAACATTAGTGATTCCTTTTTAATCTGGCAAGATGATGACAATTGTACTTATTCTGATGTCTATGATATTTGCATATATGTTTTGGATATTTTAAATGATTATTAACTGGGAAGTGAGTTATCAGTATAAAGGTGAAAATAAAGAACAAATTAGGTTTTGAAGCAGATTTTCAATTAATTCTATTTATTTGCCAATGGAATTGGATATTAGCTGTTTTAAAGACATGCCCCTAAAATATAATCTTCTTTTAAGATTTCTAAATGAGATTATGAAGTGGGACATTCTAGCACTGCGACTATTTTTGAAAATCTTTTTCTATTTGTTTTACTCAGTTAAAGACTAAATGTCCAAAGGCCAAATAGGTGTGCTTTCCTGGATCAGTGTATCATCATATTCTAATTAGATAACAAGACCCTATAGAAAGGGAGCTACATCTTAGTTATTTGAGCTATATGAAGATGGGTCAATAAGTGATGTTTTCGGGACACCTGGGTGGCTCAGTCGGTTAAGTGTCTGCCTTTGACTCAGGTCATGATCTCAGGGTCCTGGGATCGGGTCCCACATCGGGCTCCCTGCTCAGTGAGGAGCCTGCTTCTCCCTCTCTCTCTGCTTGCCACTCTGCTACTTGTCTATCTCTGTCAGATAAATAAAATAAAATCTTTAAAAAGATAAAAAATAAAAAAAATAAGTGACATTTTCACAGGTGACCTTTCTCTTTTTCAGGAGTTTGCCTAGATTAGGAGTGAGCAAAATTTTTCTGTAAAGGGCCAGATAATAAATATTTTCAGCTTTGTGAGCCATGTGGTTGTAATGAAACTATACTGTCATTGCAGCATGAAAGGAGCCATCGAAAATACGAAAATGAATGAGTGTGGCTTTATTCTAATAAAACTTTATTTACAAAAATAGGCTATAAGTCAGATCGTTCGTTAGAAGAAATAGTTGATATTTTCAAATTGTTTCCATCATTTCCACCTCCATCATCCTTAAAACTGAATATAATATTACTTAAAAGAAAACTACACAGGGGCGTCTGGGTGGCTCAGTTGGTTAAGCGACTGCCTTCGGCTCAGGTCATGATCCTGGAGTCCCGGGATCGAGTCCCACGTCGGGCTCCCTACTCAGCAGGGAGTCTGCCTCTCTCTCTGACCCTCCCCCCTCTCATGCTCTCTATCTCATTCTCTCTCTCAAATAAATAAATAAAATCTTTAAAAAAAAAAAAAAGAAAAAAGAAAACTACACAAGTGGTTTAGTATCTCTAAATTAGCACATTTACATACATAAGAGTTGTCAGGTTCTTTTAACTATGGGCTTCTTGGATCCCTCTTTCTCTTTCCATTTCTGCTCTGCTCCTCTATCTTCCAATCCATATTAACCACAACCTACTCCACCCATACATACACATGTAGGTGAAATAACCAATATTTATTCAGAAAGATGTTAGAGCAGCTGTTGTTCTCAGCTATCTACATCTTAAAAGGACAAATAATCTTTCTTGCCCTTGGTTAATACACACACACACACACACACACACACACACACACCCCAAGGAGTTGTCACTGTTATGTCAATTAGACTCCTATAGCTCTGTTTTGACAATGAGGAGGCATCTCACATGACTCTTCTCTGGTTGGGACTATGGGTGGTCTAAACACCTCCAGTTCCCTGATAGGATAATTGTAAGCCATCAAACAGTAGATTTCTCTACAGCTAAGAACACATCAAATCTAGCAAGAGAATTTTAGAAGAATGACTCCAACTTAGGGAAAAAATATATTTTTGCTTTAGATATATGACACTCTCTTATATGGGTGGACCACAGTGAAGCTTGCCTCATGGAATTCACATTCCTCCTAAACATGGACTGATCCTTGGACTTGTTTTAAGTGTGGATAATGTAGCAGAGGTAATGTTGTGCCAGTTCTAGTGCCAGTTCTCAAAGAATGCCTGGAAGCTTCCATCTGGGTGTTCTTATGTGCTGAGTCATTGAGTTTCCATGTATGAACCCACCCAGAAAAGACCAAATGGAGAGAGACCACATGGAAAAGTAGAGTTCCTGAACTACACACACCCAGAGTGAAAGGGGGTAGAAGGAGGAGAAGCCAGGGGAGGGGAGAAAGAGAGGGGGACTGTCTTAGGCATCCTAGTATTCTAGCTAAGGCCAGACCCCAGGGGACCTGACAGCTAAATGCAGCTACACAAATGTCTGCTGACAAGAACACGGGAACTGCTAGCTGGGCCCAGCCAGATTGAAGAACTGTGAGTAAACAGAATAATGTTATTTTAATCCACTGACTTGGGAGTGGTTTGATATGTACCCATATATAGTTAAAGTAAAATCTGGCAACAGAGGGGATTGCTAAAACAAAACTTGACACTGTGGCATTGACTTCAGAAGACGTCAGTAAGAAGAGGACCAAAGTACTCTGAGGACAATACTATGGGAGGCTGGGAAAGCAGTAAGGAAACCTCACTTGAGATTGAGGAAAGGGATTAAAATTATTTACTGACAGGGTAATTAAAGAAACTGTCACCAACTATAATTAGCCAATGTTCCTAATAAGCTTAAGAATTTTGCTAAGGACATTTCCATGGAGAATGCTGCAAGTGCTTATTGGCTTATTTTTGCTACGCATGAGAGGTTACAGAGAGAGATGAACTAAAAAAGGAACATTTTTCGTTTTCTAATAGAATCTATAGGAAACATTTCCAATCTGAATGTGCCAGGTTGAAAAATAAAAACCTTGCATTCATAGCATCTGCATTTAGCAAAAGGTTCTCAAAACAGAAATGGCCTGAAGGCAAAAATCAAACCCAGGACAAAAATCAAATACGAATTTAGGAATAAAATCAAGTCAATGACACGGCTGTAAGTCTCTTTCTAAAGATTTCAAAAGGTCTTAAGGCAGAGCTTCTCAGACCCTCTCAGAAAAGGGGGCTTCTAAATGATTTTAAAGACATGCCTTGTAGACACTGCCCCCTAGAAGAAAAGAACTTCTGGAGATGCCGAGTATGTTTCATGGCTTCTTGGCTCTAGGTCCATGTGAAGTTGGGTCTATCTTGTAGAGATTTGTGGCCATGTGTTTTGTCAGATAGAGTACTTGTAATTTAAATTTTAAAGGGTCCTCAACATTTTTAAAGAAATTATAAATTTGGTCTAAAAGGGACAGAGACAATACAAAATGCAAATGATCCTCTGAATTCCAAAATTTCTAATGTGAGAAAGCAGACTTGAGAAAATTGCCCAGATGAAAACATGGACCTTTTCTTATGGAAAGTTAATCGTTAAAAGTTAAAGGCCCAGATTACAAAATCAAGCCATAGGAAGAGCCATTCTAAGGTGATGTGGAACAGAAATCAGCCCCAACCAATTTACATCTCCCACCCCAGGGCAGAAGGTGAGGATGGTGCTAAGTGCTTGGCTGGATTTCAAAATTCCTGTGAATTACTGAGTGCTTTTTGTCTCCAGTTGGCCCCACCCCACTCACACAAACATTTGTGTGGGAATGTCTATTGCATTCCTTGTTTCCCTGTCTTACCATCAAATGTTTGGTGGATTTGAAAAAGAAAACATGTCTTTTTAGTTCTAATATTTTCTGAAAGTAATGGAATTTTACCAAGAAGTTACCTGGACATAACTTAGATGATGAGATCTAGGGCCTCAGGCCTGACTTGAAGCACTAACAGGATGAGATCTGAAAGTCCAGGGTAGGGGGTGAATGTATTTTACATGTGAGAGGAATGCAAATCATTAGGGTACAGAGGGAACACTACTAGATTCCAGTGAATCATGCTTTCCATTATTTATGATCTCATTAAGCACACTCTCATGTAATGCCCTTCTCCTTGAATCTAGGCTGGTCCTTTTGACCAAGAAATTGTGTTATAAATGATGCTAGCCAGTTCCTAGCCTAGACCTTAAGATCTCACAGCTTTCTTGTTTTGTGTGCCCTTCGGAACCCTGACCACTACTCCACCTCCATGTAAGAAGTCATGCAATCTTGATGGAAAGACCACCAAAAGAACCTAATGGAGAGGTTACGTAGACAAAGTCCTGGAGACTCACTGGAAAGAAAGATGCTAAGCCCAGTATCAGGCTGACCTGAAAAATGCAACCACATGAGGGACCCACTGCAAGCTAAAGCAGAAGCCTAGCTCAGACCGAGAATCATGAACAAATAAAAGGGCTGTTGCTTATATCAACAAGTTTTGGAGTGTGTGTTGTCCCACAGCAATAGATAAATGAAAAAGAATCATACTGTAGAAATGCAGAGTAAAGTCACATCTTACCAGCTGAAAGAATAAATTATTAAAGGAAAACAAACATATATTATAAATATGTCTTTCTATTCCATAAGTGCCTTTGTCCATATTTGTATATGTACTTATACATATGCATATGAATGTGTGTATATAATTAGAAATACATTATTAAGAATACAAAGCATGTGTCCAAGCCTGATTAACTTCATTAACTCATTACTAAAGTTATTAGTCTGTCAGTTGTTCCAAATCCATTTCTTCAATTACAGTGATCTGGTATCCATGACTACAGTATCTCGGCACCCTTTTAAAATAACAGTAGAATTATACTTACTTTTAATTTTAGCATATATAAAATTGCAGAAAACAAAATTCAAAAGCACTGATAGAACCACCATAACTTGTCCCTTTTAATCCACTGCACAGCACTGCACAACACTTTCCCACCCTGGAACACATGAAGAGGTTGAAAACTAACATCATCTTTATTTTTTTTTTACATAAAGGAATTTTTAAGATATTTCTGTTATAGGGGTGCCTGGGTGGCTCAGTCGTTAAGTGTCTGCCTTCGGATCAGGTCATGATCCCGGGGTCCTGAGATCAAGCCCCACATCGGGCTCCCCGCTTGGCAGGAAGCCTGCTTCTCCCTCTCCCACTCCCCCTGCTTGTGTTCCCTCTCTGTCTCTCTCTGTGTCAAATAAATAAATAAATAAATACATACATACATACATACATACATACATAAATAAATAAATAAATAAATAAAAGATATTTCTGTTATAAAAAGAAAAGAGTCCTATGTTAGCTTTTTGCTTACACCCCCTCCAGTTATAAACTTGTCTTTACTAGTAATTCGGCACATTTGTGAAAAAAATTAACCCTCTCGATATTGGTGAACCACCATCCCCAAAGGACTGAGAATTAGCCTATGCTTTTCTGGGAATGAAAGGAGAATAGTCACTACAGTCCATTGATTTTACTATGGATAACCTCAAAATTTCCCCTTCCAATCACAGCTATAATTGCTTATATACCTGACTTCATTCCCTTCTCTCATTACCCTTTTCTTTCTCTTCAGTATAATCCAGCTGTCATTTTCATGACATTTTCCGGACTGATTATTATAAGATTGAGATCTGAAAGCCATGGAGGGGGCAAACATGGATGAGTAGTCATTCTAATACAAGAATTCATTCATTCTATTAATGAAACTAAAATGGTGACTTCCTATGTAACATCTAGTCATTTCCTAACTTAAGGAAGTAATATTAATCAATTTTAAGCTATTTATTAAACAAATTTAATAAAAATCATAATTCACATACAACCATTAATCTTTACAACCTTCTTACAAAGCAGGCATTTCTTCTCATGTCATTTGTGAGAAAGCTAAGTTTTACCAAAGCTAAGTGACTTGCCCACATTATACAATTTTTAATCTGGTATTTGAACCTTTTCTCCCGGACTCCCAAATATGGGCTTTTGTACAATACTCACCTATTCTAATACATGATTTAATGCTTTCAAATTTCAACAAAGCAAATCTTATGCTTATAGCTTTAAAATTCCACAGAAGTTTTTAAAAACTTGAATTAAATTTAAAATAAATAAAATAAAAAAATAAATAAAACTTGAAAACTTAAAATAATTCTTTACCAAGTCAGTTCAAATTATACTATGTAGTATCTAGTAATAAAATGTAAAGGTAAATAAATATCCAAGCTATTATACACTGTTAGCATTATTCTTTGCCTTTGTCAAGAAACTTTATAAATCTCACTTTATCCTTTTTAAATCTTTGTGGGTTTCCTGTCACTATTTTACTAAATTTGAGGAAGAGAATGAAAAGAAAGAAAACAAGTGATTTCCTTAGTATACATACCACAGCACTTGGAAAAATCAGATTCAAACAACTACAACTAATTAGTACCAAAACATCTAGATCAAAAGTGAAAGCTTCAACCACTTATACCAAACATCTATGTGTTTAGAAGCAATTAACCAAATGACTAGATTTTCACTAGTAAGTGCATAAATAACACCCTCTATGCTACACATTGTCTGGCTACTGGAATATTAAATATGTAACTAGGAATGTTGTCTATTGTACATGAGACTGGAGAGGTCAGATTAGGTCCACTTTTTTGAGAGAACTGAAGGCAATTTTAGATATTGGGCTTAGTGTACAGCCTTCCTTGATTTAACCCTAATCATATCATGTACTTTGATCTAGAATGGCTCTCAAACTACATCCCATTAGGCTACACAGACAATTCTATAGCACTCTATTATAATCAATCAACTCCCACTTTCCAAAGGAAACGTTACTCTATTATGAAAATTGCCATTTTGCACCTTATCTTCTGATGGGTATGTATGTGAACTATGCAAAATTACAATAAAAACAAAATTATAAGTGAACATTATTTGAAGCACAACATCTCTGTACCTTATAATAGAGTTTTTTAAAAGTCTAACATACTATTGCTGCAAATAAGTTTACTAACAGTAAGCACACAACAAATTATGATTAAGATAAATCAACAGTTACTTATGCTTGAAAAGCAAGCAAAGCAACAATTCAAAACTATTTTCAATTCAAAACAATATTGGTATCAAAGCATCGTTGCCCCAAATGTGGGGATTCTAATTTTCCCTTTGCAACACGTATTAGGAGCTTCACAGGCTAATATGGTACAACAGTGAGACTTTTTATAATGTTGAACCTAAAACCCTCAGCAAACTGAACCATGCCCAGTGTTTTGGAAGACCTGCTTTTAGTAACCCACTGGATGGCTTACCAATATTCTCTTATTGCTATTTAAAACTAAAAGTTTATAGAGTATGACCACACTTCAATAAAAAAACAAACAAAAAGGACTTCAGACTATGGATGTGTTTGCAATTTTTCAAGGGGCTCCACACCACCAATCAGTGGACCTTATAGTATGCTTAGAAATCATTACAGTAGGTATTTTTCCCTCACTTTTTAAGTATGACTTTGAATAAAACACTGAGTTTTCTAATCATGTTTGTTCATCAGAAAAGCAAACTAGAAATAGAAACATGACCTGAAATTATGGGACTGACTGATATATTGGTCTAAATTCTTCACTCTTCCCTTCTTCCTTATATTTGCCAAGGCAACATCATGGGCAGAGTGTATTTCTTCTTCACTTGATTCTGGGCTTGACTACTCAAACTTGCGTTGGCCCGTGGAATGAGGTAGAAATCAATGCTAAATTTTGAGCCTAGGCCTTGAGAACTCTTATGTAGTTCTTGTGCCTTTTTGAACTATCAACACCATGAGAAGAAAAAAAAGTTATTTAATCTGTCACACTCTCCAGTAATAATTATCTACTTGCATGGATATAAGAATTCTCACACATTATTTGGCACTAAGCATTATCCTCATCCTTATACCATGACATTATATTCAACACACTCATGTACAAGTGCCAAGCCCTTCAGTATATGGAGGCCAATATTCTGCTTTTCATTTCAATCAGTATCAATAACTGATGAAAACTTTTTAGTGGAAAATAAGCTATTTTAGGGAAACTTTGAGATAGAACCTAAATAAAACAGGCAATGGAGCTAATTTCATTTGTAAAGCACTGGAGACTGAGCCACCGTGTGTGTGTGTGTGTGTGTGTGCATGTTTGATGATATTTAATATATTCATACGGATTTTCTGTGAACCTCCTTCAGGTACTCTGTACTTTAAAGAATGTTACTTCTTTTGATTTCATATAGTCAACTATAAGACAAATCTGTGACTTCTAATAATATATGCATCAAGAAAACTTTGGCAATAAAAATATTTATTATGTTGTAGCATGAGGAATGAATATAAAAGAATCGCAATTCAGTCATAACTGTACTCCCAGCTGAAGTGTGACAGTAAATCCAGAGATGAAATGAAAGATTAATTTGTGGAGATGGCAGTTTGGCAGGCACCTATTACTGCCATGTTGTTAGTCTTGCGGCACAGTGGGTCGCATTGTTTTTCTTTATGCCATTTACTCACATAGATTTGCTTTGGTTTCCAAGTACAAGAAAAAGTGTTTGTTTTTTTTTTTTCAACTGCATGTTATTAGGTGGTGCTATTTCATATTGGGTGTGGTTATGAATCGATTAGTAAACACTTTTCTTGATTGAGTGTAGATTATACACAGACGATCACGAGCAGTAATGCTAAAGTAGTGGGCATCCAGGCTGAGCCTAAGGAGTGTACCTAATAAAGCAGTGCAGCTAGTGGCCCTCAGGTGTCAATTTGCATGAACTGATTTACAGGAGGAAGGAAAACTACTACATTCAGTGGTGGTTATGATTTGGGGAAATAGGGAGTGAAGAAATAAGCATGGTGCAAGTCTCCAGGCCTTTCCTCAAGAATTAACCATATGAAGGGCGCCTGGGTGGCTCAGTTGGTTAAGCGACTGCCTTCTGCTCAGGTCATGATCCTGGAGTCCCGGGATCGAGTCCCACATCGGGCTACCTGCTCAGCAGGGAGTCTGCTTCTCCCTCTCCCGCTCCCCCCTCTTGTGCTCTCTCTCTCTCTCTCACTCTCTCTCTCAAATAAATAAATAAAAATTAAAAAAAAAAAAAAAAAAAGAATTAACCATATGAAGATAGTGGATGGGGTTAAAGATATGGTGCTGTTTCACCTGAGACTCAAAGACATGAGGACCACAACCAGAGCAGCATCAGTGCTCAAGGAGCAAAGGGAGACATGAGAGCAGAACCCATCCCCATGGGGTGGGCAATGTTAAGAGATGGCACCCTTGGTGCCTATGTGTCACTGGCAGGCAGGTGCCAAAAGTGGTGGAGCAATGCTGCAGAGCAGGTGCAGCAGGAGGTGGAGCGAGTGAGAATGGAGTGAGTTACTGTGAATGGTGTGTTGAGCTTTTATCAAAAAATCTCCAAGGACACTCAAAAATCACTACTTGAGAATCTGAGTTACACACCAAGTTCTCTGCTACTACACAAGTGGGGCACTGTGAAATTTGTTACTAGTGTGGCCTCACAGCTGTTGAGGCCTGGGGCAACAGGTCTCTGCCTTCAAAGGGCTTCCATGTAACAGTGATGACAGAACAATACTCATGAAAAGACAACATAATGCAAATGATCATTGAAAGACACAGACAACGGTTACTCTGGGATCCGAGAAGAGAGAGAAATATGATCAAAGCTTCAAGAGTGGGTTTCATTTTATATGCTGCATGCAACACATATTAATATTAGACTTGGGAAGCCCCTGCATCCGTTTCCCTCCCTCCAGGGTCCATAACCTGTCTACGTATACCCAGGACATTCTGTATAATTATTGTACTTAACTCTGAATGGTACTTGTGTGTTTTCTTGCCTATCTAAACCCAAACTGCAAATTCTGGCATATAAAGGATTGTCTTTATTGTTGGCATCTAATTTTTTTGTATTACATAGTAGCTATTATGTTAATTATCACTTAATTATTGAAAATAATGAATCCTCATAAAAGGAACCTAAATACATTAATTTCAACAAGCACAAATCTACAGATTATCATGGTCATAACTAGCTTATCCAGAAATACTGACTGCCTGTAGCTGATCTTCAGATTTCAGATATTCAACCAAACCTTCCATTTGACAACTGAATTTGATAGGCTGAAATGCAAGACCTCTTGATCCCAGTAAGTCACCACCTTATATCTACAGTCCAATAAAACTTGGATAAATTTCTGTGATAGCAAGTGTGAGGAGATGGAAGCCCTAATCTTCTGTACTTGTAGACCCCAAAGTTTCCACAAAGGCCAGAGAGGTCCAGTTGGGTAAGAGTGCTCCATAAATTTCCTTTCACTATTAAAATGCCCAATTATTCTTCTACTTCAATGTCCTTAATGCCTGGAATTGACATGAATGTTTCATGCAATCTCATCAGGAAAACTATTTATTTAAAAAATTGTTTTAATAAAATATATAAATAAAACTATAATGTAGGCAAAAAAATCTCTCTACAAAGCTATTCACTCTCTTTTGTTACTTGGAGGCTCCTGCCAGCGTATGCTTTCAAAACAACTTAAGTGTCCCTTAATCATAAATCTAACCTTTGGGCCCACTAACTTCACACTGCGCCTCCCCAGCAGCCATTACCCACTCAGACTTGCCAGAGCCCAATAGCATTTGCCTTCACTTATGGCAAAGTGAATGAAGTGAAAATAGATGCTATTAACTAGTCTGGTCTAAATCTGAGAACTTGGGAGACACAGGGCTGCAAAAGTAGAGAGATTTATTACAATCTTTTAATTTTCCTCTATTAGTTGGATACACAGGCAGTAGTTAAAGGAAATTATATGTCTCCCAAAAAGGTACTTCAGTGTTCTAAGAGTTTAAAAAAACATTTAGGTATTTGTCTTATGGACATCCCACTTTTTTCTTTTAATTCACCTAGCTGATAGCTTATAAAAAAATGGCCCTGATCTCATGCCTTCCCATTGAAGAGTTTTAGAGAAATGGCCATTTTTCATGTAATAAACTATCAATCTAGCTTACATAATTTTAGTTAACTAGTTCTATTTCTCCTCCATCTGTGCATAATAGTAATGATTTTCTCATCTATCTACTGGCCTCTCTGCCTGTTTTGCCTTTATGGAAACCTTTTTTAATCCTTCTGATTATTAATACTGAATTGCAATGATACTTAATTCAACTACAAGAATACATATATTTAATGGTCACAAATGGCCATGATCTCTCTACTTTTTAAATATGACACACTTAACCATATGTCCTCTTCAAGTGTGCCAAAGTACTGCCTTGGTACCCTATTCAGCAATAGGAGAGTCTCCTTTAGACTGTTTTTTCTATTCCAAACAATCGTGTTCATTGTTTCTTAGCAAGTTGAAACCAGGTGTTCACCAGGTAGAAATAAACAAATGTCTGTTATCCTTGACAAGTTCTTAGATTTACAAATCGTGTTCATTTCTTTAATTTGTCAGTATTAATGTCAGAAAGCATCTGTAGAATTTATAGAAATGACCCCCTTGAGTTTATCAAAGATAAAACACTCAAAAATGTCAAACCTTGTTTTAGGCAGTTGCTATCCGAATCCTGGTGTTGGGAGGCAGGTCTGAAGAGGGAAGGGAGTTGGAATGATCAAGTAGGCTAAAGACAGGAACCTTGTGAAATAAGTGAAAACAGATGGGACTTACGGTTTAGCATTGCTCATTTTAAATGTCACTGCTGGTCAATGATTTGTTTCTGTATCACGTAATATTTATTATTGATAACCAGTTAGAGATTTAGGTAACTCAGATTCCCAGAAGGCAGAGAAAAAAGAATTCATGTAAAACTAGTGAAATCTGAATAAGGTCTGTATTTGAGTTAATATAATTGTACCAGTGTCAATTTCCTGGTTTTGACAATGTATTATGTTTATGTAAGATGTTATCATTGGGGAAAACTGAGTGAACCATACACAGAAACTCTGTATTATTTGTGTAACTTCTTTTAAGCCTTAACCTATTTCAAAATAACAAGTATTTTAAAAAATGAAGAACACAGGCTATCAAAGGGGAAAAAAAAAGATTCTCAGAGAATGGTAAGGTTGGCCAGTCATTTAACCTTTAAAAATAATGAGCAACAGAAATTGGTAAAGAATAAAAGTGGCAACCTCCTTTTACTTTTGTTTTTAATCTTTCAAATGTTTTAGGTTCAAAATAGCTCTTGCATTCCATTAGCTATTGCCATCCCAGTAAACAGTACCAGATTTGACAACACTGCTAATAAGGAGTTCATCTTCTTAATCTAAAACATATCTTAATGTTTTTTATCTTTCCATCATTTTTTTATTGTGACTCAGGGCATGATTTGACAGCTCTTTCAGAATTCAAAATTCGTACCTCGTGGCAATAGAGCAGGTCTTCATATTTGCCAAGGTCTTTCTTGAAAGCGCTTGCTTTGCGCTTGTAAAGGATTTGACAAAGGTGACAGGCTTAAAGATTAAAATACTTTTGAATAAAGTTTGACAATTGCCAATCTCCACAATACCAAAATATTTTGTCATAAGATGTGTAGCTTGTTTCAGAAAGTTGGAGTGTTTCTTATTTCTGAAATCACTAAAATATGACAGATCAGCACTTTCTCACATTTGCCCTGAACTGTGAACTCTTCCCACCTCTAACAATACACACTCTTCCCACCTCCTGCATGAGACACACACATTTTGTTTCCTCCACAGCCCCGATTCTTAGATTAGAAGATATATAACAAATGAGAAATAATTACTAGTTTTTTATACTGGGGATGTTTGAAATAATGCATTGAGATTTTTCCCAGATCCTACTTCATTTTCTTTAAAGCTATAATGTCATCTTCAGACACTCAAAAGGAAAGTTTTTCTCCCCCATGCACCTCTTATGGGTATTCTGTAGTTCCTTAGAGCACAGATTTCTAGTTAGCTTTTTTGCTTGTTTTTCTTTTGCTGTGAAGTTTTCTCCTTTGCGTTCAGAAATATTTCTTGAGCAGATAATATGCATTCTCTGCAGCTTCTGAGATGAGTAGACTGCAGCCCTACCTTATCCTACAAAACAGATTTTCTATTATATTGCCTAAGAAATTAATAGCTAAAATTGTAATATAGCACCTATTTGGCTCATCTGAGAATTATAATACCTTGTTCCAAAGAAGAATAATATCAACATTATCTTACTTTTTTTAATCCCATGCCTTTTTGGGGGGAAAGTGATTCTTCTGATTTAAATTTACTTAATTTTCACAATTCTACTAGGAATTGGGATAGCCACTTGAAAGATGATGTAGCTGAGCTCCAAGAGAGAGTATGATTTGCCTTTTTCTTATATACCTAGATAGTGCTAGAATCCAAAAAATGATTCAGATGTCTTTCACAGCCCTATGCTTCCACCACTAGGCTACAGGCATTGTGAGCAGGCTTATGATGGATATCTGTGCATTAGAACAATGGGACCGCTCTCTGGCAACTCATGCCACAGACCAAACATTCCTAATTAAGATGTTGTCATTTTACCTAGGGGAAAAGCTTTGGCCACATTCCAACATGCCCATAAATAAGAAAGACTACTAGAAATATGAGAAAGAATAGTTTCAAGCAAAAATATCTTTTCATGATTAAGAACATAATTCAACATACTACCCAAACTGATTTATGGGTGCACTATACCAGGCTAGTTTGTAATTCAGCCCTTTCTGCTGGCCAAATTTGAAACTACATTTTTAAAGCTGGAACTTGAGCTCATTTACTCAAAGAACATCCCATTTTTAGTTCAAAAATTTATCATTTATTTTCTAATGAAGAATGACTAAAATTTTTGCTTCCATATATACCCTTTTATTTCTCAGTGCCACATCCTCAAACACACAAGTACATGCATAGCCCCATTCAATACCTGATTCTACCTTTTATTTTTGGTGAAAAATATGTTATATCGTATTCCTTTAGGAAAAGATCAAAGAAAACCTTTTCAATATGAAATCCGAATGAACTCCCTTAGTTTTACTGCAGATATGGCATTCCACATCTTACCACTTCATGCATATTTCCTGTCCTTAGCTTCTTTCAACTGTCCACTTTTCGTTTATGTCCTGTTGCATTGTACATCAACAACAACAAGCATGAATTTATTTCACTATTTAATCAGACAATTCTACCACGAAAATAATTAATATAAAACAGTGACCCACTATGGAACTTTTTTTCTAAAAAAATATCCACATCATGTTTTAAAATATAAGAATATAATGAGCTGACTCGTCAACTCTGTATTCAGGGCATTAAAAGAAACATCTATGTCTTTTTCTTTTATGAGCACAATCCCATGGATGCCATAATATTAAAGAAGACTCCTAGGGAAATCTGCAGCTGAAGAAAAAGGAGTGCTGAATTACTTCAAACTAGGAGTCCTGACCTTGTGCTTTTGAAATCTCCATAGGAATCCAGGTTCACAGTCCTAAATCAGATGAGTTTGACGGTCTTTACTTCATTCCATATGGAGGGCCAAGCATCTCATGTGTGTCATAATGTTAGTGCAACTGGAATTTCCCTTCAGAAGGAAGCCAGTGCCTTCTCCACAGCCACTGTCAGTTAACTATGCATGCCTAATTACTCCTTCACTGATCAGCAGCAAGAAAATCCCTGTCTGGACTGTGGAAGTGTTTCTAATGGCAACAGTCACAGACTGTGGCTGCTTTGGTAAATTGAGCTGCAATATTATCAGGCTGGGCCTCTGCCAGCAGGAGGAATAGACCTTTGACAGTGAAGATGTCCGGCCCCAAGAACTGCCTTTCCTTATCCTCTGATAGGCTGACATAATCCTCCAAACCTTTAGGAAGGTCTCGGCTGTCCCATATAGGCATGTTTCCCTCTTGACCTTAGAAGGGAAGGCTGAAAGGCAGTACCTAGACATCTGTGCACAATCCTTGGCTTGAAGTGCCAAGCCCCTCAGCTTCAATGCCTCCCCTTCTTCTTTCTCTGCAGGCGATTGAGTGAAATAAAAAAACCTTCACTTTTATTAGTACCTCTCTATCTGGCTTTTAAAAAATATGCTTCTTTTTATGATGCATCGTACTTATTCACTTTAGTTTGCCTCCTGTAAAATGATAAAATACATTAACTTGCTCTATTTCCTTTGTTGTTTGAGCAATAACATTCCTTAGATTTCATGTGGCAGTTCCTAGGCATTTATAATAAGGAAGAAAAATATTAACGATAATGAATAGAGATATAAATCACTGTGGCTATGGCATCTTGACATTTGTTTTCCTTAAACTCAAATCCACAAGTTTTCCAGAAACTAAGGGCTTGCAGCTCTGGAGCCATGAGTCAACTTTGCTCCCACTGAGTTGGAAAAAGGATTAAAGATGTGAGAGACAACCTGGAGTTGTTTTTAGAGTCTTGGTCTCTATAGAAGAATTGAAAACTATTTACACCTGTTCCTAAAAATGCAGGCTGCCATTGTCCCTGCTCTGGGACAATCTGCCTAAAGACTTTTGGAAGTTTCCATGGTAATTCAGAATGAAATAGCTCCTCTATCTTCCAGGAGTTGATGGCAGAAACATTATGGAATTATAACCTTGGTTAGGGAATGAGGAACAAGACAAGACTTCACCCCAAGAATCTAAAGTTAACATCCCTCTGTTCTCTTTTAGTCTCCTAGTGAAATGATGGATAGAAAGAAAACAAGAACTGTGTATTTACTGAAAGATGGTTAAATAAATACAGGGTTAAAATGGGAAACACCTCAGAGCAAGTGAAGAAGGGATCCAAAAATGATGTTGTCTCAGGGTTTTTTGTTGTTTGTTTGTTTGTTTGTTTTTTTTATGGTGAATACTGCCCTATTATAACACTTCTCCTTAGAAAGATGATCATTAGTCCATGTTTTTGATTATTGTTATCCCAGCATCTTTGGGTTCATGAGAGGAGGTATTTCATTGGGAAGGAATTTTTTTTTTTTTTTAAGAATTGTGAGAAATGTACCTATTCAAAAGTTTGGAAGAGCACAAATCAATCCCAGAAGAACACTTTAATCTTTGCCAAAAAGGGAGGTAAAATAATCTCCCAGGTGGCACTTTCTGAGTTTTCATAGTTCTGAAATTCCTAGAGGGGCTGAAGAGATCTTTGTTTTATTGCAGACAGATGGACTGGGAATGGCCAACAAAATCCATTAAAATCAATAGTTAGCAGAGGCTGAGATGCCTTTGGCAGTGTAAGTACTCTGCCAACAAAGGCAGCTAGAATAAGCCTTGCTCACTAAACCTTTTGCTGTAAGACAACTTGCTAGCTAAATTCTATGGCAGAGTGGGGAGAAAGTCAGTTTAGATGTTAATGGAGAGGTGGAAAAGCACAATAGTTTTCCTTTTAATACACAATTAGGCTAAATGTATTTTAAAGCACAGACTAAAAGTTGCCACTCTGGTGGGGGATGCTGACAATGGGGGAGGCTGTGCACACATTGAGGCAGGAAGTATAAGGGAAATCTCTGTACCTTCTCTGCAATTTTGATGTGAACCTAAAATTGCTTTTAAAAATAAAGCCTATAGAAAGATAAAGAAAGAAAGAAAGAAAAGAAAGAAAGAAAAAAAGAAGCTGTTTCTAACCGGCACATGAAAAGGTAAATGAGTTAATCCGAACAGTAAGAATATGGTTAATGTTGTTTTACTTTGTTTTGTTTCCCAATTTTACTAGTGAATTCCTCTCCGCGTTCCTAAGGGGCAGGTTCAAGATCTATTCACCACTTTAAAGGTATCATGAATAAAATCCTGAGTTGGGAATGAAATGTGCATATTTAACTTAATAGAGTTAGAAAGCAAAACAACTGAAACTTAAGAAAAGACTAACATGTTATTTGTATGTGAACATTCGATGAATGATAACAATATATTGTCTGTGTATATATTTAGCAAGAATATTGACCTATTAACCTGGCCCCCAAAACTGAGCTATTGACAACCCATAACACTTGGAGGCAGGATTATCCTGGATCCTTTAAGGATGTACCAAAAAAATATTTACAATAAAGATAAAATGGACAAAAAAGAAAGTGCTGTTTATTTGGTTAATATTCTTGATTGTTCTGACGATGGGGTTTATAGGGAAAGATTTCCATAAATTATAATTCAAATTTAGACAAACCAGAGTGAAATGGGGATATTAAAAATAAATTTTCAAATATGACTTATTGATGATAAATCAGTTTTCTTATATTACTAATGTTTTTACATTGTATTCTATTGTTTATGTATCAATTACATTACAAAATACAGTTCTATTCAAATGTATTTTCAAGAATTAGTTCTAAAAGTTAAAATGTATCTGAGTACATGAAAGCAAATATTTTTAAAAATCTCTGTATTTATTTCCAAACACTAGAAAGATAACAAGCAAAATGCTTCCTTTATAACATACTAAAGTAATTTAAACAGTTTCTAAGCTCTATCTATATTTTTATGAAAAATCTATTTTTTCAATATAGTCTTATTTTTATTCTTTATCATAAAATTGCCTATAATTCCTTTCAAAGTTTGTCTTATGGATAATAAATGTGCAATTTAAAAATATTCAATTGATGATTTTCTACAGCCCATCATATTTAATATTTTTGAATTGAGAAAATGATCTTTCAGGTTCTAGGGTAACTAGTAAATTCAGATAATATTCTGGTGAATGGAGAATATTCTAAATTTTGCCAGTATTTATATTGACATGTGTAACTATTTCACTCAAAATATTTTCACAGCTGCCTTTTTTCATCTATCATATTAATATGTGTTAGTATTTCACTCAAATATGTTTATAGATACTGCTTTATTTCCAGAAATTTTTATACCAGTTGCTTCTACTTATGTTTTAAAAAAATATATTTAATGAATTTTAGAAGTTTCAAAGTTATAGGCCTTTTAGATGAAAAATTAATTTATCCAATTAATAAAAGGAGCTCAAACTTAAAGTTTGTCTCTAGGTTAAGATAGTCCAGAGAATACTCATAGAACTTCAGTATTAAATCTTACATGCCATAAATGCTCTTAGTTTAATTTTTTAGCTACTTACTTGCTTCATAGGGATACTTCAATGACTTCTTGTCTGTATGCTTTTTTTCCTCAATAACTGCAATTTACTAAAAGCTTGAAAATCTGAAGCTTCTACACCCATTATTTGGTTATTTTGATTAAAATTTTCTTTTTTTTTTTTTTTTAAGATTTCATTTATTTTTTGACAGAGAGAGAGAGAGACAGCGTAGAGGGAACACAAGGAGGGTGAGTGGGAGAGGGTGAAGCAGGCTTCCTGCCGAGCAGGGAGCCCGATGTGGGGCTCAATCCCAGGACCATGGGAATCATGACCTGAGGCAAAGGCAGACACTTAACCAACTGAGCCACCCAGGCACCGCTGATTAAAATTTTCCAACTTATCTTGAACAATATCTTGAACAAAAACTGAGAGATCTTCCTCTAAGATTAGGAACAAGACAAAGATGTCCACTCTCACCACTTCTCGTATTGAATGGAGCAGTGGGTATTATACGTAAACAATGAATCATGGAACACTACATCAAAAACTAATGATATAGGGACGCCTGGGTGGCTCAGTCGGTTAAGTGTCTACCTTCGGCTCAGGTCATGATCCCAGAGTCCTGGGATCGAGTCCCGCATCGGGCTCCCTGCTCCGCAGGGAGCCTGCTTCTCCCTCTGCCTCTGCCTCTCTCTCTCTATCTCTCATGAATAATAAAATCTTTAAAAAAAAAAAAAACTAATGATACAATGTATGGTGATTAACATAACATAATAAAATTAAAAAAAAAATAGTACTGGAAATCCTAGCTAGAGCAATCAAACAATAAAAAGAAATAAAAAGCATTCAAATTGGTAAAGAAGAAGAAAAACTTTCACTATTTGAAGACATGATACTACATACAAAAAATCCTAAAGACTCCACCAAAAAACTACTAGAATAAATAAATTCAGTAAAATCACAATATACAAAATTAATACACAGAAATCTGTTGCATTTCTACATACTAATAATGAAGTAGCAGAAAGAAAAAATAAGAAAACAATCCCAAGGGCGCCTGGGTGGCTCAGTCAGTTAAGCATCTGCCTTAGGCTCAGGTCATGATCTTGGGGTCCTGGGATCAAGCACCGCATCATCAGGCTCCCTGCTCAGCAGGAGTCTGCTTCTTCCTCTGCACCCCCCGAACTCATGCTCATGTTCTCTCTCACACTATCACTCTCTCTCTCAAATAAATACATAAAAACCCTTTGTAAAAAAAAAAAAATCCCATTTACAATTATACCAAAAAGAATCAAATAACTAGAAATAAACATAACCAAAGAGGTGAAAAGACCTGTATTCCAAAAACTATAAAACCTGGATGAAAGAAATTGAAGATGACACAAATGGCAGGATATTCCATGTTCATGGACTATAAGAACCAATACTGTTAAAATGTCCATACTACTCAAAGCAATCTATAGATATTAATGCAATCCTTATCAAAACACCAACAATATTTTTCACAGAACTAGAACAAATTATACCAAAATTTGTATGGAACCACAAAACACCCTGAAAAGCCAAAGCAATCTTGAGAAAGAACAAAGCTGAGGTATCACAATCCCAGATTTCAAGATATACTATAAAGCCGTAGTAATCAAAACAGTATAGTACTGGCACAAAAACTGGCACACAGATTACTGGAACAGAATACAGAGCCCAGAAATAAATTCACACATATATGGTCAATTAATCTATGACAAAGGAGGCAAGAATATATACAAAGGGGGAAAAACAGTCTCTTCAACAAACGGTGCTGGGAAAACTAGAGAGCTACCTGGAAAAGAATGAAACCAGACCACTTTCTTATACCATACACAAAAATAAACTCAAAATGGATTAAAGACTTAAATGTGAGACTAGAAACCATAAAAATCCTAGAAGAAAACATGGGCAGTAATTTCTTTGACATCAGTCCTAAACATTTTTCTAGATATGTCTCCTCAGGCAAAGATACAAAAGCAAAATTAAAATATTGGAACTACATCAAAATAAAAAGCTTTTGAAGAGCAAAGGAAACAATCAACAAAACAAAAAGGCAACCTATTGAATGGGAGAAGATATTTGCAAATGATGTAACTGATAAGCAGTCAATATCCAAAATATATAAAGAACCTATATAACTCAATACATACACACACACCAAAAAAAAAAAAAAAATCCAATTAAAAAATGGGCAGAGGACATGAATAGATTTTTTTTCCCCAAGAAAACATACAGATGACCAACAGACACACGAAAAGATGTTCAACATCACGAATCATCAGGGAAATGCAAATAAATCTATCATGAGATATCCCCTCATACCTGTCAGAATGGCTAAAATCAAAAACACAAGAAATAATAAGTGTGGTGGAGGATATGGAAAAAAGGAACCCTCATGCAGTTGGTGGGAATGCAAACTGCTGCAGCCACTGTGAAAAACAGTATAGAGGTTCCTCAAAAAGTTAAAAATAGAATCACCATATGATCCAGTAATTCCACTACTGGGTATTTACCCAACAAAAATGAAAACACTAATTTGAAACACATGTGCACCCTTATGTTTACTGCAGGATCATTTACAATAGCCAAGATACAGAAGCAACCCAAGTGTCCATCCATAGATGAATGGATAAATAACATGTGGTGTGCGTGTGTATGCGCGCATGCGTGCGCACGCGCGCACACACACACACACACACACACACACACACTGGAATATTATGCAGCCATAAAAAAGAATATTGCCATTTGCAAAAATAGGGGTGGAGCTAAAGGGTACAATGCTAATTGAAATATGTCAGAGAAAGATAAACACCATATGATTTCACTCATGTGTAATTTAAGAAAAAAATGAACAAAGAGAAAAAAGAAGCATTTTTAAATAAAGAAAACAAACTGGTGGTTGCAAAGAGGGGAGGTGTGGAGTGGGGGCGGTTGGGTGAAATGAAGGGGATTAAGAGTACATTTATTATAAGCACTAATTATACTTCAATAAAAAAGTAAATAACAAAACAGAGAAAAAATTTTCAACTTATCTTGAACAATGTATTATAATTGAGTAACCCCATTTCAAAATATATTCAGTACCACTGAAGGGCACTTTATTTGATTTTTTAAAAGTAGTTATCAAAAGTTAAGACATTTCTAAATTCTGGTTGATGAGGGGTGGCAAGGAGAGAAAAAGTGTGGATTGCCATGTTTAAGCAAATTTTGTATTCAACATTACCTTCATCACAAAAAAAGGTCATTAATTTATTATCTATCACCTATCTATCTATGTAAACTTTGACAACGGCAACTTCTCTTTAGGTTATAGGATGCTGCGGCTTCCTTGGACTAAATTATGAAGTAGGTCTTTACCACAACTAAAAAATTAATGTCAGTTATGTAAATTTATTAACTTAGTAAAAACAACATACACTTTATCAAATTTATATTTGTACTATTAATACAAAAGCAATCAAATATGCCTTCAATGTTAAGCTTTTCAACTCCATTTGTAATAGAATGCTAATGTCAGGTGTTTTACCTTTAACAGTATGACAACTCAATAGTTTTGATTTAATGAATTGAATGAAAAAATCTATCCATTCTTGACATTAATATCACTGATTTTCTCTTTGATGCATCTGATGCTAATGATATTAAATTGGCATAATTTACCGTTCTTATATTTTTTCACTAATGAAGCCAACACTTTAACAGCTATAATTGCACAAGAAAACTAAAAACAAGAGAAATTGAGAAGAACAAGTATTTGATCTAGACGAAAGACCATATTTAACAGAATGATTTTTTTAAATGAGCCTCCTGTAGTGACACAGGTTAAATCTATTTATTTAGAGAGAGCACGCTGGGCCAGGGAGGGGTAGAGGGGGAAAGAGAGAAGCTGACTCCCTGCTGAGCACGGAGCCTGAGTCCCCTGATTTGAGGATCCAGAGATCATGACCTCAGCCAAACCAAGAGTCGGAGGCTTAAATGACTATGCCCCAAATCTGACTGTTTTTTTTAATACGTAGATGCTGAGGTCTTCATTTTTATGTAGTCAGTTACTTTACTACATCCTCTATGGTGGATAGTAAATGTCAACAGATATTTTATGGAATTTATACATTTACATAAACTTTTTTGAGAAATGAAATACAATACATATCTTTTTATTAAATACGCACCTTTAAAAAAGTCATTGCTGTTGAAAGGATTTATCGATAAATTTAAAAATGCATTACTGAGCAATAATATATTTGTATTTTTACACCTTATAATGACAAAACCAGTTAACAAGTACATTCGACTATTCTCTATACAAACTATGGCACAATTGTTCAACCTCTATTTTCCAAATATATTTAATGAAAAGCTATCCTCTACCTTCCTGATTTCCTGTTAACATCACTCAGGAAACCATGTTCTGCTTGCAGAGTACACAGTCTAAGGCAAAGCTGGCTGCTAAACCAAGTGTCTAGCAACAAGAGGAGAGCACCATCAAGGTCACTGGCCACTTGTTTCCAAAGCACTTGGTTTAATCAAGTGTCCTGCATTTTGTCCCTGAAAGAGAAGCCGAAGGTACATTTATACATGTGTACATATATGTGACTGGAAAGGATCCGGAGGAAGAGACAGGAGTCATCTCTGTTCATCTTTTGTATGTTATCGTATGTTAAAGTAGGAACTTTGTTTCCTGCACATGCATTTCATAGTGCTAGATGAAAAGTGGCAACTGGAGGTCTACCAAGCTCATCTTAGCTTACTGAAATGCAACTATTATTAATAATACAATTCGACTCACCAACTAAGATTCTGACAACGATTCCAACGTGCGTGCTCCTTCCCCAAACCAAACATTATGTCGACTCCTATGATGGCGCCTCCGGCTTGGCCAGGTCTTGAAAGGGAAAACCAAGGCCGGGTGGGTGGGAAAAGCTTTCAGCGAACGGCGCCTACTTGACGTCATCTGGGCACGACCAGACGCTCTAGCGCGACTGGGGTGGGGGTGGGGCCTCTCTATGGTGCATCTCAGAACGAACTAGAGGGGCGATTGCGGAATAAGATAGAGAAACAACTAAAAGAGTAAGCACAGCCTCAAGGGGGAAAAGCCGGCACGGCAGGGCCTCTCCGGCCCCACCGAAGACCCGCTCTCGATAGTCTTCTGGAAGAAAGTGGTTTGAATCACATTTGACTCCCATTTTAAAATGAAAAAATCAGGCATAAATCCTAAGCTGGACTGGAAACCGGACAACAGACATGAACTGGGATTGTTTCAGGCAAACTGGAAAGTACTTCCAGCTTATTTATATAGAATCTTGACTATACAGACCATGACTGAGACTCACTCTTGGAAAGGATGTCCTTCTTAACTCATCACTCATTAATTCCTTCTAGTTACTTAACTCAAATGTATACACAGATGTGTAAACATAGATGTAGTGTTTTTATAGTAAAGAAATAAAAAGTACCGTGTAAATATATGTATAGAGAGAAAGGGAGAAGCTGGCCAAGAAGGCAGGGGATGCACTACTCTATTAAAAGCAGTTTTCAATTCCGAAACATACCCAAGCCCCTTGACTATTTTCAAACTACCTATAGTTATAACTAAGTGATTCGCTTAACACATTTATTTGCATTAACCTAAATCCATCTTAAATTTTACATATCTCTTGCATAGGTAAATTGTTATCAGTCATTCATGTGAATGTGAATTAGTTTAGTCTGATTGTGTTGCCTCAAATCTACCTTATATCACCTGCTGGGTGAGGACCTGAAATAATGTTTGAATTAAGTAGGAGGCAATAAAATAATATTTTAAATTTGCGTTTCTTTTAAAGATTTTATTTTATTTATTTGAGGGAGAGAGTGAGCGAGAGAGAGAGAGGGAGAGCACAAGCTAGGGGAGAGGGAGAGAGAAGCGGCTCCCTGCTGAACAGGGAGCCCGATGCGGGGCTGATCCCAGGACCCTAGGATCAAGACCTGAGCCAAAGGCAGACACCCAGCCAACTGAGCCACCCAGGTGCCCCTTAAATTTGGGCTTGTATTTACATACTCTGAATCCTTTCTACTATATCAGAATAAGTTGGGGTTTGGAGTTTTTGTTTTTGTTTTCTTTTTAAGGAATAATTATTTTAAGCTTTACTAGGGACTGGCAATAAAGGTGTGCTATAATTTCTATGGCTACTGAAAGTATTAGAATTTGACAATCTGATTAATCCAATTTGTGGACCTGAATCTTTCAAAGAGCTGCGTGGTAAATAATCATGGAAATTGTCACATTCAAATATTTCTGTTATACTATTAAAAAATCATTATATTATTTTATCAAGTAAGATCAACAGCTGGTCTCTCCCACTTGCTCATGGACTTATTTGGCTATTATATTACCAGCACCCGCCCGGCCCCCACATACACACCCTTCACACACCCCTCATATATAATGCATGTAAGTATTTGTTATGTCAATATTGCATAATATATTCCAAAAGCACTGTCCAAAAACCAGTGTTCTGCTTCATGTGGCAACTTTGGAGATTTTAATTCCTTGACTGGACAAGTATACTAACTTGGATAATGTAGAAATGATCTAAATAATACATCATGACTGAACTGGAGATACAGTTATAGTTTTATACAGTCTGCAGTCATCAGAGTCTCTCTCCATTCTAATTTCCTAAAGGCCAAAAAAAAAAAAAAAATTATATCTTTGGGGAACGGGCCAAAAGTTAGTATGAAATGTGCCTATGTGTGTCTTTCCTCAAAACTTAGCTGAAAACAACTGATTTCTCTCAAACTGTTTTAAAGCTTCTATCAGGGGCACCTGAGTGGCTCAGTTAGGCGACTGCCTTCAGCTCAGGTCATTATCCTGGAGTCTCAGGATCTAGCCCCGCATCGGGCTCCCTGCTCAGCAAGGAGTCTGCTTCTCCCTCTGACCCCCCCCCCTCACGCTCTCTCTCTCTCTCTCTCTCTCTCTCTCTCTCATTCTCTCTCTCTCAAATAAATAAATAAACCTTAAAAAAAAAAAAGCTTTCATCACCATTCTGCTGCCTATTTCCCAGTAGTTGTATTTTTCATCCTCCCACCCCCAAAATGCACACATGGAAATATACAGTTAAGTATACCTCTTCATTCCTAATAAGTTTCTTTTCTCTTTAATAGTTTTTGATCATGTTCATCCCAAGCACATATATCAATTTTTCCCTAAACAAGAAAGGTATTCTCTTATGCCATCCTCTCTGCCCTGCATAAATATTCCCACAAAGAAAGTGACCTGTTAATTATGAGTGATTGCTTTTCCCATCCCAGGGTGACTGAAGAATAATTTCAACTAAGTATTCATAGTCAGGGATCATCAAGTGATTGCTCTCCAGATTAATCTCCCTGGGCCCAAGTGCTGCCTGGTTGTAGCCTGAACATGGTGCTGCATTATATCTGTCCTATTCAGCCCAAATAAGAAGACCTAATTTGCTAAACCATTTTAATTCCTTCTGCACAATTTAATTATGCTTCAGTGCAAAACCACCTGTGACCTTGGGTTTAGTAATGAAATCCACTCCCCAGTCAACACTACAGAGAGTAGTCTGGTAAAGATGGTGCAAAATAAGAATCTTAAACATTGCTCATAGCTGGAGAAACAATCTTCTTTTTGACTTGTTCTCTTTTAGTTTGCTCACAGGCATTTGGCTGTTTTCTAGAGATTTTGTATAAGAAGTACCTTCACTGGAAATCTGAATGAAATTCCAAATGACTCATAGCTGTTTCACTGAGAAAACGGGGAAATGTTGGGTTTTTTCCTGTACTTTGTGAACCAGGGGGTATTTTTATTTTTATTTTTATTTATTTATTTATTTATTTATTTATTTATTTATTTTTAAATTCAGGTTATAAGATAGTATGGTTTTTTTTTTTAAGATTTTTTTTTATTTATTTGACAGAGACACAGCAAGAGCGGGAACACAAGCAGTGGGAGTGGGAGAGGGAGAAGCAGGCTTCCCACTGAGCAGGGAGCCCGATGTGGGGCTTGATCCCAGGACCCTGGGACCATGACCTGAGCTGAAGGCAGACGCTTAATGACTGAGCCACCCAGGTGCCCCGAACCAGGGGGTATTTTTAAAAAATAGTCTTTAATTTCTGTCTCTGAGAACTAAGATAAAAACATATAACATGTAAATAAATGCTACTTTCGTATAAGTCTGGGTCATTTGATAGTAAATTATTAATTAAAGGTGTTATTTAGTTTATAATGATTCTTTCAGAACCCAGTTTATTTGGCAAGTTCTACTTGATCAAGGTATGGAATACTGATTAGAAAATGTCATTTGGGGGCACCTGGGTGGCTCAGTCAGTTAAGCATCTGCCTTCTGCTCAGGTCATGATCTCAGGGTCCTGGGATTGAGTCCTGCATCAGGCTCCCAATACAGGGGGAGTCTGTCTCCCTTTCCCTCGCCCCTCCTCCCCCACTCATGCTCTCTCTCTCTCTCTCTTGCTCTCTCAAATGAATAAATAAAATATTTTAAGAAGAAGAAAGAAAGAAAAAAGAAAAAGGCATTGGGAATTTTTAGATCCATACATGTATGCATTTTAATAGACCTTCTTTGGATTTGCCATTATGTTATATGTTACATCTTTTATATGTTCTGCCCCCCCCAGCCTTTCTTCTCTGGGCCTTGTGATTTTTCCTCCAAGCAATGTCCTCCCTTCCACACAATCCACTTCCTATTCTAGCCACTAGCATGAACACCCCATGGTCTTAACCTATAAGATGCATGCTAGCCCATTTTGCTGATTTTTAAGAGTAAGCACATTTATTTTGTCATATTTTAACATCTCTGAAAATTGGCTGTCTTACAGTCAGTAGCATCTATCATTTCTTTCAGCCAGGTGGCAGTTACAGTGTAACTGTCATTGACTGTGTTTGGATAAACTTGGTCATAGCTATTCATGTGATCCTTTCTTTTATATCCAAATTAGAATAATGAAGCTTTTTTTTAATTGCGGTATAATTGATATATAACATTATACAAGTTTCAGGTGTACAACATAATGATTCAATACATGTATATATTATAAAATGGGGTCACCTGGGTGGCTCAGTCGGTTAAGTGTCTGCCTTCAGCTCAGGTCATGATCCCAGAGTCCTGGGATCGAGCCCCAAGTTAGGCTCTCTGCTCAGCGGGAGCCTGCCTCTCCCTCTCCTTCTGCCACTCCCCCTGCTTGTACTCTCTCTCTCTCTCAAATAAATAAATAAAATCTTTAAAAAAAATAAAGATAAAATGGTCATCATAATAAGGCTAGTTAACATCCATCGACACACATAGTTACAATTTTCTTTCTTGTTAGGAGAAGTTTTAAGATCTATCTTCTTAGCAACCTTCAAATATACAATACAGTAGGGGCGCCTGGGTGGCTCAGTCAGTTAAGCATTTGACTCATGTTTTCAGCTTAGGTCATGATCTCTAGCTTGTAAAATGGAGCCCTGTGTAGATCCCCAAGTTAGGCTACACACTCAGCGAGGTATCTGCTTGAGATTCCCTCTGCCCCTCCCCCACCCATACCTTCTGTCTCTCTCTCAAATAAATAAAATCTTTTTAAAAATTCAAATATACAATACAGTATTATTAACTATAGTCACCATGTTTTACATTACATCTCTAGGACAAGCTTACTTTGTAACTGGAAGTTTGTACCTTTTGACTATTTTCACCCATTTTGCCTACCTCTCACCCTTCATCTCTAGCAAATGCCAGTCTGTTCTCCATATCTCTGAGGCCTTTTCTTTGTTTCATTTTAAATTTCACATATAAATGAAATCATATGGTATTTATCTTTTTCTGTCTCACTTATTTCACTGCATAATGCCCTCAGTGTCCACCCATGTTGTTGCAAATATATGTATATAACATTTTCTTTATCCATTCACTCACTCACACATCCATGGACACTTGGGTTGTTTCTATGTTTTGGCTATTGTAAATAATGCTGCAGTGAACATCGGGGTACAGATACCTTTTTGAATTAGTGTCTTCATTTTCTTTGGAGAAACACCCAGAAGTGGAATTGCTGATCATATGGTGGTTCTATTTTTAATTTTTTGAGGAACCTCCATACTGTTTTCCATAGTGGCTGTACCATTTTACATTCCAACAGTGTATGGACAAGGGTTCCCTTTTCTCCACATCCTTGCCAACACCTATTATTTCTTGTCTTTTTTGATAGTAGCCATTCTAACAGAGTGAGGTAATATCTCATTGTGGTTTTGATTTGCATTTCCCTAATGATTAGTGATGTTAAGCACCTTTTCATATACCTGTTGGCAATGTGTATGTCTTTTTTTACATCCAAATGGGTATAAAGGAGCTTTTTAAAAATATGTAAGTTAAAAAGAAAGAGATAACAAAGCACAAGGTTGTACTTTAATTGGTAGCATTTTACCTTTTATCAATGCATAAAATAATAATGTGTCTTATACAGGCATAATTTGAAGATATTTCAGGTTTGATTGCAGACCACTGCAATAAAGCGAATATCACAATAAAGCAAGTCAGATAAGGTTTTTGTTTCCCAGTGTATATAAAAGTCATGTTATACTATACTGTAGTCTATTAAGTGTACAATGGCATTATGTCTCAAAAACAGTGTATATACCTTAATGAAAAATACCTTATTACTAAAAAAATCTGAGGTTTCAATGAATTGTAATCGATGATCACATATCACCATAACAAATACAATAATAATTAATAGGTTGGAAATATTGTGAGAATTTCTAAAATATGTACAGATACAAAGTGAACAAATACTATTGCAAAAATGATCCCAATAGACTCGCTCTATGCAGAGTTGCTACAAACCTTCAACTTGTAAAAAACAGTATCTGCAAAGCACAGTAAAATGAGGTATGCCTGTAATTGATGATATCATACACTTGATGGAATATGCTAATTCCATTGTTTCATCTCTGTTAGGCCATCCACCCTCTGTCTGACTTCAAGATTGGCCCATTTTTGCATCCTCCATCAGTCTTTTCTAGTTATTGCAACTGCTTTTCACCCCACTTCCCGATTGTACATAGAATTATCTGTCCTATCCACGAAGGTTTTCAGTTATATTTGATTTGGCGCTCTGTGGCTGACTGTCTTGCATGACTCTTATTTCAAGAATCATGGAATGTAACAAAAGAAAGGATTATAAAGTCAATTTAGTGCAACTGTTTAATTTACAGACAAAGACATTGAGACCAATGCAGTTTAAGTGTTAGTGACAGGTCTGAGACTGTGTGACCATCTCTCATAAGCCAGATGTAATCCCAAAATTACACGTGATTCTGACCTTACAAGAGTTTACAGAGCAGGGATCTGATAGTATGTTCCCATTTTCTCAAAGCATGATATTTCAAATATACCAAGCCTTCAATGTCCTTGAAGGAAGTTTCATGTGCCAGCCATTGTGCCTCCCCCAGTGTCTAGCTGGATACTAAATCCACACTGAATGCTGGTTTGGTTGAATTAAACTATCAAACAAAGTTCAAATGTCTTTAAAATTACAGGCATGGGTGAAGTTGGCAATGCCTCAAACCCTGAACAGCCTTATTTTGGTTGTCAGTCTTCTTGGGGTGTGTGCTTTCCCCTCACCCCCCCCTCAAAAAAAATGAATGACAGAGAACCAAGAAGCATAACAAATGAGCTCCTCTATCCTAGTCTGAATGAAAATGCCAAGACTCTCTGTGGATGTTCATAGACATCAGATTCTCATGATAAGAAAATTGCAACATTGTAACTTGTCCAAGCATTACAGTCCAATCAATGCCCTCCTTGTTTTGAGGGAAAAAAAAAGATAATAAAGTTTTTGAAGCATGCAGAGGAGCAATAGTAGTGACTAATTATAATAAGATTTAAAAGAATGGCAAAAAAAAAAAGAAATAGTGATAATGAAAAGAAAAAAACACTAAGAGGGAAAACACTGGTATCCCTTGTGATCTGTTTTTTCTTTTAAGAACAAATATTTGAAGAGAAATAAGATTTTCAAACTAAGATACCAAAAAGGACAAAAGAAATTAATTTCCCCCAACCCTGCTCAATCCCAGTTGAAGGTTAACTCTGCATTAAGATTTAAGTCATGGTTGGAGTTTAACTTTCCTAAAAGTAGAAGCAATGGCATTGTATGCAGTGATACATTTCTAAGGGGATTACCTAACCAGAAACACTAAAATTTGGCATTAAACATAGATCTGGTAGGAGGACCAGTCTCATTCACAGGAGTCCGTGGACACAGTATGATTTTAAAAGGTCTCTCCTGCCAACCGAAAAAAGATGCATTCATGCTTTGAAGTTTGCACAGGTGGAATAAGGAGAGTTAAGTGAAAATGCAAATATACCAGGCCAGAATTAATATTAAGTAATTATCCATCATTAGTATCTCAGAGTGACTTCATTTATCAGATGTTGTTCTAAGGGGATAGCTATGTAATGACACCTTTCTCCAGGATATAGTCAATGGAGAGAATCTCTCAGGAGAGGAATAGAGTAGAATGGTGGAGAGGCCAAGGGAAGAGATGTGAATTGGTAAGAGTAGTTTAGGGCATCAGGAGGATCTTGGGCTGGCCTAATAAGTAACAAAGACATATGCTAACAGACTCCATCTCCGTTCAGTTTTTTAAAGCATAAGATAAACAAGCAAAATGGGATATGTATGATATTGGTGGGGGGGCTGTGGAGCTGGAGGGAATGTTGATGAAATAGGGAAAGGAGACAAGAAGGAGAGACAGGAAGCAGCAAGCTGGAGAGAGTTCAATTCTCTATGATCCTATGAGTCCATGATCTTGTCTAGTGGCTTTATTGAATTAACCCAACTAACTGGAAAGCCATTTTATTCTTTCTTGGGTAATACTTTCTAATATTCAGTTAATTCAAAAAAATCCATCTTTTTTTTTTTTAAGATTTTATTTATTTATTTGACAGAGAGAGACACAGTGAGAGAGGGAACACAAGCAGGGGTAGTGGGAGAGGGAGAAGCAGGCTTCCCGCGGAGGAGGGAGCCTGATGTGGGGCTAGATCCCAGAACCCTGGGATCGTGACCTGAGCCAAAGGCAGACGCTTAACGACTGAGCCACCCAGGCACCCCCCAAAAAATCCATCTTTAAAAACTATTAAAGGATTTCTGTGGTCTAGCTGTTTTAAACCCATGATCTGAACAAGTTTGATTGTTTCTGTCTACCAAATTAGATTGGGTGTCTTTTCTTCTCTGTCTCTTTCCCCCACCCCCACTCTTATGTATATATATATATATATATATATATATATATATATATATATACACATATATGTATATATGTCCATATATTCATTCCCTCTAAAAATATAAACATGGATATTATGTACCTTCTCTCCCCATTATCTATCTATATATGTATATGTGTATATATATATCCTTATATATATATATACATACACAAACAAACACACATACACAAAACCAAATACTGCACTTTTGCAACAGGCTAAGTTTTTAAACTATTGCAGATCATTCAGAAACACACTGAAGGCTCATTTCTTGTTGGATTACTCTGTACTAGACACATTTCAGTATTCTAAGCACAATACAAATATTAACTCATGCATTCCTCACAATTAGCCCATGAGAAAGCTCTTCTCATTATATTGGTGAGGAAACTAAGGTACAAATTGTGTGTGCTAACTCAGTCCATTCAGTTCTAAAGGTCAGTAATGAGTTTTATGTTAAATCAATGGATGGGGGCGCCTGGGTGGCTCAGTCGTTAAGCGCCTGCCTTCGGCTCAGGTCATGATCCCAGGGTTCTGGGATCGAGCCCCGCATCGGGCTCCCTGCTCCGCGGGAAGCCTGCTTCTCCCTCTCCCACTCCCCCTGCTTGTGTTCCCTCTCTCGCTGTGTCTCTCTCTGTCAAATAAATAAATAGAAAATCTTAAAAAAAAAAAAATCAATGGATGATTCCAAGTTTCACAATAATTTTGTTTTCTTTATAATTTTAAGAACTAAATGTTGGGGTTTAAAAGAAGAGTTACTTGGCTTCTTGTCCATGTTATATTATGCAACCCAGTGGGAGCAGGGAGCTGGTGAGGAAGGTACTTTATTTCTCACTTAGCTATTGTCTTCTGTGTGTTTGTAGCTGATTTTTCATGCTACCCAGGGGGGAGGAAAGTGAGCAGTCAGATTTGGGTACTATTCTCATCCCATTCATCACAGCTACTATTATTATAAAGAGGTTCAAAAATCAGAAGAGAGAAAAAGTACATTCAGTCAAAAATGCCTGGAGAGTATTGGTAGAGGAGTTAATACTTAGAAAGGCTTTAACTGATTATATATATAGAAAGAAGAGGAGAAGACATTCCAAGTAATGGGAACAGTAGCACAAGCAAAGGTGTGGAGAAGAAAAGTTTGAGAAATATTTGGGAAATACGACTTGTCTCTTTGACTTGACTATAGAACCCAAGTATAAAAGTCTAAGGGGTGCAACTGGAAGGAATGTTGAAATTACATTATAAAAGGAGTTGTAAGACAGAATGAGGAATTGTATTTGATTCTTGAGGACACAAGGAGTGGGATAGTGTCTCAGTCACCCTGGGCTTCTAGAACAAAATAGCATAGATGGAGTAGCTTCAAAAACAAACATTCATCTCTCACAGTTCTGGAGGCTGGGAAGTCCAAGATCAAGGCGGGCAGACTCTATGCCTGGTGAGGGTCCTCTTGGCTTGCATATAGCAATTTTCTTACTTATCCTTCTATGGTGAAGCAAGAGATCATCTCTTCAGTATCTCTTATTCTAAAGGCACTAATCCCATCAAGAAGTCTCCACCTTCACAACCTAATTGCCTCCCCAAGGCCCCACCTCCTAATACCATGCAGTTGGGGATTAAGGCCTCAGCATGAATTTTGGGAGGACACAACATTCAGTCCACAGTAGATAGTGATTTTACCAAGAATTAAACTGATAGAAATGACCAGAATGAATTCAAGTCAGAAGAGACACTAGAGGTAAGAATATCAGAATATTACATAGGAAACTAAAATTTTGCTCTTACATAAGTGACCTCAATTAGCATGACAGGAGACGATTAATGGGAAAACACAGCTTAATGTGATGACTAAATAATAACTGAATAATGTGACTATCACTTAGCATTTGTTATTTGCCAGGCATTAAGCTCAACATTTTATATACTTTATAACATTTAAACCTAATACCTTACCAGGTTATAATAATAGTAATGACAATAATGATATGGATCACCAAAAATTATATGATCCTTAGTAAGTGGCAGACATCATCCTAAACACTTCAAATAAATCCTGAAAACAACCTTACGAAAGAGGAATTATAAATATTCCCATTTTATAGTTTACAAAAGTGAGGTACAAAGAAGGTTAAATATAGTTTTATCTCTATTTCATAGATGAAGAATCAGAGTTAAATAGATGAAATGACTCATCTAAGATCAATCATTTGACAAGTGATAGCTCAATAATTTGAATCCCAGTCTAATTTCAAAGCTGTTCTTTTTCTTTTCCATAGAGAAAAATAGATACTATAAAAAGTTAAGCAGGTACTCATCACTACTATATTTTTAATATAATTTCACATCTCTGTGCATAACTGGCTACTTTACTTAAAAGTCCTGGCTTTTGTAACACAGCCTCAAATATATAAGTGGTTTCAACAAGATACCATTTCATTTGTTTGTCATACAAGCTTGGCATAAGCCACTCATGGCTGATAGGATGTCTTAAAACACTGTCAGAGACCCAGTTGGCTTTCATTTTGTTGCTCTGCTAGTCTGAACGGGAAGGATTATTAGGTCTGAGATGGTAACTCCGTTTCCGCCCATAACCCTTGCATGTCAACCAGCAGGCAAGTGGAAAGATTTAAGGCATGCATTCTTTCTTTAAAGACATTTCACAAATTACATATATACTTCCATTTTACCCCATAATCAGAATTTAAGTAACATCCTTACATCTAGTTGCAAGGGAGACCAGGAAATGTCTTTAGAGAGGCTAAGGAGTGTGCTAGGCTGAGAACATCTCCAACAAGCACATCAAAGAACAATACATACAGCATGATTCTGATTAGTAAAAAAAAAAAAAAAAAAAAAACCTGGGAAGAATAAAACAAGATGAAACCAGAGAGGGAGACAAACTATAAGAGACTTCTTAAGCATAGGAAAGAAACTGAGGCTTGCTGGAGGGGAGGTGGGGGGGGATGGGGTAACTGGGTGGTGGGCATGAAGGAGGGCATGTGATGGAATGAGCACTGGGTGTTGTATGCAACTGATGAATCACTGAACTATACCTCTGAAACTAATAATACACTATATTGTTAATTAATTGAACTTAAAATTTCAAAAAAAAAGGAAACCAAAAAAAAAAAAAGATTAAGGCATGCATTCTTTCTTTAAAGACATTTCACAAATTACATATATACTTCCATTTTACCCCATAATCAGAATTTAAGTAACATCCTTACATCTGGTTGCAAGGGAGACCAGGAAATGTCTTTAGAGAGGCTTCTCTTTTCAAGGAAAAGGGTATAGAGGCATTTGGGGGAAAACTGGGAGCTTTTGCTACATTTTCTGTCATTAATTCAGTGTTTAGCTTATCCCCACCGCTTCTAATTTAATTATTAGTTCTGTAATAACCTTGTTTCATCTCTAATTTACTTCTTTAGCTATGCAATCTCACTTTTCATCTCTGTTTTAGTTTTCTCGGTCTGCTGTAACAAATTACTATAAACTTGGTGGCTTAAAATAACAGAAACTAATTCTCTGGCAGTTCCAGAGGCCAGAAGTCTGACATCAAGTTCTTGACAAGATTGGTTCCTTCTGGAGAGTCTGAGAAAGAATCCATCCCATGCCTCTCTCCTTGCTTCTGCTGGCAAATGACAATCCTTGGATCACTTGGCTTATAGTTGCATACCCCCCCACTTCTGCCTTCATCTTCACCTGGTCTTCTCTCCCATTTCTCTATAGCTGCTTCTCCTATGTCTCTGTGTCTTCTCTTCAGTCTCTTACAAAGAATTGGTCATTCAATTTAGGGTCCACCATGATCCAGAGTGATCTCATCTGAGCTCTTTACCTTAATCATACCTGCCACAACCCTTATTCCAAATAAGGCCACATTCTGAGGATCTAGGGGAACAGGTCTTTGGGAGCCACAGCTCATCCTATTATAATATCATTTTATTGTTTTGTTACCTTTTTTGAATTTTGTGTTTATTAAATTTATGTTTCCATCAAGTTTTTCCATGACCCTAAATCATTCCTTGTAAATTTTCACCTTAATTCTTGCATTATTTTAGATTGCATTGTTCATATACGTTCTCATGCTATTTTTCCTCCTTTCTCTCTCTCTCTCTCTCTCTCTCTCTCTTTAGGTTGCCTATGGGACTATTTTTTATTTCAACTTTTTCTTTTCTTTTTTGATGATGGGGAAGAAGACATATATTTGCATGGTTACTATATGATTCTTTTTCCATCTTACTTTATCTTATATGTCTTTGTCCAGACTTTCTGTTAGTTTTGACATAATGTGGATGATTTATCCTTATCTCTTTGTCTGTCTTCCTAAATATCAGAATAGGAGCCTGTTGTTCCTTCTCCAAGTATTTCATATTTTGACATTATTTAAGTAATCTGAGGACATGGAGGAGGAGGAAATAACAAATAAAGTTATATATACAATAGAGTTTTATAAATGATTTAACAGAATATTTGGCCTCTCTCCTCTCTTGTGAGGTGTTACAAAGGTCATGTACCGGAGTTCTCATCAACTGGGAGGAGGGTGAATCTGATTATTCTTTACTAAAGCTTTAGAGTGTTTTGTCCAGTTCAGATCATGGAGACTTCTCTTCCATCATAGCACTAGCATCTTTATGGAATCGTCTGGTTCAAAACTGTTCTAGAAACTCATGCGTATTTTCCCTCTACACCCAAGAAGTGCTCCAGCAGGACTCGCTGGTCCACAGGTTCATTGGGCATTGCCCAGGAATAGAGTTTGATTTGCCTACTTGCTGCCTGCTGCCTCCAAGATCAGCATCTTGAAGCAGTGGGCATTTTCATGTGGTTCTTGCTGATTACATGGTACTTCACATAGGATTTCCCATGATACTTGGTCCTGCAGGCAGACCCAGGCACCCAGGTCCTGCATGCAAAAGTGTGGCCTTTTAGAACTCATAATGAGTCTGGTCAGACCCAAGGCTGCTGCCTCCACAAAGTCTTCCCTAACCAGACCTCCAACTTGTGTTAACCTGGAGGACTGACTCCTTGGTGTGAGGCTTTTGTGCCCTGCTTGGCTCCCCCAAGAGGCCAAGAAGGAGGAAATGCAGAAAATCCACTAAATTCGCTTTCTCGGACTCAGTGGCATTTGTAAGAATTCTCAGTAGTTACCATAATGGCTTGTGGGTCAAAGCAATGTACCTAAATTCCATGCCAAAGTCCTAAATATGTCTCCATCTCTGTCCTTTTCTGTCTCTCTTGATATATATGTGTGTATGTGATAGATCTATGTATGGTTGTGCTCCTTTCTTTGATTGCTGAGGATGATTTGTTTAACATTTAAAAAAAATGTTTATGTTGATTTCATCAGTTATTATGAGAATACTTTGATTTGACTTCAGTACATGATCTAATGCCCTTGCTCTTTCTCCTAGTTCATGTTTGATGGTCATGATCCAGAGGGGAAAGAAATAACTGGAATCAAATGGATGATATCCTTAACAGTTCATTATAAACCCCAAAGTAATCAAAATGCCTTTCTAGAGTTGAGTTCACCTCCTTTGATGTATATATGTTTTCCCAGAAAGCATTCATTGGTACTATTTTCTGAGACCAAATCATGGTGTAAAAGAAACTGGTGAGTTCAAAGTTCATAATATCAGTTCATGTTTACAATGAACTTTCTCCAGATATTAATTTAACATTTTTCTGCCAAATATAAGGTTAAAAAATAATATTTCTGGCAGGCTTAAAACATAATATCTTCTTAATGCTGAGTATGATTGAAGCTGTAGAATTATAAAAGTTATGTCACTGCCTTAGCATCACAGGCACTTACGGCATCACAAAAACTATTTCAAGGAAACTTAAGGAGTTGTGACTAACTATACAGATTATAAACCAAATTGGTCAAGTAAAAATATGGTGAGTTAATAAATATGTTTTAAAATATATATAAAGTAAATAACTTCACTTTACAAGGATAAAGGATGGAACCAACTCTTCAATAACATATAGCCTAAAGCATAGTAGCATAAATTACCTAGAAGATAAAAGAAGGTAACTTATGACAAGTTTGACTCTCAACTGAAACTCAATGGTTTTGAAATTGCAAGAGTACAGAAGTCATCAACACATTCTCTTTGAGGAAGAGAATTTGAACGTCATGTGGGTAAGCATTTGGTTAAAAAAAGTGGGAGTGGAAGGCACCCAGGCTTTAGCCCACCTAAGACAGTCAAACTTTGCATTTATTTAGATGAACTTTCCCATGTTATCAAAATGTATTTGGATTCTGTTCTATTCCTTGGAAGAATACCTTAAAATACAAACATATGAAAATAATGTGCATATAGCTTCTTGATGAAGTTCTGCATTTTTCTTGGGCACTGATATCTAACTCAGAGAATTGCAGTTCCTTTAGTTACAGGCACCTCAAATGCCCTCAGATTCTCCAGTCTTGAAAAGGCAAAGATAATAAACTCACTCAAACTAAAAAGTTAAGGTCTGTAAATGGTAAGCCTTCTAAAGCAGCACAGATTCAAAGAAAATCTTAACCCTAGGAATAAACTAGAAATTTGGAGTCAATTAAGACAGTAAGAAGATAACTTGGGTGAGAAGATCTTCTCAACCTGTTAAAAAACATACACAATTTCAAAGGTAATTATGTTCTACTCCCACCCCCCAAAAATAAAAGATTAGAATACGTACTGTTTCTCTATGGAGTCTTTGTTCTTGAGACCTTAGCACTAAGTCTGGGGAACAGCGCAGAGTAATGGGTAAGAACCTGGGTTACAGCATTTGATACACTAGGTCAAATGCAGGGCATACAACTAAATAACCAGATGTCCTTTGTTAATCGGCTCCCCTGGAACTCTGTCTGTTTCCTCAGAGGTAAACTGATACTGTAACATTATCTGCCTCTTGGAGTTGTTCTAAGGGTAACATTTGGCAGATAAAATAAGTGTTTTGTGTGGAGCCAGACACGTACTAAGCACTCTATAAGAATCAGCTGTTATTTTCATTAAGCTATTTAAATTGTTCACGCCCATGTCTTTGAGACATAGGTGCTTAGTAGCTTTTGCTTATGGTGAACTTTCCACCATGTTATCTTAATGAGAAAATACTGGCCGCCAGAGGGTAGTTCTAAAGAGTTAAGAATAGTTTTAAAAACTATGAAAGCCAAATGTGTTAAATACCCAATCATGCTTAGCTTCTATAATAAACACCCTGACAACTTAGACATTACTCAGGGGACCCGAAAAAGGAGTTAATCTGGAAATAAGTTATTTTTTTTTTTCTTTTTGGAAATAAGTTTTAATAATAGAATTCTTCAGAGTTACCGAATCACTTTTCCTTTTGTATTATAAATGATTCTTTAGATATTTGCATATATTTATTAAGCAAGGACCACAACTCAGGACATAATTTAATAAGCAAGGTTATTGGGCAGGAAAAATGTGCAGAAAAATCAGTGATGGAAGATTCTGGATTTGGCACCATCGGTTGGGAAATAGCAAACATGAATCTATGAGGGCCATCTGTTTCAGCATTTGTCAGGAAAATGAACTCTGGGCAGAAAATTAGGGCCAGCAGCTTTAGTGACAAGGAGATGCTGAGAGAAGAAAAGCCAGAGCAGAGTTAGATTAAAAGAAGAAATAATGATTCTACAGGACAGCCACTTCTTACTCAGAAGGGATTTACTGAGCACTATTTCCCTCGGGGTATCTGCTTTGGGGTGCATTCTGAACAGAGCCATCCTTAACCAAACTCTGAACGTCCTAGCGTACCTACCCTTGCCGCTTCCCACAATCTGTTCAGCCTGCCACAGTTCTCTGACGAGACCAGGCTCTGCAGTTGGAAGGGACCCATTCGCAATGAGTTAAGGACTGGGGCTGTGCTACCTAGGAAATGTTGACTTTGTAACCAAAGGACAAAAGTGAACACAGGTAAAGGAAAAACATGAATACAAAAAAATCATTCCAATGGTGAGTATCAGTTTCCAGATTGCAAAACAAAACAACTGTTAGTTCGCAACCTTCTGGGGAGCCTCCAGGGTGAAATATGAAACTGGCCTCCATGAAACGGTCCTCCCTCAAGTGGAGGGCAGAGAGAGACCAAAGGAAGAAGCTGGCCACTCCAGGTTGGTAGGTGGCAGTTTTCATAAGCAAAGAGAGCTTACATCCAGGCTTGGCTTGGGTGGCCCCAAGATGCCTGGATCCCCACACCCACCTTCTTACACATTGATAAAGAGTCCCTAACTGGGTTTAGTCATGTATTCCATGCAGCTGTTCTCAACACCACATCACTATTTCAACGCCATGTCCTTGGAGCAGCCTCTGGGAGTGGGAAAGTCAAGTGGAACCCACATTCCCAGGACAGGGGAGGGGGTGAGGAGCTTCTAATCGGCTGGGTCCAGCTCACAGGTCAATCAGGGGCCATGTCTTTTTGATGACCTCTCCACTAACAGCACAAAAAGAAGGAAGAAGTTAAGTGTTATTTTGGTATTCCTTCTACCACATTGTTTAATTTCTTCTGATTATAATTACCATTTATATCAGAGATATTGCAACTGCTGGATTTTCTTGAACAACATGATTTTGGGGAAGGTAAATTATCTCACTTAAAACAATGGAATCCTCATCAGAAACAAGAGTCCTGGCTAAAGGAAAGAGAGTGGCTACTTCTAATAACAACCAGTGAGTTAAATAGCACAGCTCTTAGCTTGAGTGGTCTGTGCTTTGTTTTGGGTAAGGATGAATGATGAAGGGATGAGAATACATGAGAACCGCTATATCCCTATTAAAAGAAAAAGCCTTGCCTCTTGAAGAAAATGGAGAATGTTCAGACGATGAATGTGCTCTGAGATGTTTAGGTTTTTAACCTAAAAAGACACTTTTGTTCATGAAATTCTTGAAGGCAGCTTTGTTTTGCTGCAATGGGTCTGAAACTCTTTTGTTCTAGTACCTTTTTAATCACTGAAAACATTTCTTATGTCACATGATTTTTAACCACAGCAGGGTAACCTCTACTCTGATCTTTTCCACTTCTTTGTATATTTTCAAAGCTTATGACTGCAGGAAAGAACTTGGATCAATTTGATAGAAATTTCAGTGGATTATCATATTTTATTCAACCCTTCCCATTTCACTTAACAGCAATGACTGTAAGATCTTTGTAATTTAGGTTATTTGCAGGATGGTACTTTCTTTCCTCCCTCTCTCTTCTTTCTTTCTATCTTCATTGTTGTTCAACAGATATTTATTTAAGTTTATTACAGCCCATGTGTCATGTTAGGTGTTGATAATGAAAAGTTGAATATAAAAATGATGTTTGGCTATGGAAAAATTCCATATGCTCTTGAAGACGATAAGCAGATCATGCAACATTAGGGGTAAGAATGAGGCATTAGGGAAATAGAGTAGAGATAATGAGCAGATAGCCCAGTGAGGAGATTAGGAAGGACTTTTTGGAGGAACTATGTCAAATTTAATTCTTAAAACTTGAGTAAGAGGTAGTCAGGTAGCTAAGATGTGTATGGGGACATGTGAGATACTAGCAACAATAGGGATATATGCCTAGTTACCTGAGAAACTACAAACAATGTAATACCGTTAGATTGCAAAATTTTATCAAGGGAAAGATAGCATGTGGCTATAGAGATAGGAAGGGCCAGCTCAGAGACAGTTAAGGCTCTTGAATTTTACCCTATGTGATATGGAGTGGCAGGGCAATGTTTTTATTTATTTATTTATTTTTTATTTATTTTTTTAGGGCAATGTTTTGAAAGTGCCTTAATATCAAGGCACCTGGGTGGCTCAGTCGGTTGAATGGCTGACTATTGGTTTTGGTTCAGGTCATGATCTCAGGGTCGTGAGATAGAGAGATAGAGCCCCGCGTAGGGCTCCACACTGAGCACAGAGTCTGCTGGACATTCTCTCTCTCTCCCTCTCCCTCTGCCCCTCTCCTGCTCATGCTCATGCTCTCTCTCTCTAATAAATAAATAAAATCTCTTTAAAAAATTTTCCAAACTGATAAAGTGGGCAAGTAGTGTCCATGCGATATTATTAAATAGGTTTTGACGACCCCTAATGGAATAGGCAGCCTCTAAGATGGCTCCCAATGACCCCTACCTACTGATATCCATGCCTTTGTGTAATTCCCTCCCCTGGAGGAGGATGCACTGAACTTAGTATCTTGCTTCTAACCAAAACAATATGGCAAAAGTGATAAGAAAACACTTCCAAGAATAGATTATAAAAGACTGTGACTTCTACATTGCTGGCATTCTTTCTCTTACCTTTTTATTTATTGATTCTGTTGAAACCAAAATTCATGTTGTGAGCTTTCCTATGGAGAGACCTATATGGCAAGAAGAGAGAGAAGCCCATGGCTAACAGCCAGCAAAGAACTAAGGATCTCAGTACAATAGCCCTAGGAGTAAGCTGGGAAGTAATTCTATTCCCATTGAACCTTAAGGTGATGGCATCTCTGCCTAACACCCTGATGGAAGACTTGTTAGAGGTCCAGAGTCTGAAAACCCAGCTTAACCACGTCAGATTCCAGCCCCACACATATGGTGAGATAATAAATGTGTATTGCTTGAAGCTGCTCCATTTCAGGGTAATTTGTTATGCAGCAACAGATAACAAATACACCTAGTAGCAACAAACACCGTCCTGTTTCAGCTGACAGTGTTCAAAGGTCTACCACAATAGCTTTATTCTCTTGGGTTGTATGTTATTTATCCATGCTAAGATTCAGAAATGAAGACATAAGTAGTGAACAAAATGGGGAGGAGTCAAGAGCACCCTAGTCCTTAACATTTTCTTGGACTGCCAATGGTTGCTTTTCTGGGAAAACCTAACTTTTGTCACTATTGGAAGGATAGGTGTGGCTCTCAGCTACCTGTCATCTGACTGGGCACTGTCCCACAAAGGCCAGCCTCTTTCAGGAGCATATTACCAAGAGGCACCAGGCTCTCCATGTCAATTAATGATTAACTATCACAAGCTTGTTTTATATATGCCTTGCTATAAATGAGGAGGCTGTCTTTGATGTAGGTAGAAGAAAGGGGCCAGAACGAAGATGGAGATGACATTTTCACCCAAATATTTAGCAGGGCCATCTTAGACCATCTTCTTTGAAACTTTGCTACTTAAATGTACCTACCTATTCCTCTGGGTGGTTATTCACTTGTCTATTGTTTGCATTTATACATTTGTTGAATAGCTAATAGGGGTGCCTGGGTGGCTTAGTCAGTTAAGCGTTGGATTCTTGTTTTCAGCTCAAGTCATGATCTCTGGGTTTTGAGAATGAGCCCCTGGTCAGTCTCCATGCTCAACGTGGAGTCTGCTTGAGATTCTCTCCCCCGCCCCCTACCTCACTCTCCTCTTCTCCCCCTGCTCTCTCTCTTTCTTTAAAACAAACAAACAAATAAATAAATAAAATCCTTATAAAAGAGCTAATATATGAAAATACTTGCTATTCCAGGTACTATGCCAAGTGCTTTTCATATGTTAATTTGTCTTAATCCTTACTACCCTTTTGATATCCAGTTGATTTTCAGAGATTCTGAGTTAGTTGGTCTTGTGCAGAGCCAGAATATCTATATTTCTAACAATCTCCTAGGTGATTTTGATGCCCTTTAAATTTTGAGGATTGTTATACTACACTATGAGTTTAAAATATTGATATGGAACATGCCTTTTTAGAGACAAATATGATTAATTCAGATGTTTATTTAACACCATTTAGTGAGCACTTGCAAAAAGCACTAAGATAGGAGTGTGCTGATTTAGTACCATATATTCAACTAAACAGGCAAAAGATTGGTTGTGTTTGATGGTGACTAGTGGAAGAAGAGATAGTGACAAAGGAAATCAGAGGCCGCATACTGCATCCAACTAGCAACTCTTCAGGGGGAGAAAAAGAACAAACTCAGTATTACAGCTAATGAAAAATAATTTGCTACTTTTCAAATATCACATTTCCTCTCTTCAAGAAGTTCTATTTTTCCCCTTAGGTTTATTCTTTGTTTTTAGCACTGGTCAGTGATTCCATTTAACTTCACAAATATTTATCAAGAAGTTAGGGCAGGTAATGGTCCTGGCCACTCAGGAAAAATTGTGGAAGAACATCCCTGGCTTTCAGCAGCTTATAGTCTAACAGGAAGAAGGTAAGACAAATAGGTAAATGTTATAATATGGGAGAATACCAGAAAGGAGTTAAAAGTTCAGAGGCATGTAGCTCTATCAGAGGAAAAACAAAATCAGAAACAATGCTTACCTTCCCAATTTGTTCTTAGAACACTTAAATTTTACAATCATTCAAACAAATTTCTTCTTCCCAATCTTTACTGTCCCAAACTCTGTTTCCTTTGGGTTGGTGCCGAGTGCTAAAAAATCCCATATAACCTTCTGTAACTGACTTCTTGTGCAGACAAGAGTAAGAAAAGTCAAGTAAAAAAATGCATATGTTGTTCTGTCAGCACAAAAACAAGACTGGGGGGTTGTCAGGAACATTTAAATTTCTCTCTCAGATGACTGAGAGAGTGCAACCAGCTGCACTCAAATTGCATTGAAAATAGATACTTTGCAAATTCTCATCTAAATGAAAGTTTAAATTACCAAAAGCAGTCTGACCGGTTATCTTTGACTAAAGTGGTTTACAATTTGCATATAAACTTCATTTCTTTTTCTAATTAGGCTGAATAAAATGCATTCATTTTCTCTGTGATTATAGGCTAGCCCTGCCAAACACCTGTGACTGCCACAAATCCTAATTTGATATTTATTTACTTCAAAGCAATCTTATTATCTAAATGATTCAAAGCATCAAAGGCCTTAATTATTGATAGTCAGTTTGATAGGGTTAGTTTCCGTGTCCTTGGGTAGGGGTTTCTGATTGGCTCTTTCCTTTTTAAGCATTACTTGGCTGCAAGAGGCCATATGATTCTGCTATTAAGGGTACTGGAAATCGCATTCTTATTTAATTTGAACTAGATTTAGACAGTATCAAAGAGCCAAGACTGACAGCTGCAATCTGTAGGCTCCCAGGTAAAATGTTTTAAATCCTTGTTTATACTTAGTCTTCAAAATAAGCATTGTATATTATATGTATTTCCCAACCCTTTGGAGAAAAGGAACAACTTCCCTTTTCTCTGAAATTTCAGGACCAGCCCAGGATCTGTTGTTAAAACAGGATAATGTAAATGCCATTCCATGGGCAAAAAGCAGGTATTGACAAGGAAGTCATTGTATGAGGGCGTTGAGGATGCTGGGTATTGTTTCGAGGCAACATTGCTTCTATGCCTGGAATTTACAGAAATGGAAGAGATGAGCAGAAGAGTTAAATAAAAACTTTGCAAAATTTTACAACTTGCCAATAGGTCCTGCAGGATCAATGTCACATAGCTAGCTCATCATTTCCTAAGGAATATTTCATTAGAAATTAGTTGAGCTGATTGAAGCTTTGAATGGAGTTTCAAAACATTTACCAGAGTTTCTTAAAGTGTGGATACTGGAGGGTCCTTGAAACCCCTTCAAGGATTCCATGATGTCAAAACTATTTCCATGTTAATACAAAAAGTAATTTGCCTTGGGGTGCCTGGGTGTCTCAGCTGGTTAAGCGTCTGACTCTTGATATCAGCTTAGGTCTGGATCTCAGAGTCTTGAGTTCAAGCCCCACATTGGGCTCCATGCTGGGCGTGGAACCTACTTAAAAAATAAATAAATAAAAATAAATAATTTTTTAAAATGAATTAATTTTTAAAAAGTTATTTGTCTTTTTCACTATCATTCTCTTAAAAGTATATGGTGGAGGGCGCCTGGGTGGCTCAGTCGTTAAGCATCTGCCTTCGGCTCAGGTCATGATCCCAGGGTCCTGGGATCGAGTCCCGCATCCAGCTCCCTGCTCTGCGGGAAGCCTGCTTCTCCCTCTCCCACTCCCCCTGCTTGTGTTCCTGCTCTCGCTGTGTCTCTCTCTGTCAAATAAATAAATAAAATCTTAAAAAAAAAAAGTATATGGTGGAGTATTCCAGAGGCTACACATTACATGTGATATTGCAACAGAGTGCTTACAGAAACCATTATGAAAATCTAGCTGTTTTCCACTAAGCCAATTGTTAGAGATTCACAAATACATAAAAATAATACCACTCTTCCCACAAATTAGTTTTCTTATAGATATTATAGATATTTTATAAAAATATGGTATTTATGTTACCATGTAATAGGTTTATTCTTTTAAAAATGGATTAATAAATATTTTAAAATACCTTACTATTTTAATATGGCAAATATTAATAACAATAATTCATATTAATGAAAGCTTTTGAGTGGTTAATACTTGAGTAGTTTTTAAGAGTGTAAAGAGGACCTAAGACTAAAATGTTTGAGAGCCACTGATTTAAGTAAATGAATAAACTATACATCTTAAGACATTCATCACTTTGTGACTTTTTATCGCTCACATATTCTTTGACCAAATTCTTAGTTAAAGCCTTCTGTTTGCTCTGCTTTGTACAGCTCCAGTAATAAACAATGAGGATATAGCTTTCAGAAAGCACACAATCTGGTGTTAGAACTCTACTTGCAAAAAGATAATTCTAATGAAACTGATATGCTGCTCAGTTGCTATGGTAACAGATGATTAATATGACAAGCTCAGCCTGGAGGAGTCAGGCAGAGTTTGATGGACAATGTCTGGCTTACAGAATTTAACCAACATTAAACCTCTGCTCCTTCCTTTCTTCCTATCATCCTCTCCTCCCCACTTCCCAACCCATTTGGTGCTGGATCCCCATAAAAAGACTATTGATACCTCATGTATGACTCCATCCAATTAGCCTTGGGTAAGTACTTCCAGCATTTCTTCCTGAAAAGCAAACTTTTAATAAAGGGAAGGCATAGGCAGAGGGACACTAGGGCGGGGTGGGAGGGTGAAGGCTTACACATCCTGCTGTAGATAAAAGCAGCATCGTCTTAGTGACCACTAAATCAATCTAAACGACCATGCGCTTAAATCATATTGGAAAAGAAAGGGAAAAGAAAAAAGATTATATTGCTCTTAGAATTTGCAATTGTTGTCAGGCAGATGGGCTGTGGGTTCTACATATAGCCACTGCCAGATCAATGAAATGCTTTATTTATGCTTGCTCTAAGCTCTCACTTGTCAGGGGTGATCGCTTGTTGTGTGCTTCAGAACAGAGGTAACATGAACACAATGTGACACTCAATTAACCACATGTGTCAATCAGGAGAAACCCAATGGATTCCACTTTGTCAGCAGCCCCACTCCCTGTGTGTGTGTGGGAGACAGAGCCCTTTCATTACTGGCACTTCCTGGAGGCTTCCTGTTTCTGGGCATCGCCCAGATCAATTCTGTAGACCTGAACTAATGTTTCAGTACGGAAATCTAAAAGGTGAACCACAGGATTGCATTTATCTTCTCTGCTTGTTACATTGCTTAGGCCACAATTCAGTGCTGATAGAGGTTCACAAAATAACTCCTCCTTTTCTCTTCTGCCTTAAACTCAGATTTCTCACCCTTCTAACCGAGTGTAGTAATGACATTGATTAGTTAAAGGTGGTGTTTTTCGTGGACTTAGTTGCGCTCCCAGCCCCCAGCTCCTACTCCTTTTCCTCTGGCCGAGACTGGGACATTACTGCATTGGGTAGACTCAGCCTGGTGAAATGATGTATTTTTAACTTTTTTTTTTTTGACATTTCCTTAAACCCCTAGCTGGAAGGAAACCCCAGCTGCTCTCTTAGTCTCTGTGTTTGTTCAAAACAATTATTTTGTTAAACGAATGAATGAATCTTACCATGTTTTACAAAAACACAAGTAAAAAATAAGGACTTTTAATCTCCAGGAACAAAACTTTCATTACATATTGAAAAAAAATTTGCTGGGTGTTGTAATGCAGTATTTAACCCCTTTATATCATTTCCCCCACTTATAGGGATATAGATATATAGATATAGATATATGTTCACTTTTCTAAGCTGATAACTTCCTCTTTTATTCCTGATTTCCTTCCCAAAATAAGACTGAAGGGGTTGGTCTGCCTTTACATGTATACAAGTAAATTATAATTCAAGATTATAAGAACATGCATTGGGCACCTGGGTGGCTCAGTTGGTTAAGTGACTGCCTTCGGCTCAGGTCATGATCCCAGGGTCCTGGGATCGAGTCCCACATCGGGCTCCCGGCTCAGCGGGGAGCCTGCTTCTCCCTCTGACCCTCTCCCCTCTCATGCTGTTTCTCTCCTGCTCACTCTCTAATAAATAAATAAATACATAAATAAATAAATAAATAAATAAATAATCTTAAAAAAAAAAAGAATTAACATGCATTAATAAAAGGCAGTACATTTTATAATAATATGGGAAAGCACTTCTCTCACTAAATGTTAATAAAGCAGAAGGCACCACAGCATCTAGCAGAGGGGAAGCGCTTCCATGCAGAAGGCAGTCTGCAGTAGTAAAACCAAGAACAAAAGATCTAGGACTGCTTCTTTTGGAATGCTGACTCTGCCATGTACTAGGTGTGTGGACTCAGGCAAATTATTTAGCTTCTCTGTGCCTCAATTTTATCTTTATAAAGTGGAGACAATGGCATTCATTACCTACCTTGGGGGTCATTGTGATTAGTGTATGAGTGATTGCATTTAAAACACTTGTAACAGCGGGAGAACCATTCTAAATGATATATGTTTTCATTCTCCTTATTACTTTATCCTTTCTGAAATAACCCTGTCATCCAAGTGCTGCTAGCCTCCGGTATCTTATTAACTCTAATTTTATTGCTCAACATATTTCAACATACTGTCTCTTGATTTGGAGTTGAAGTGCTTGTCTTTGGAAACCCCATTTGTTGGTTTCAGTTTTGTCTTTTTGGGGTATGCAGTACAAATATATAGCTTCTGCTACATAGTAGGCTTTCAGCCACTTGACTCTAATGATCAAGTCACCACTTAGACTTCACTTGTCTGAATTAATCACAGGCACATTTGACTTTGAGCTCAAGATCTGGAACCAGGTTTCCCAAAATCGTATCAGAGCTCAGCAACCTTTACACATGGAATGTGGACACTTGTTTTTTATTTAAGCTTGTCTATTCCTTGATTTCTTCATCCATAAAATGGATAATATAACCAACCTCATAGTCTTTATCTTGAAATTTAATGTGCTAACCCATGAAAAATGCATATTACACCCCTTGAGGAATGGAGTGTAACTCCCCACCCCTTAAGTATAAGCTGCACAAAGTAACTTCTTTTCAAATAGCGCAATATGAGAAGGGGAGAAATAAGTAAATTTACAGAGGACAAAATCTAACAAACACTACCTCAGCCATGTAATCAAAGTTAACATCAACAGTGATAACTAAAGTTGCTAGTCTTACCCTTTATAGGATGTGATGAGTATGGCACTGTAGTTCTGTGGTCTTCCTCCCCAGAACCATAGCCCCAGTCTATTTGTGAGAAAAACATCAGACAAATCCCAATGGAGGGTAATCCTACAAAATACCTGACCAGTACTCCCCAAAACCGTCAAAGTCATCAAAATTAAGGCAAGTCCAAAAAACTGACACAGAAGCTTAAGAAGACGTGATGAATAAATGTAATATGGTACATTAATGGGATATTGATGGGATCTTGAGACAAAAAAAGATTATTAGGTAAAAACTAAAAAAATGAAAATGAAGTATGGACTTCAGTTAATAATAATATATTGGTATTGGTTCGTTAATCGTAAGAAATATATCATAGTAATATATGATCAAAATGATAGAGGAAACTAGATACAAGGTATAAGAAAATTCTTTGTGCTTTCTTTGCAACTTTTCTACAAATCTAACACTATTTTAAAATTGAAAGGTGGAAAATGGTATACAACAGTGTCTGAACATGGTAAAAGCTCAATACGTGCTATTATTATAGTTTATTAGACTTGTTCTCATGTGACATGGATTCCACTTGATATATAACAAGATTTGAGAAGCATGTGTATGTGGGCAGGAGGGACATGTTTGTGAGAGGGAGGCTTATTCACATAGTCATTGACCAGGATTTCAGGTCTTTGCATTGACATGGATCCCACAGATAATTCTGGATTTGGTACTGTACTCCCCTAGTGCATGCTACTATTTAACAAATTTTTCTCTGGGAGATCACTTTACTGTCCTTTAAGTGTTCTGAACCACATTTGAAACTCTAAATTAACAGTAGGATGATAAAACTTTATATTAAAGTATTAGTGTGAATTTGGGTTCAACGTTGTGTCTAAATTAAAGGAGTACAATTGACCTTAGAGGTAGAGTTTGGGATGATTGGCATGTGCTTGACTATCGGCAGCTTGCCATCATTGAATACCTGGCTGCACTTAATAAACACCGGGTTTATATGCAGCTAGCTTCATAAAGTAGAGGTCTCCAGGGCTCTCCTGTTAAAGCAGCCTCTGGCAAAAAGACATTAATGCCACCTGATGCTATTGCCCTTCCAACTTCTGAAGCTCTCCCATAAATTTGTTCTACCTCCTAGGACCTGACAACACAGATCTAGGTCTTCACGGCCCACAGATGCACAAAAATTCCCACATCTTTTTCTCTGCCACGTGAATACTGATCCCTAGCCTGGAATGGGGGAAGTATATCCCTGTACATTCACTTTGGGAATAATTTTACTTTCAATCAATAAAGTCAATCATTATAGAGGCAAAACTGTTTCTTGAAAATCTGTAATTTGGTGACTCCTGTCTAGTTATTCTCAATACTTGTGTTTTTTTTTTTTCTTTGACATTTTATCTTCCTATTGAAATTTGGTAATGTTACTACATCACAAAACAAAGAGAACTATGATATCTTTTCCATTTTAAATAAAGGGATCCATGTCCTCTCGACAGTTTTCTTGCAGATGCTGACAGTGTATTTCCCATCTGAGGATGTGAGGATGCATAATTCTCCATCAACCCCACTTTACATCAGTGCTTGTGGTTTCTCACTAAGCTGTTTGCTCATCTGAAGATGTATTCTAGTATTTCAAATAAGGTACATGAACGAGAACTTAGCCATCTAGGGGCAGGGGCCCAGATTATAGGGAGCAATTACCTTAATTTATCTTAATTCCTCACTTACATTAATGTATAACCAATTATACATTGTATCTTTTTTTCCCAATAGAATGTCTCCAGCTTATGTCTCACATATTCCATAATAACCACTGACGAGTCCAGCCACACCTGTGTTCGTGAAATCAAGCTATATATCATGGATGATAAAATACCTGACAGAATTTCCCCAAGGGTTTTAAATATATGGAAATTGGTACAGAAGAAGTGCTTAATGTTATAAACACTCATATTTATTTTTCCCAAAGACTGTTTAAGGTTATGATGGCTCCAGTAAAAAAAAGCAAAATAGTGAATGATTGTGTGATGAGAAAGGGTATATTCCCATTAACCTTCCCAGATTTGTGACTGAAAATAGAGTTACACATTTTCAGAGCATTTTATCTGCACCTGACCTGTGAGGTTAACTTTTTTCACTTTGAAGTTATAACAAATGAAGAACAGTATAGTCCTTACTACAGTATAAAGCCCCTTGTTATTCTGCCATTCTTCCCTATCTTTCTCACAGTACCTCTCCTTTGTTCACTCGACACACATTTTCTATGTGTTGGGGATACAAAAGTGGGCATGATGTGGTTGCTACCCTTAAGGAGCACATATTTTTAAGCAGACCACATTTTGAACATGCTGTTGAAGTGCAAAATTACTGGTTCTTAAAGAGCTCCTTGAAGACAGTGGCATCCAATCTGTGACTGAAAGGACCAGAATGAGGTGCCAGGCTGTGGGAAATGTGAAGGGTAGAAAGCATTTCAGGGAGAGACAATAGCAGTCATTCATTGCCTTTGTGGAGAAGATAGTATATGTTTGAGGAATGAAATTTTGAACTAAGGATAAGAACAGTAGAGAAAGTTTTTGTCCTTCTGTTACAAGATTGAACTGCAGGAGAGGGCTGGACAAGGCTACGTGGATGATGTTTAATGGTAAGTAATGGCATTGCAGGGGAGCATCAACTGTACATGAAAAACTGCCCACAGGAAACTCAAGGTTATCTTTAAAAAGAATCATGGCTGTTCTCACCCAAATGTAACACTTTTATTGGCTCCAGGAGGAAACTTTTGCTCAAAAACATTTCCTCTGAAATTCCAACATTAGAGATTTATGCCTGTGTCTTAAGAAGCTCGATTTTTTAAATGTCAGTACTACTTGAGGTTAAGCAGAGCTATAATTCGTCCATGGTTGGGTACAGAGTCCCGTGATACAGATGCTTTTTTTCTCTTTATGGCTTAATCATACCAATTATGACTGGAAAATGGGAACTTCCATGGGAGGGTAAATGGAAAGGTCACCCTTCCTCTTTGAATTATCAGAGAAGGGATCTGTGCAAAGAGCAGGTCACTTCAAGAGGTTGCAGAAGGACACCTGGTGAAGAGAGGGAGCTGTGTGGAATAATACATGTGAACTCCATCCTTTCACTCGATCTCTAGCAAAGTACCAATAATTGAGTTTTCTTTTGTCTTCAAATCTTATTATCCTTTCAATGTTTTTTTAGATAAATGGCTTCCTTTTAATTGGCAAATAAATACTGTGTTTAGCGTAGTCTTTTTTTTTCCTGTAAAAGTGACCTACCTACCCATAATAAAGACACTAGCTGCTGCTAATTAGTATCTTAGTACTAAGTTACTGGCAGTGTATCATGTAGTCTAGAAAAGAAAGCAAGAGAAAAAGCCACACTTTATTTCCAGTTTTCTTGCTAATTCACAAGGAGTTACCAGTAACTTTTAATGTCATAACCAGGAATTTTTGAGGATAGAGGGCCAAGAGAGTGAAAATGTGATAAATTAATAATCCTAATGAAAGGAAGAATGGTTTGAAATTTAGGCAAATCTGAGTTTGGATCTCAGCTCTCTAAAGTAATTATTTAGTAAACTCTCTGAACCTCTTTCTCACATTAGTTAAACTTGAATAATACCTATCTTATAAGGCTGTAGGGAGGAATAAATAAAGTAAAATAAAGTATCTATCACAGTCGCCTATACATATTAGGTGATCCACTAATTATAACTAATATAATTATAATAATGCAATAGTGATGTGATTCAAAGTACTGTTCAACACGGACCACTTTTAAGAGTGGAAAGACAGAAGAACAACAAATTTGTGAAAGAGAGGATGTAAAAATACTAGCGTATCCTATAGAGAGATTCCTATGGTCAAAAGGTGACTTTTCTGTATATTAAGACTTCCCATGTATCAATTTATTGAATTCTCAGGAAAACCCCATGAAATGGCTGGACTACAATCACTCGCCTTCTATAAATAAGGAAACGAAGACATAAATAAGTTAATTTTATCAAGGTTAAAGAAAGAAAAAAAGCAAAAACCATTAAGTAGCAGAGCTAGTATTTGAGCCAAAGCAATCTGGTTCAATGCAGAGCTCTTAAGACATTAGGCAATAATGCTTCTGTCATATATTAAATTCCCTGCTCATACTCCAAAATTATCTTTATTCTGCATTATATTAACATTAAAAACTAATGGCATCATATTGTGATTTGTCACTTTGTACATACCCTTGTGGAAAGTATCAGAAGTTTATTTAATTAATTAGTGAAGATACTTGGAATTATGGCACATTTTTATTTAGAAGATGCATAACTCAAAACATAGAGATGGCTGATGACTGTTTGTTAACCCAGTATATATTGCAAACATATTGAGGAGATCTTTAATGTACACCATCTATTTCTTTTATGTGTGCAATCTTCCTTGTGACAATTAATTATTATTAATTCAGCATATATAACAAGAACAATGAATTGTCTTTGTCCGCAGGCAGATGAGAAACTTCACATCTAAATGAGTACTTTCCCCTTTCCTCAAAGTAGTCACTTTTAGAAACCAGATGTTTATTTCCATGAGGGTAATTTTCTTCATTGTTTCTTATTTTATTTTTAAAGAAGCCTACAAGTCTGAAATATATTTATTAGTTTTAGTATTCTCAATGGTAGCAACATTTCCTTTTTATATTTATATTTTATATTGTTGAATTCAATAGATGGATGGATAGATAGATGATAGTAGATAGATGATAGATGGAGAGATGATAGATGATAGATAGATAGATAGATAGATAGATAGATAGATAGATAGACATACAGATGATAGATGATAGATAGAATTGGAGGAAGTCATCGAGAAGATATGACTGCTGGTTGACCTGCAAGCTGGATCTAGACAATTAGAGGCTCTTTACCCTCTCTCTGCCATTGGAATTTACATGCTGCCCACTGTTCCCCTAGCCAGGCTGTTGCCAAGGATGCAGCCTTAAGAGAGCAATGTATTATAGAAACCATCTGGACTGAATACATGACTGAGTACCATTAAGGTCTCTAGATAACTTTTAAGATTCTGGTGGGCAGTATGGAGATCTACTCATCCTCATGGCCTCCCAAGACAAGCCTCATATGTAAGTTCCCTTGTTTATTAAACTTGCCACCTACCAATCTGGAGTGGCCTGCCTCTTCAGTCTCTTCTAGCCCTCCATGTATGTGGGCTAATTTGCAAACCAACAGATAGGTAGATAGATATGTGTATATATACCATTATTTATTATATTTAATTATGATTATCTAGAGTTACATATACTTATATATAATTACTTATATATCCATATATCTATATCTATATATCTATAAACCTTTATCTCTCCATCTATCCGTCTATTCATCTTTTCTTATCCTACATTATTTATGGCTCTTACATTGCTCAGGTCTTTCTTGTCCAAAAAAGGATTGGGTGAGACGCTGACAAAACTTCTGTAGTCCTTGTGAATAGTAGATAGATAATCCATGTTTTTAATCATTGTAAAGCAGCATGTGATGTATTGATATGCTGTTTCCCTTATATTAGATTCCTTAGTGTTTTATATATGGATGCTTCCTCTTCTCTCTCCTCCTCTTCCTCTTTCTCTTAGTAGTTATTTTTCTTTGTTGCACTTGATAAGATTTGCCACATAATGCTCAATAAAGCATTTTAACACATTCCCACCTTGTTTCAAATCTTAGGGGTAAAGTGTTCAGTCTTTCACCATAAACTATGATATTAACTGCAAGTTGTTTGTAGGTGCCCTTTATCAGATTAAAGCAGTTTTCTATATTTCTACTATGCTGAAAATTTTTTATTATGAATAGATATTGAATTTTGTCAAGCACTTTTTATATATCTATTGAGAGGATCACATATTTTTTCTCCTTTATTTAATCATGTGTGCACAAATTACACTAATGATTAGTGAATTTCTGAAAAAATTCCATTTGATTCTAATGCATTATATTTTTATATTGTTGAATTCAATTTACTAACACAGTATCAAACAACTTTATATCTGTAGTTATGATAGATTTCGGCCCCTCTTGGTACACAAAGAGTTTATTATATTCAGTCAAAGTTTCCAGGGGACTCCTCTGAAGATTTCTAGAGTCCCTTTTCTATGCAGCTCTCTTCTGTTATCCTGTAAAGCTCATTCCTTTTTCTTTTGTATCCCTGAATTCAAAACTTGGTCTCCTCTGCCAGATAAGACACTGCTTTTTGGGGGGGGGGCGCTCCATTGTCTCTGTTTAGAAAGTGAATCCCAGACAGAATCAGGGTGAATATGGAGCTCATCTTATGTGTTTCTCTTCTTTTAAGGATCACAGCCCTGTACATTGTAAATGGTTGCTGCATATATTCGTCTAGCTCTATAGCAGCTTGCAATGGGAGGTTAACTTGGGTAACCGTTACTGAATCTTGGCCAAGCTAGCAATCTCTTACGGTTAAGAGCTAATAGGAAAATCCCTCCATTCCAAAAAGAAAGTTCATTTTAAAAGCATCTTTTGAAATCCCTTGATTATGTCTTTATTCATTTCCATTGAGTTAACATATTAGAAGATATTTAGTTTGTATGTGCTTGTAATTTTACGCACACCCACATGCCATATCTCTATAAAACCTTAGTTTTTGTCTGTTTGTTTGTATTATTCTCAGTACACGATAAAGATTAAAAAAAGTAGTGGATTTTTCTGAGTAGAGAAGATAATTTCATGCTTTTATTGCTTACCCAAGAATTCCATTGTACTACTATGACATATAAAGTCAACTGGGAAAGTCTCATATTCATTTTTACTGAAAATTCATATTAATCTTACTCTCCAAACATTTATTTTTGAACAATATATATTGCTTCAGTGCCAAAACATGTATGTAAAAATTAGAGTTACTAAGACTTGCTTTCTCTTCTATATAGTACATACATGGTAAGTTGAAATGTTGGCAGTGGCTAAGCAGAGAACCGCTAAAGAAGTTAAAGCTAAAACAAAAGAGCTAAACAAAAGAATGAGCATAGGTCATATCTGATGAGCAAGTTACTTCCTAAGTGGTCATACTTAAATTTTGGTTTTCTTAGTCTCATCTCGCATTAGAGGCAAACACCAGAATTGAGTCAGAAGTGATTTTTTGTCGTAAATTATTCTGGTGTTGAAATTCTAGCTATACAGTCATGTATATCCCAAAGGTATTATATTATTACTGTGAGGTTAACTTAAAATCTAGTAGCTCTATCAAAATACTAACTAAGAAAAATACGAGGCATCCCTGTTATAAACACAATACTTATGTAGTTGAACACTGTGGATTACCTAACCTTTGATGTTTAGGAAGATATTTTATTCAGAATGCCAGTGTAATTTATAAGCATATATTTGCAAAAACAGATGCTAATGTAAAATATTTAGGACATTAAAATTAAATATTTCATGCCCCAACATAGAAATAGGCACTTGTATGTCAATATTTACATTATTTGTAGTTAAATGTATGTTTTCCCATATGTTCAAAAAGAAAAATTAGCAGGCATCAATTTCTCCCTGTGTTTATAACACAGCAGGTTGCTGCTTAAATAAAACATGATGAAAGTGGTCTTTCTAAAAGTCTTTTTAGTTTAATTTTAGTGAAAACACCACACGTGTGAGTTATAATTTGGAAAATACAAAGAGTAGAAAGAAAAGTATCAATACTGCTCATAGAATTCATACTATCACTCATACTTTTTCTTTGTTTGAAAACTGAAAATAAGACCAGACCAGTAAAACTAGACACATCACTAACTTCTGATAGCTATCTAAAAACAACTATTAATAAAGTTTTACTTTTTTCTGATTTCCAATTTTGTGTGTTTGTAGATGAGTGTGTATATGTACATAAATTTACATGGTCATTATCTTATTATTTGTTAGGGTCTCTGAGGGTCTGAGAGGACCTAATAAATAGCATTCTTTTTTTAAACCCAAATGTATACACATTAGGAGATAAAATAAGAAGTATTAAATGCTGACCAAATTTCAGTATTATTTCTGATAAAGGCTAAGATGGTAGATACAGCTTAGTATGAAAACAAAATGCGCACAGCATATAAAGCCCAGATATAGGCAGGCATACACTGGATTAGGCAGCGTGGCCACAGGTGAATCTTGCCCCAGTTGGACTTAAGAAATGAAGGAACAAAGGAGAACTCCTGATCCTAACAGGTAGCTTGTTCCTAAGAGAAATAAGGGAGTTGCGGGTGCCTGGGTGGCTCAGTTGGTTAAGCGACTGCCTTCGGCTCAGGTCATGATCCTGGAGTCCCGCATCAGGCTCCCTGCTCAGCAAGGAGTCTACTTCTCCCTTTGACCCTCCCCCCTCTCATGTGCTCTTTCTCTCTCTCATTCAGTCTCTCAAATAAATAAATAAAATCTTTAAAAAAAAAAAGAAAGAAAGAAAGAAAGAAGGGAGTTGCTGTGTCAAACTTTGTTTTTCTGAATCTACTCTTCCTCATGTAACAATCAGGTAAGTGACTGTACCTGACCTGAGCCAGCATAAGTAGGGGAAGAAAGGCCAGGAATGTTACACCATTGAGCTTTGTATGGATGGAACTATTAGGAATGGAGAATAGTCATTCTCCCACTACACTCTACATATTTATGTATATAATTGCTTGTCTTTTGCATTTTTATTTGAATAGAGACCTTAAGGAGAAGGTGTGGAATCGTTTTGGATGTAATAGAATATGTGCTGCCGAAACGAGCACAAGTTTTGGATGTAATAGAGAACTAGCCTGGCAGTGATGTTCATCATTAAGAGGATCTTCAATTCATTCCATTGTAAGTGGAGGTAGGGAGGAGTGAAGGACAGGCTCAGGTATGCATATAACTTACTAGTTGTTTGGACATGGGCAAGTTCCCCAAACTTGTTGAGTGTCTCCTTCAATTATGAAATAAGGATAATAATACCAAACTCATTCAGTTGAAAGATAAGATAAAATAAAGCACATGGAACATAATAGATACTTAATAAGATTTTTAGTTCCTTAGTATTGTAAACAAATTCTGTTTTTCAGGTTTAGTTCAATTTATTATGGACTCCTTGAGGCATTAATGCAAATTTCAAAATACTTAGCAAAATATTCATATCATAAGCAGTGGTAGTAAATTAAAAGAAGCAGGTTGTTTTCTAACTATATAAATATTATAGTGTGGTGTGAAAGAATTATATGATCAATCAAGTAAATACAAATACTTATAGTATTTATTTAAATTTTTTAAACAAAGTAGGTAGGCTATTTTATTAATATGATTAAATTTAATTGGTGGTTTTAATGTTTTAATGGAATATCTTTTGTAACTGTGGATCTAAAAATATTTTAGAGCAGTAGACCAATATCCATTTTTGATGTGTAGCCTTGGGATTAGCTCTGGAGAATGTGTTGTAGGTTTCATCCTTAACTTATGAAATGGGTCTTGATCTAATATTTCTCAGTGACAAAAAAATGCAGCTTCCCCTGGTGTTTTGGACTCCTGGATATATGTGTTGATGAAAGCATGCAAGTAGCAGGCATGCAAGAACATCTATTCAAATACAGTTAATTATGGCAGCACTTCACTCTTGTTTAGTAGAGTGAAATATTGTCAATTCCTAAGCATACAAGTTGACATAAATATGACTCATTATAGAATGTTGGGAATTTGGAATGGTGTATGTTTATTTCATATTTTTCTGAGCACCCAGGGAAATGTAAATAGGACAAATTATTTCCTTAGTGTATTGTTAATGTATTAAAAGCCTTCATTGATTTTCATTCATTCATTCATTGAAGATTTTGTTAAAAAAAAAGTATACTGATCACCTATTAAATATCACACCATTCAACACTGACTGTTCTTTAGGTGGTAGAAACAGAAAGATGATTATCTTACTCTCCTTGTCTACAAAGAGCTCATACTCTTCTGGGTTTTTTATAAGGAATTTCGCCTTTTTCGGAGAGAGAGGGACTCATATATTTATTTGATTTTATTTTATGAATCATACCTTATATCATTTAATATCTCCTGACACATTTCCATTCAGATGATGCATTTACTCTAAGCAACACAAACCTGTATTTGCATCTTTGACAGAAAAGGAGAGACTGACTAATGGAATTGATGCTTGGTTTGAATAATGTAGGATGTTGTGACAATGACAGTAGCAACGGATCTTAAATAATAGGCCCTACCTGATGCAATTTAAAAATATGCACACTATTGTCTTAGCTGCAAATATGTTAGATTTCATTGCTGCTTCTGCAATGCAGCTGAGTATAATCCATCTCAATGACAGTTGACAAGAGAAACTAATTTCTCTTAAAAGCACTTCCCAATTACTCTCTCTCTCTTTTTTTTTTTTTTTTTTTTGCTAAACACTAATCAGTCCGAGGCGTTTGAGCAAACTCTTTCCTATGTCTTTTCTCTATGTAGAGAGAGGAAATTGAGGAATATGGCAAGTATTAGGGGTTACTTCCTTTTCTGGCTTGCAAACAATGACTTCCTATAGTAAATGGCCTGTGGACACTTGATTATATCAAACTTTTGGGTAGATGTGACGTACATTGCTAATGAGAATAATTCAGAAGAAAGAGATTTATATATCAACTTCCTTTTCACTTAAAACAAATATATCTTGGAAAGATAAAAAGGAGGAAAGGGAGAGAGGGAAAAAGGGAGAAAGGGTGAAAAGAAACAAAACATTTCTTCTTTTCTACCCTGAAAGCAAAATCTCAGAATAAAGTAGGAAAATCTTCCTTACTCATGTATATATTCACAAAAGCTGTCCAAAAATTTTAAACAAATAAAACAGTTAAGTTTAGCAGCATGCAATTTTAGGAAGGTCTGAAATATTAGTATGTGTACCCTTTTCTTAAATGATAATCATGTAATGAGAGTTACCCATGAGGATAAAATATGCTTCATCTCAAGTGTCATTGCTTGAAATTTAAATATTGAGAGAATGAGTGTTCCCAGAAAATTAGTAGTCTTAAATATTACTCAACAGACTGCATATATCATTTCAATATCATTTCATTTTGTATCTTCATCCCAATTTATATCAATCTTTCCTTGACAAAGTTATAATTAATTTTGTAACTTACATATAGAAGTTGGGTGAACTTTTCCTTCACTCACAATGATTTAGCATTAGAGATGAGATTGATGATGTCTTAATGAAGAAAAGAGAATAATAAAAGACTTTAAAAGAAAATGACTTGTTTTGGTAATGAGACATGATATTATTTTGATGAAGATTAAGAGAGTTGGAGTCCATGTAAGGGAAAAAAAAACATTCCCAGAGCATTTAATAGGATGAACAACCATAACAAAAGATGAATAAAAGAAATTGTGCTACTATAATAGTTTATACAAATGAATAAGAGAGTTTTTCATAGCACAATTCTAAAACTATAAAGAACATCACAATATATTTGAAACAGAATACAGAGAAAAATATTAAAACAGGTGAGGCATATTCCAAAGGAGATGCTAAAAAACAACAAAAAGGTTTAGAATAGTTGATGAAATATGTTAGAGGACCTTTGATCCCCTCCCTCATAACAAGGATAGAGCTGATAAGGGGACTCTGAACTTGAGAGAGGATTTTAAATGATTAATTTGGAATGAGCCAAGCTGGAAATCTCTCTCCCTGTCCTGCTCTACCATTGAGGAGGGGAGGTTGATTGCTACCTCTAAATTCTAAAACAAGGTAGAAGTACTTCTAGGAAATTATTCAAAAACTATAGGTAGAAAGATCTGTTGGTGAATTAGGAGTCTCCTCCATTCAAAAAGGAATGAGGCATTGGAGGTAATCCCTCTTTAACTAAATTAAAAGACTTCTAGGAGAGCATTTACAGCTTAATGTGAATTCCTGAAGTTTGAGGAACACAAAGACTGGAGGATCTAAGGGCAAGAGATTCCTAAATAGTTGCTTTGCAAACACAGTGAAGGAGAGATTGTTGAGCTGGTTATAACATGTTCTCAAACATTAGTACAAAAGTGGACCAACTGAGGGCCAATGATGAGAGAAAACTTCCATGAGTCATTTTAGTCTTGTCCAAAAGCCATTCCAGAAGGACAGGTAGGCTTTAGCCAGAAAAACACAGAGGTGTTGTGGATTCTTAGTGATGACAAGAGAGGGACCAGCAGAAGTAGAGGTGCACTTAGTCCTATGAGAACTGCAGGTGAGTGATTCGTCAAAAGGTTGGGGACATATTCTGAAGAGCTTACAAAAGTAAGTCAGCTTTGAGTATCTGCCAAATCAACCCAGAGATAACCAGTCAATCCCCACTTCAGTGTCCATAGATAAGTTTCCTTTATCCCTTACTTCTGCTGTTGTCATTGATCCTGATGTTGATGGCAAGGAATAGAAAAGCTATAGAAGGAAAAGAGAGAGAGAGGTAAATAAGCTTGGATGGAGGGATGAAAAAAAAGAAATGTAAACTGTTGCTTTCTGTCAAATTTCAAGATTCCTTCCAGATTCAGGTTGGGAAAGCAAAAAAGCTTCACTTGATTTTAAATCAAATTTGGAGCTTAATTATTTACTTGTTTGAGATTGTGCTTTAAAAGTAACCAGCCACTGGCTTTGCGGGGGCTTCCTGTTTTTTTCCAAGGGCAAGGAAAGAATTTTCCCCCTGCAGGCATTTAAAATGGGAGAGAACAGTATGGAGGTTCCTCAAAAAATTAAAAATAGAACTACCATATGATTCAGCAACTTTGCTTCTGGGTATTTATTCAAAGAAAATGACAACCTTAACTCAAAAAGATATATGCACCCCCATGTTCATTGAAACATTATTTACAGCAGCCAAGATATGGAAACAACCTAAGTGATGAATGAATGGATAAAGAAATTGTCATATATGTATATACACACACATAATGGAATATTAGCCATAAAGGTATGAAATCTTGCCATTTGCGACAACATGGATGGACCTTGAGGGCATTATGCTAAGTGAAATAAGCCAGAGAAAGACAGATATTGTATGGTCTGTCTTATATATGGAATCTAAGAAAAACAAACAAAAAAAGCTCATAGATACAGAGAACAGATTTGTGGTTGCCAGAAGTGGGGGTGGAGGATGGGAGACATGGGTGAACTAAAGTTTTTTGTTGTTTTGTTTTTGTTTTAAGATTTATTTGTTTGAGAGAAAGAGAGAGTGAGAGAGCAGGTGCACACACGCCCACATGATTTGGGGCAGGGGAAGAGGGAGAGAATCTTCAAGCAGACTCCTTGCTGAGCATGGAGCCAGATGTGGGGTTCAATCCCATGACCCTGAGATCATGACCTGAGCTAAAATCAAGAGTCCGATGCTTAACCCACTGAGCCACCCAGGCGCCCCCGTTTTTGCTTTTGATTTAGTTTAAATAAATTCAGGGTTTTTTTTAAGTGTGGCATATAAACACGGAATAAGATTTGTTAGAGCATAAATAATTTTTTTAAGCGTCAGACTCTTGGTTTCGGCTCTGGTGTGAGAGGAGGTCTAAGTTGGGCTCTGAGCTCAGTGCAGAGTCTGCTTGCATTTCTTTCTCCCTCTCCCACTGTCCCTACCCCCTTTCTCTCTCTCTCTCTCTATAAATAAATTTAAAAGGCCATTTAAAATCTTCCATGATTTCATCAGCTAGAAATAATTATTGTAATCATGTTAGTATATTTCCTTCCAGTCTCTTTTCTCTATTGAAATTTTATGTATTTTGTATTATAAATTGTATGTGTACAATAATTATTACAAATCAGCATGCTTATTATACACAATTCACATACAGAAATGAATAAGGGAAAAACTAACATTTCCTATAATCCCAACCTATAATAGTTACAAAGATAACTATAGTGAAAATCAATATTATCTATTATATATACATTATATATATAATAATCTGATCTTTACATATACATTATATATTACATATAATAATAATAATATACTTATATATTATGTAACACATATTATCTGTACACCCACTGACTTGATATTTTTACCCAATGGCTTATACTATACATTCTCTTCCATAATTTGCTTTTTTTTTACATAACAATATATCTAGACATCTTTCAAAGTCCAAATATGTTTATCTACTCCACTCTAAAAATGGCATATAGTATTCTATTGCATAAACATACTGTACTTTATCTTAATCGCTACTAATGAAGACTTGTTGTTTCTAATTTTTTGAAAAGAGAAAAAATGGGAGATTAAAAAAATTGCTTGATGATTGCATCCCATATGTTGGTTTGTTCAATGTATTGCACTGTTAGGAGTTTACATACTGGGACGCCTGGGTGGCTCAATCGGTTAAATGTCTGCCTTCGACTCAGGTCGTGATCCCAGGGTCCCAGGATCGAGTCCCCCATCAGACTCCCTGCTCAGCCAGGAGTCTGCTTCTCCCTCTCCCTCTGCCTGTCTCTCTTTCTCTCTCTCTGACAAATAAATAAATATATTTTTTTTAAAAAAGGGAGTTTATATATTATTACAATGAATGACAGTGATCCTAAGTTACTGTGATTTTTCCCTTCTAAACCTGTACCTGGGTCATGGATCTTTCCTTCTCTTCGTGTTATAAAGTTACAGCTACATCTTCCACTTTGTACACTGCAGACTTGCCCTTGTTGGTTTTGAAGACCTTTTTAATTAGCAATGATTTAGTTTCTGAAAGAGGGAAACTCTTTCATAGTTATCCCCAAAACCCAATTCTGTGACTTCTGCTTCAAAGCACACTGATTTTATTCAAATTATGATTATGCATTTTTGTTCTGACCCTTAACAAATTCTATTTTGCTCCTACATCCTATCTTCTTGATCAGTAGTGGAAATATTGTTCTCCTTCCAAACATATCCAGGAATCCTGTCCTTAAAATATTTTGCCTCTCTGGTGGTAGCCTAATAAATAATATATATACAAAAACAAACAAATACCAAGTATACTACCTAATAATAATGGCAAATCCAAGTTAACCGAAGAAATACTAGGTAAAGATTTACATATTCCAGTCAGTAAGATCAGGCAGTATACATATTGACTGTTATCTGGTAGTTTGTGACATCACTAAATGATTTCTAATTATTTTAGGAAGAAAAGTTCTGATAAGCTTTCTAGAAACCTAACAGACTATGGAGAGCAATGGCCTTTTCTAAACAAGCAATGTAATTAATAGGCTAACGTGACCAACAATAAAAGCTCAGAAAGAAATATGTCCCCAATTTTAGATTCCTAGTATTTGCAATTGGTTCCTCTCACAGATAGAGGGACAGAATTTTTTCTAAAGCATTAAAATGTTTATTTGCAAAATACACAATTGCTGCAAATCACTGTGAGTCCTCTGGGAATACATTTTAGTTCAAGTGCATTAAGTATCTAGAAGCTATTCTGTTCTAAATTTGTTATGGAACAAGACCTTCTGGTAAAAAATGAAATAAACATCTGGATTGCTAAGTATTTCCATGCAGTTTTCAGATAAAGGTACAAAACAAATGATACATTATTTGTCTGCCCTTTAAATGAAAAGAGACTTGGCCATGAAGGTGGCTCCCACTAAACGGCATAAATTTCCCGAAGTGCTTGCTGCATAAGAGAATGGTGACCAAGTAAGTGTGGCTAGACATTAAAAGGAGCTTTAAAATAAAGTGCCTGCATGTGGAAGATTTGCTTATTTATTGATTTAATTCCTGAGGTTGTTGATTTAATTCCTTGGCTTTCTTCTTACTTTGAATTCTGAGTTAAAACAGATTTATCCTCTCCTTCTCATTCCAAACCAAAATGGGCAAAAAACATCAAGATGGCTTTAGTTTACCTATAATCCCTTAGAGCACTGAAACTGAGGGATCTATTTGGCTGCTGTTTAATCATGTAGCAGCTACCACCCTACCGAGGGAAATGAGAGCCAATCAGGGACCTACTTAACACATCCCCACTGCCAGAGAGCATATATAATGCAACTAATAAAACTAAGAAAGCAACTAATAACAGAGAAAACGCCTGTACAAACATATGAAAAGGGAAAAGAGAAAAGTGACTGAAACAGAAATTAACTAATGGGGAGTCTTTCTAAAATTTTATTTAATTTTTTTCAATTCAGCTTCCTTGGTTGCGGCATTGTATAGTCTGGGAGTACTTTCTGCAGAAATGTATGGTCTCCTCACCGAGACTAATTTGTCCCATTTCTCTCTGTAAATCAGAGAGAAATGCACTTTTTGCACTTTTGCCAGGATTAGCTCTTTTTAGATTTTAGCTCTCACACTTTCATTTTTGAAACATATCTGCAGGAGTTTTATTTATTAAGTGGCACGCAAGAATGAGAGGCCTAGTCAGAAAGACAGGGCAGCAGGGAAGGTGAGGAATGCCCCAGCAGGTGGGCAAGCAGCATTGCCCTAAGCTCTGTGGGTGAAATGAAGATTTCGGCCAGGGAGCCTGGAGAGGCAGAACAGTACTTTCGTCCCTAGAAATATTGGTGTTTCAGTGGTAAAACAATGAGTCAAATGGAATTGGAGTATGAGACAAAGAAGCAAACAGAGCAAGAACTCACCAAAGAATTGGTGCCTGGGCCAAGCACAGAGGTCACACCAGGGCCAGGCCGTCTCACTTGTGAGAATATTAGCCAGAATTTGAAACAGGGCAGGATCCGTGAGCGCTGTGGTGAAATTCAGAAGATGTTACTAACCGAAAGGGGGCAGCAGTTGGGGCACACATTAAGTAGAATGTTTTTCATCCTCCCCTCCCCTCCCTTCCCCTCCCCTCCCCTTTCCTTCCTTCCTTCCTTCCTTCCTTCCTTCCTTCCTTCCTTCCTTCCTTCCTTCCTTCCTTCACCTTTCATCCAGTAAGTGTCACCTGGGACTAGTTTGCTTGCCAGGCAACATTTGGCAATATCTGGAGATATTTTTGGTTATCACATGGGGAAGGTCGCTACTAGCATTTGCATGGGAGAGGCCAAGGATGCTCCTCAACATCTTACAATGCATGGGACAGTGCCCCATGACAAAGAACTACTCAGCTTAAAATGTGAATAGTGCTGGAATTAAGAATCCCAGCATTTTGTCTAATCTTGACTAATTGTTAAAATGCAGATCATTGCTTCCATTCAACTATCTTCTTGTTTTTCTCTTTCTTCTGCTATATGCCACCTTTTCAAACCTAACAGAAAAGTGAAAATTATGAATGCATTGGGAAAATAAAGTGAAGGAGCACAGAGAAAAAAAAAGACTGATTTCATCTTCTCTTCATTTTGCTTATCCAAAGATCTAACTCAATTGAAAAGAGAGGTGGTATGAGGGTGTTAAATTAAACAAACAAACAAAAAACAGAAAAAGTAGCTAGAAGTAAATTTAGAAAAATACCACATTAGAAATATTTTCTTCAAATAAGAATCTGAAAAAATTACCAAATTTATAGATTTTACATTTTAGAGAATCAATAAGATTCTGCCCTAGAAGATAAAACCGGCTTCAAATCCTAGGCCTACCAATTAATTATCATGTGCTCTTTCTACAAATCTCAATTATCTCAGATGTTGAGAGAGATTGCAGTCTGTCTCAGGGTTGGGGGATGATTTGCAATATTACATGCAATATTCTAACAAACCCTACACCTGACCCAGAGTAGGCCTTAAGAACTGCAAAAACTTTCAGCACAAAATGATTCCATCTAAACTTCTGAACCAAGAGACTTAAGCAAACTTCTAGCATGGCTTCTAGAAGTATAAGGCCATGTTCCTAGAATGACCCCAGACCTCACGTAAAATGCCTCCCTGAGAAAGTTCAACCCTGCCAAGTGGATTTGCTATTTGTTCCAGCCAAAACCTGGTAATAGGCGGATAGGCCCCGAAACCCCTCTTAGACCAATTACTTTAGAAAACTTGCACTGATAAATCCCTTCTCTGCCCCTTTGAACTGTAAATCTCTTACTACCCAGCCCTGTCTTCCCAAGACCTAGAGGTAATCTCTTTCAAATGTCAATATTCAGGAGATAGCTCTGGTGGGAGAGTAAGGGCCTAACTTCAGTGGGCACCTTGTTCTAATTTACACAACTACCTTCATCACAAAGACAGGAGAAGGGTGTTTCTCATTTGGATAAGCACCAATTAGCAACCCAGACAACTGATTGACTCACATGGACCCAATCCCCCTCAATGATCCTGTGCCTTTCTTTTAGCACACTCCAGCATTTAAAAAGTCTTGTGCCCTTTGTTTTGGCGAAGCTGAGCTCAGTTAACTCTGTACTCTCTTCTGAACTACAGTAGTTATCACGGAATAAAATCTGCCTTTACCACCTTTTACCCTTGTCCAGCTTTGTTTCTCTTGGACAGACCTGACAAGCAAAAACAGCAACAGGAACAGTAGTTGTAAATGTAGTGGTTTCCTAAAACTCCCACTGGAAGAATAATGAAAGGATAATGAGATATCCATGAATGGGAATTTTCTTACGGAATATTGTTCTGACTGTTAAAAAGAGACAGAAAAGTCCCATTAGCTAGGCTAAGGCTAGATATTGTATATATTTGTTTTCGAATGTATTGTCCATCAAAGATAACTCTGTACTGGTTACCATGATCTGATCAGAAAAACATTTTATGAAAAGTAAGCTGAATGACAAAAAGCAGATTCCTAAAATGATTATACTGATATGATTTCATTTATGTACTTTTATTGACATGACAAAATCACAGAAATAGAGAACAGATTAGTTGTTGCCTTTAACTAAGGAAGGAGTGGTAGCTGAAAAGAAATGGGTATGTCTTTAAAAGAGCACCATGAGGGATTTTTGTTTTATTGGAAATGTTCTGTATTGACTCTATTAATGTCAATATCCTTGTAGTGATATTGTATTACAGTTTTGCAGGATGTTATGGGGGGAGGGAGACAAAGTAGGTATTACAATGGAATGACTGTATTATTTCTTACAACTGCATATGAATCTACAATTATCTCAAAATAAAAGTCAAAAGTTACGGTAACAAAGATGTTCAGACAAAAAAAAAAATTTGTGTTTGAACACCATTTTTTCCAAATTAAAAAAAATCAATTAAATCTATGATGATTTATAGATAACTTACCTTTACAACTAGATCTTAGGAACAAATTAGTCGATGATCAATAGCTCTCTGATTCAGTAAAAATCTTTAGAGATAAGCCAGATACAAACAGGAGCAGGGAACAAATGGCAAACAGGGTTGAAATCTCAGTCAGAGGTGGATTTTCCCATTGATAATTTGAAACTGACTTAATTCAGTAATTTTCCACATGACAACAAGGAAGGGAACCAAATACAGGGGACCCGTGTAGGCAAGTCACAACCTAAAGAGGCCATGAATATCACACTCAATCTCAGTTGCATCTGTTCTAAAATAGAAAATAGATGAATTTTAAGAGTGTCCTACTTAGAAGTGGTGGTGGAAAAAGAGATCATACACAATCTTTTCTTCCACCTCTGCCCTTTCACTCCAAAACATCTAAACTTATAGACTCGATCTTAGAATTTGGTACAAGGGTTGATCACTTTAATGTAAGCAATGCAGTTATATTAGGATGGGTTTAAGAGTCTAGTCCAGAATCCACTTTGAAAACTACTTTTACTCAATATACTACCATAGTCACTTATCATACCCAAAACTTTTGGAAATCTAGGCACTTAGGATGGGCAGCCTGGATGGCAGAGGAAGGCAGGTTCAAGCAACAATCCATGAGTCATAGTAGTTCCAACTCACTAGCAGTTTGCTTTGAGACTTTGAATCTTTATTGATAAACTGAGAAGCCCAAACTCTTGACTTGAACATTCTTATTTTTAAAGTATAGGAATTTGAAGATTAGTGTTGGGGCCACTGGAATAGGAATGGAGACCTAAGCACACAGTTGCAACTATGCACTTGACACAGACTTTTCTAAGAGCTAGACTGTCTCTATTTTCATCTCCATATCCTTCTATGATTTTCATTATAGGACTGCTTTCCAGGAAGGGAGTGAGGCAAAGAAATAATTACAGATTGTGTAAAATTAAGTCTCCTTTTTAAATAAAGTAAATAAAATCTCATGCCAAGATTAGAGTTTATACAGATTAAGGGATAATGTATGGTCATCTATCTTTCCTTGGCTCTGCTTGCTAGCTTTTAAAATAATCTAGTAAACTGGATTTTTTTTTTCAGTAAACTGAATTTTATATAATTCTATGAATTAATTAATGTGTACCTAGTGGTTAATTTAAAAAATATATCTTTACATGTGCTGCCTCATTGGATCCTCAATCCTATGGCAATAGCCAGAATTATGTGTGTGGGCAGACCATTGCTAATACTATCCATTACAGATCAGGGATTGTTCAACTTTGTCTGATGGTGTGGAGAGGCTTAGTAAGAAATAGGCCAAGAATTAAAGAGATTGTATAGGATAGAAATCACTGGTACTTTGAGTGATGAGGTTGGGGTGGGGGGGAAGGATTAAAACCCCGTTCAGAGTAAACTAAGATGGGAATGACAGATGAAACAACTGAAGCCGCTGGTATAGACCAGCCTTTCATGGAGCTCTTCTTTTTTTTTTTTTTTTTAATTTTTTTATTCTTATGTTAATCCCCATACATTACATCATTAGTTTTAGATGTAGTGTTCCATGATTCATTGTTTGTGCATAACACCCAATTCATGGAGCTCTTCTTTAAAGGAGAGCAGAATAATTGCAAAGAGTGGGTAGAAGACAAGGAAATGAAGTAAGGGAACACTATTGCATCTTTGAATGCTGATGGGAATAATAAGGTAGAGGGGAAATGGACTGGTAATACAGAAGGTAGAAGAAATAGCTGGAAAACCCCTGGGAGAAGTAGATTTTAGCTAGATTATGAGTTTTCATTGCATATGTGGACATGGCATCTGTGCGGAGAAAAGGAGTTCAAGATCCAATAGAGTATGAGCAAAAGCAGAGAAAGAGAAGATTCTAGGGCCTTTCAGAGCTAGTAGGAGAAGAGCGATCAGATTTATTAGAGGAAATATTCTCTCACCAAGCTTAGTCTCCTTTAGAATGTTGCTTTCCCATATAACAAAATCCTTCAGCCCAGTTAAAATGTTTCGGGAAGCTGATATAGTGGTGTAGTGGGATCCATTTAGTGGGAGGAGGAGGGAGGGTGGAGGTTCTACTGGCCTGGCACTTTGACAGTGGTATAATCATCCCTAGATCTGCCCTCCCCTGCTCGGTTTTGACTAACCATGCACTTTGAGGGGAGAGTAGAAGGCGTGCATGAGGAGGTCAGGGAAGACAGCTCCAAAACTTCACTGGTGTTACTGAGCAGAACATGGACATTTGGTTAAGCACAGTTCAATTTCTTGTCCAGAACCCAGCTTATCATCTGCTAGCAACATCCTCAAAGGCATTTAAAATGGAAAAGCTACAAGCATCAGGCTCTATACCATCATTATTCATGAGGGTTTCCAAAGGACCTAATACCTGCAGCACAATGTTGGAAATGGGCCACTAGGGAATGATGTTCTTTAAAATGAGGAATATGCTGCCCTACTCATTTCCCAGTATTCAAGGTATTATCCGTTCAGTTTACAACTTTAACCCATACATCAGCTGATATATATTCAACTCTTAGCAATCTCTGTATAGTTAGTGAGGAATTACTTCATACTGTATAAAAATCCAAATCTCTTTCCAAATATTTTTGTTTCCTTTCCAAGACTTATGGTTTTATGGTCAAGGATCAGCAACAATCTATGCTACATTTGCTGTCTCTCCTGCTCCTTTAGGGAAGGTATCACCCCCTCATCATTTTATACAAAAGTACACACACTTCAAAACTCCAGTGGTTTTAGGGACATTACTGTCTTTGAGGAAGAGCAGGGCAGGGTAAGCCATGTGTGATATGACCCTCCTTGTGCTCACTGGAGTATTCTCTTCATTTCCTTCCTCCCTACATCCTCTATATTCTCTTAATACCCTTCCTCCCTCCCTGAATGCCCCACATCCTGCATGTTCTTCTCCTCTGTGCAGAGTAATTACTCCCCACTCAGAAATCTTAGCTTAAGTTGACTTTCCCCCAGCAGGCTTATTAAGCTATTTTCTCAATAAAGGAGACATTTTCACACTCACCTCCAAGACCACATAACTTTCCATCTTGTTACTCAACTGTTCCCAAGATACTATCCTCAGTGCCTTCAGGTGCTGTGACTTGCAGCTCTTCTCAGGTCAAATGTAATGCAAAGAATCAGGAAAAAGAAAGGATCATATGTCTCTGTCTTTTTCTTCCTCTGAAACATTATGCTTCATACAGTCTCTCCACAGGCAGAGAGCACAGTGGCCATTCAAGTCTCACTGGAAATTCCAAATGAGGAGTCTGATTGGCCTGACCATGTCAGAGATGCATGCTGGATCTCATTCTGAGCAGTCTAGGGGATGGGTTATAGCGGCTGGCTGGTCCTGGCTCACTTACCCCACGTGTATAGCTGTGGGATGTTGGGCACCATGATGGACTGCTTCACTAGAACACAAGAAATGGGGACAGGTCAAGTGGAAAAAAGAAATTTTATTGTTAGGAAAAAATAATAAAGAATGATTACAGGTTTCTCTTGTTATCCAAAAGGAGAGCACACCTATGAAAACTTTTATAAGCAGAAATGATGTAAAGCTGGGGTGCCTGGGTGGCTCAGTCATTAAGCATCTGCCTTCGGCTCAGGGCATGATCCCAGGGTCCTGGGATTGAGCCCCGCATCGGGCTCCCTGCTCCACGGGGAGCCTGCTTCTCCCTCTCCCACTCCCCCTGCTTGTGTTCCCTCTCTCACTATCTCTCTCTCTGTCAAATAAATAAATAAAATCTTTAAAAAAAAAAAAAAGAAATGATGTAAAGCAAAGAAGACATCACCATTCATTTACATGATAAAAATATTGAGCATTCTCAGACCCACAAAAGAGCCTCTTTTAGATCTTTCTGATACCTTAGGACACATCCTGCTAACCGATGCACAAAATAAATCAAGAGAAAGCACAGATGCTCACAGACACAGTTCAAAGCTCTGGCGGCTGGAGGTTGAGATGCCGGTGTAGTTCCAAGAAGGAGACTGTTGGCACCACTTTTGCTGGGGGGGGTGTTCTTACCACTTCTGTCACAGCTCACTGCAAAACCAAAGGCTGAACGCTACTTTTGCTTTTTGCCTTTTTTGTAAAATCAAAAATACTCTTTGGATTTTCTTTTGGTTAGCGAAAGCAGGTAATGATGAAGTCCTTCGTAAAAGCGAAGTGGTGTTAACACCAACTTCCACAACACGGGGGATGCCTGTAGATAAAAAGTATAGTTACCAGAATTAAGACAGTGAAGCAAATTTGCCCTCATTTACAAAACTTACAAAAGAGGCTAGAACTTGCTAAAGTACTAAAAACATTTTATATGTGTAAATGTAAATAAAAATATACATATATATGCATACTATCTTCTACACATTATATATGTATATGTATATATATTACTATATATATATAATATACATCCATATAATCTACTATACATATACGTTATGTGTATATGTGTTTATACTTCCTAATATACAAATATATATTTCTCTACTTAAACATTTGAAAATTCTAAAGACCCTAAGGCATTCCCAAGGAGAAGTACAAAAGACCTTGAGCAGATACTTGCCATTTCTAACTATTCTGCAGTCCTCTGAAACAAGTTAGCAACTCAGATTTCTATGTCTTTGAGCACTTCTAGAAAATCCCATTTAAGAACATTGTTTTCTCTTATAGCCCTTTGGCTGAAAATAAATTGTAATAGAAAGAGTGACCTGTGTGTGCATTTCTTACTTATGATGGTATATGTGAAAGCCCGAGGAACAAGGGCCACGTCCTCTGTGTTCAAACCTTTACCTTCATTAGTCTTATTATCTTTAGCAAAGAATAGCTCTTGCCAGAGTCATACCCCTACCTTTAGCCAGGAGCAAGTAGAGATTTTGAGATTAGCAGCTGAGATAATACATGATAGTCAGTTCTTTACCTCGGTTGGTTTATGTAAGACTGAAGAGTGATAGCAGTTGCTGTATTAAGTGCTTTTGGGCAAAGCCAAGGGCATTACTAAGGGCATTAATGCTACTAGAGGAATCCCAGCATGTTCTTTGTCTGCCAGATTAGCCCGGATGCGTGTGTGTGTGTGTGTGTGTGTTGCTTTGTCTGCTTTAAATGAACTGCAAGATTCTTTTGGAAGGGAAGCAAAGGGGAGAAGAAATTATAGAAGGGAAGGATGCAACTTGAAAGTGGAAAGTTGAACTAAGGATTGAATTGCCTTTCATTTTATTCAGTTATTTATTCATTTAATCATTGTATTATTAAATTTACTTTATTAACTGTGCTCTTCTTAGTGAAGTTTTGCTCAGTAGCAGGTAATGTACACAGTGATGGGAAAATATTGCTAAGTAGATAACCTTAGTTGTTCATTTATGGCCCCCCTGTTTGGCGCCTGGGTACAAGTTAGTTTTTTTATGTCACCAGTTGCTGAAGGTGCTTTGCCATCCTCTCTGGGCCACCCTATAATTCCAGCTACCAAAAGTGATACCAATGTTGGGCACCCCAAAGCCTGGCACTGTAGTGCTTCTATTAGGTGTATCACCTGGTAAGTACATTTATGAACATAACAAGAAAGATTTGCAGTTAGGACACATGGCCTGTAGAGACATGGAGCAGTGCATTTCATAGATGTACTCCTGAAATGGCTTTTACTATTGGGGTTGAGTTTTGGGGTCTATTCTCTGCTTCCTAACAGTAGGAAGGGATAAATTGATTGGTTAAAAAGAAATGAAATGAAGTGCTATGCTCTTAGTTTTTAAGGGAAATAAAAAAATCCATGTTACTTTAAAATAGAAAAGGGGGCATCTGTCTTTGATTTTTCAATGCTAACTTAATGCTAATACCCACATCACACTCAACGTGACCCTGGCAGATGTTTGATAATGAATCTGCTTAGAAATTCATCCCAGAAAGTAAAGTCTGTAGGGGAAATCCAAGACTCTGGCATGTAGGAGCTAGCTTCAAATCAGCCCAAAGCCTGATTGCACACTTGCACTTGTACTGAGGTTTCCACGGGCCAGTTACTAAAAATATGAGTCATAGAGAGCCAGACACCTCCCTGATGCCAGCCCCTCTTCAGTCTTGCCACAGGCACCAATATAAACTGTACCCTTTATTGAGGGTTTGATACAATTACAAATGGTATTAAATCTAAGAAAACCATGCCTAAGTAACTTTCTCTTCATAAATTAGCTTGAAAACCTTTTTCATTCTGCTAAATTTCATATAATATGAATGGCAGTTTTTAAAATTTATCAGCAAAGCCTTAGGGAGATAGGGAAATGGACAGGCTGGTTGTTGGCAGTCACATATGGATGGAAGCAACTATATAAAATAATAATAGTAATAATAATAATACAGCGAGCCCGTGGCAAGCATTTTTGTAGAGCTTTGAATTTCAAGGAAATTTTGCATATCTTTTTCTCAAATTCAACTTTTCTGCTTCATGATAATAGGAGAGAATTAGGAAGTTATTGTTCCCCCAATTTTGAGATGAAAAATAATGAGACCCAGATATAGGAACAGATGTTCCTAACGTCATGGATCTATTGAACCTATGACTCTCTCTGGTTCTCTTTCCACCAAACACCCTACTGTACCAAAGTCAGAAAACAAAGGGCAAATAATTAGGATGCAAGCAAGACCAAGAACATCATGAACGGGCAGAGATTGCTCTGAATGGCACTCACTCTCCCACGGTTTGGTTTAATGCTAGAGACACACACAGGTAGCAGGGCAGTGACAGGAATGAGAGCCCCCCAGTCAGATCACCTGGGCTTCGTTCCCAACTTAATCCCCACCACCTTTAGTCAATTATTTTCCTTCTCCAAGTCTCCATTTCCTCAAATGTGAGATGGGAAATATAATCACATTTCCCCCAAAAGCCTTTTGCAAGGATTTACTAATTGAGGCAAATAAAGCATTTGGCCCCGTGCCTGGCATACTGCAAGCTCTCTACAAGCATTAGTGGTTGCCATTATCATAGACACATATATTGCATTCTTGTAAACGAAAGAAATCTTTCCACATCCACACATTGTCGCTGGGATTTGCTCGGGTGGGAAGGATGCTTTCTTAGAAATGAGAACCATAGTATGTCTTTAAAAAAAAAAAAAAAAAAAAAGAGGGGACGGTCTGAAATCCAGGATAGATATACTTATTGTTTTGCAAAGTACTTTAGCAAGTCTTAAAATATAGATGTAGTTCTGGAACATGGTAGAAGAAGTAAGCTAAAATACACTTAATAATGAAGTAACAAGGATTATAATTCTTTCTTAGAAATGGAGTTGGAGACAGTGATGCTGATGGAGGAGGAAATAGGAGGAGAAGAAAGATAAAAGAAAGATCCAATTAGACAACTGGAGAGAATTTCCAGTAACTTACTGGCAAGTAGAAGGCTAAATAGGACAAAAGACAGTACAAGTTTGTCCTTTTAGAAAGGGGGGCGCCTGGGTGGCTCAGTCAGTTAGGCATCTGACTCTTGATTTCGAATTAGGTCATGATCTTGGGATCTTGAGAGAGAGCCCATGTTGGGCTCCGCACTCAGCGGGGAGTGTGCTTGAGATTCTCTCTCCCCTCCTTTTGCCCCTATCCTCCTGTTCTCTCTCTCTCAAATAAATAAATAAATCTTAAAAAAAAGAAGAAGAAAGAAAGAAAAGACTGAGGTACTTTAGGGCAGTGATTTTTGAGACTTGTTACCTTTTTTGGACTGTTTACATGTCTCAGTAAAAGTCTGTTTCATGAATCCCCCGTGTGTTAGCGTGCATTGTGCAAAAGCAGGGAGCAGAGACAGCAAATGGGGAAGGCAGTGGTGTGGGGAGGAAGGAAGGCAGAAACCACTGGAGGCTTCCCACCAATGAAGGGCAGAAACTCATGGGGCCAGTTGCTGCAAACATGCACACCCATCTGAGCAGGCTCCTGGATGTCCAGGGTGCACGGAATGCAGGAAATACAGGAAATAATGACCCCAGAAGACCAGAGGAGGTGGAGATGTCTGAATTATGCACACATAAGGTACACACACTCATTAAAGCGTGCATATCACATATTTCATACAGTTCTCACACAATTTTCACAGGAATTCATGTTTTATGTCTAATGTTTTCTTTTTAGTTTGCTCAATTCATTAAGTCCTTTATTATGCCAATTGACAAAAGCAGAAACATTAGGAGGCAAAAAAATGTTATTTGTTTCCCAAAGTTGTTTGTTCCCTCTGGATTTAAAGGAATACAATGGCCAAAGTTTCATGTTGCTTTCTAGACTTTATATTACTCTCCTTTGCTACGGGATCAACCCTTCTCTACAGTTGTGTGTTGTGACACTTAAGAACAAGTGGCATTGTGGATGAACAGTCAGGAAAGAATGGAGCAGCTCTGCGTCTCCTCTCCTTCTCCTTTCTCCTGGAGAGCTTATCCAGTGAGCCCAGATCTCTAACTGGGCTTTCACGGCAGCTGCCAATGTGCCTGGTTTCTAGAGACTTCTGATTCCTCATAGGCTAATAGTTAAAGGCCCCACAGAATCTGCTGCAAAATGCTAGTCTCATTTATGTTAAATAAAGCATCGCAATCTGATGGCTTTTTAGAGGTCAAAGCTACAGTTTTCATCAGGCGGACTTAATCTATAGGATAGTGTCACTGAAGTGCCTGAATTGTTTTGCTCTAGGAGCCATGAAATGTTGCACACTATTGATACTTTTATCTTTATTAAATTATAACGTATTTCATGGATCGCTAACACTAATAAGGTCCGTAGTCTGCATCAGATAATTTGCCCAGGACATGGTAGGAATTATCTCTCACTACAACCCTGTGGGGTATGAGTTAATACTTGCCCCATTTTAGGGATGATGAAACTAAGGCTAGCAGGTATGAATTCATTTTCTTAAGGCTGCATCACAGGGACGTGGCAGAATCCAATTCAGAACCTGTGCTCTTTACCACGACTCTGAACTGTGGAGCAAACCTGAACAGTAATGTCACCTGTCAATTCAATCTCACTCTGTGCTTGTAGAAGTTGCCTCCAGAGAGAATACGTCACCTTCATTCCTGGGACCCAGATGCAGTACCTTGCACCTCCGTTCCTGCTTAAGATCAGAAAAGAGGGAGAAGGTGGGGGCTGAAAAGCCCCACATGCAATTTCATCTATCTGACATGCCAGGCCAGCCTGTATTGCGTGTCACTCCACATCAGGCAGAAAGTGAGGCCGAATTAAATCCGTCTGTCAAGACTTCCAGATTTGCGGCAAGTAGAGATGCTCTTTACTCTTTATGTGGAAGCTCTGATTGAAAAGACAAAAAGAATTTAATCACTCACTCTGCACTTCTGCTCTGGTAGCTCCAAAGTTTTTGACTTGCCTTCTCCCCTTGCCAGCCCCCTTTCTTTGGAAAGCCAACATGTGCTTTGTTTGGGATAAGCCCTCCCAGCTAAGCTTCAATAATTGGATTACTCGCATGCTCTGTGAGTAGCTCTTGTAAGTCAGCAGTTTATGGAGCTGAGCAAACAGACAGGTGCTGGACCAGAAAGGGCATACTTTTCCAGGGTTGGCTCAGGGTCCTCACAATGCTTTAAAGTTTGATGGTCCGAAGCGGAAATGCCAGTGCAACCTGCAGGTGATAAAAAAGGACAGTTCAGGGGTGCCAGTCCCTCGGGCAGAGGGACACAGAACCAGAGGGCAAACATGCAGTTGGAGGACTTGTGGTTTTTTGCCTGAATCTCTCTGAATATCCACTGAGATTAAGGTCAGGAGATTATGGAAATACATTGCCAGAGGCAAATCAGGCTTCTCTTAGCACAACTGACTCAAATCAGTGCCCTGGTTTGGGCGACCTCAGTAAAATCTGACAGTGTAAATAACTATTTGTCACAAGTCATTAACCAACTCTGTTGTTGAACTAAAAGAAGCAGAAGTAAGGGCCATTCATCCAACCGAGACTTCTCTGTCTGGGACAAAGTGGGAACCCCTGAAAAGTTGTTGGCCTTGATGAACCAAAAAGTGAAGCGAGTCACTCCATTGCTGCACATGGAAACTCATACAATTTTAAAGGGTCCCTGCTCCCATGTCTAGATGCCACTGCAGTTATTGAACTAGAAGGTAAGACGGGCTGGGTTTGTGCATCTCAGGTGGATTCAGGACATCTCTTACAGAAGTTTTCACCTTGGATAGCATTGTAATTATGTATTGCTTGCCCCCCCCCCCATTAGACGATGATATGAGTTCCTCTTACACACGGCTGCATCTTTTATACATCTTATTTCCCTGGTGTCCTGTATTGTTTTGTAGACGAAGTACTGAGTAAATACTGTGTATTAAGTGACATGAAAATGACAATCATTTTTTGGGCATCTTTTACTTTTTTTTTTCTTTTTTATTTTTTTAAAGATTTTATTTATTTATTAGAGAGCGAGCGAGAGAGAAACAGCATGAGAGGGGAGAGGGTCAGAGGGAGAAGCAGGCTCCCCGCCGAGCCGGGAGCCCGATGTGGGATTCGATCCCAGGACCCTGGGATCATGACCTGAGCCGAAGGCAGACGCTTAACCATCTGAGCCACCCAGGCACCCTGGGCATCTTTTTCAAAAGGGCCTTCCATAGGTAGTCTCCAATCCTTACAGCATCCCTTCAAAATAGCGGTGTTCTGCATTTTACAAGACAAGGAAATTTAAGTTAACGCATTAAGCGGGGTGTGAAGGCTATGTAGCTCCTAAGAGGAGTAAGATAGAAGTTCATCTGAGGTCAGAACCTAAGTTTTTCCAGAAGGAAGTTAGAATGATGAAGAAAGAAAGGAAAAAGTGTCCAAAATGTTCAATTGCTAGAAAACCCTACTGTGGCTGTCTGCAAAACATTTAACCTCGACTGCCTCAGTTGTATTTCTGTAAAATGTGAGAATTGCCCATTGCCTACAGGTGACAGCTAAATTAGGTGATCTCTTGAGGCCATTTCAGCTACAGAAAAATAAATTTTTAACCATTGTTATTCTTGGATTAACATGAAGTGTTATTGAAGACAATATTGAAATGTTGTTCATTTTCCAAGTAAGAGAATTATCCTGTGGTGTAAATAGCTCAGTTTGTTCTCTTGTCTAAATATTTTAAACACATTTAACTGAAACTTAGAATTCTCTAAGGTAACACCAGGTGACTCAAGAGATCTGAAGCTGGTGGACAAAAGCTCTGGGAAGCTTGCTTTCTTGAACACATTCTTCTTGTTGGCAATTAAATATCAGTGAAGATAGAGAGTTAAGAATGACCAAGTTGAAATGACACAGAAGCAGATTGTCAGATTCCTATTTTCTGGGTACAGAATCATCAGTTTTGAGTAAAGACCAAATAAAAATAGAGGAGCGCTAGTGAAAGGAGCTTATTTTTCTTTCTTTTAGGAGATAGGCAGATCTGTCTTTCTTTTAGGAGACAGGCAGATCTTAGGCGAGAGTGTCTGATCACGAAAGGCAGGGGTCAGGAAAGAGGTGAGGCACAGAGCTCAGTGGAAATTGCCTTCAGGACCAAGTTCAGATTAGTTGAAGAGAAGTGATGAGAAGAATGTAGCTCAAAACTCATTAGAACACTGAGGTCTGGTAGTTGGCTCATCCGTTGAATGACGGGGCTCTACCTAATGGCTCCATTCTTCACTCCTCTTTTATTCTCCTTTGAAACCCTTGCAATCTCTCTTCCACCCCTACCATTCTAATGGGAGTTCTGTCTTCAAGATTACTCTAATAATTGTAGTTGAAAACTGCAAAATATCCTGTAGGACAAAGCATTTATACTGCTCCATGTTCCCTAGTAAACATATACATATTTGTTAAATAAATGAATAAAAAAATGGAGGAAGTAGACAAAGAAAAATGCAAAAAATACCAAAGTGCTACAGAATGCATTTACTTCCCAAGATACACATTTTTGCAACAGAAGTCATGTGGAAGATTCTGGGGCTGCAGAAAGTTAAAGGTTATCCTATCGCTGCCCGAAAAGCTTAAAATCAAGTCATAGTTACAAGGCCATCGACCCACTCTCATTTCTTTCATCGCTTATTCTGAATCAGATGAAGATATGTCTTCTGCACGCATGATTACAAGTGCAGGATGGAGACTGGGGGAAAAGAACTAAGTTGGGTGCAAGACTAAATCTATGTGTGTGGGGAGGAGATGTGATGTCACAGTTCTGCAGGGTGCCAGGCTGTGTTGCACAAAGAGCCATACCAGTTCAGAAGGTCAGGAAACCTCCTTTGTCTTGTTATCCACACTATCTGCAATGCCAAGCATGTAAGTAGATATCATATAAATATTTGGTGACTGATTAAAGGAATTAGTGCATGCATGAATGCAAGTGGCAGTATTCTAGGACAAGTAACACACACACACCCTTCCACCCACACACACAACTTTGAGTGAGAATATCTTTTCATTATGGGTTGAATCTGAATAGAGGCTAATCAATGCAAAATAAATGAAAAGTGATGTAACATATTTAGGCCATGATTACATGGTCTACATTTCCAAGGAAGGCCCTGGTATTCATCAGACAAATGTGGCCTCAGGCTTAAAAGTAAATGCCCAAGTAAGCCAGAGTGTGCCATAGATTTTACTGGCCTCCTCTGTCCTTCTCCCAGAGGAGTAAAATATATAGACTTACGTTTTCTCAGTTTTAACTTTAGGGCTAACATCCATCACTGCTCTTAGATGGCTTAGGGAGAGGAACAAAGGCACACCATCTCTTTTCTCTTTCCTCCTACCTGCCTATGCTTTGCACTTTTGTAAGTCATTTTGGTCAAGGTGTGATAGATTCTAGTTTGGCTATCATACCATCATCAATGAGATGGTGCTAAATAAGTCATCCACAGGGCTGTCCCTAAGCCCTGCCATCCTTCTTCCCTCTCCTCACATATGGGAATGACTATGGAGGGATTTTTGCGGAGATGCCTTTGGGCTTCACAATCAGCACTGAAGTGAACATTTGCAATGTAGGATTTGTCCAGTATTATCAAAACTCACCAACCCTGACAGAATATGGCTTCTACTTATAGCTGAAGTTTATTTTAATTCTAAGTGTATGAATAGAAAATGAAAAGGAAAAGAGCCAAGATTTTCTTTTTCTTTTTTTCTTTTTCTCTTTCTTTCTTCCTTTCTTTCTTCCTTTCTTTCTTTCTTTCTTTCTTTCTTTCTTTCTTTCTTTCTTTCTT